>NC_141270.1:9065000-9445000 GCF_054856545.1 Hippocampus guttulatus
TGGTGATATTTTTAGCCAGTTGATCCAGCATCTGAGGATCCTGCAAGCACATGACGGACAACATCAGAAGTGGAATTTAAGGGTACGGCAACAACTGTGTTGATGTTTGGGGTATTTAGGTTGAGCACTCACATGCATGGCCAGGATGCTTCTGGGGAGGACCTCTCGGTGTTGTCTGATGCTGAAGTGCCACGTCTTGATCCTCATCATGTCATCAAACATGAACTCGAGGTACAGACGACCCTCCACGCAAACCTTGTTAGGGAGACCCCAAAATAAGTGATACTGAGTAGACCACAAAAAAAGGCTGTAAAAAGACTGGCCAGACCTGTGTGAACATGGGTTTGCCGTTCTGGGTGACCATGGTGCACTGGTCACAGTCGAGAGACACAAAGTTACTGTGGAAGGATTCCTTCGGATGCTTCAAGTTGTAGAAGAGCTCTGTTGCCCCACCCTCAAAGATGCTTCGAAAATATCTCGGAATCAACGTCCTACCAATGGCTAAAAGAAAAAAGAAGACATCACTGTCTAGTGGGGCGCGGGGGGGAATCCGTTTATGACATATGGACAAAAACACTTGCAAAAATGATTGTAGTGCACAATATTATTTTAAAAAATAATTATCAGCGCGTTCATAATAATAATGATATAACAGTCGCAATATGGTTTCACAACCTCCATTCTCTGTAGTGTTTCTGATTAGGGTCACGGATGAGCTATACGAAAACAACAAACACAAGAGCTGTTCCTTTTCACTGTCATGGGTCACAGTTTCAAAGACTCATTTTGTATACTTGGCAATTCTCTTTATAATTCATATTTGGCAGGATTGTTGACACCATCTCTGTGGTGACGGTCAGCGACTCATGAAAACTTCTTGCTGAACTCCACACAGTGCGCGACAATTTGGGTTTGGCTACGTCACTCGGTATGCGGCAGGCCTTAAACTTACTGTATCGTTTGGGTCCATCTTCAAGGCAGAAAGTTATGGTAAGCATCGCGTCGTCCTCGAAAAACTCTGTGGTGAATGCATCCCACCACAAATTGTCACAATCCTGAAAGAGGAACCACAGACAATTTGGCAATCCTTAGTCATAATTCATAGTTTATTGTTGCATAAGACCACAAGACAACAAAACTCATCCTATCTCATTCCGGACGCAAGTTGAAAATGGAAATGTAAGTCCACATGTGTTTTCTTAAATTTTGCTGAACACGGAATTTCAGTACACTGAATCTAAAATCCTTCTGATGAGCAGAGATTAACATGCATGTGTTTGTTGCTGCGTCTGCGGACACTAGGAGAAAATGTGCGTCTCATTACCACCAACTCAGCTGGGCGCTCGGGCATTTAAACAGTTGGCACTTCAATTACATTTTAACCAGGTTGATCAGATAATCCTATTAGAGCCTGAATGTAAATTAAGTCGAGGGGGTTCTGGATTCATCTCGCGCTCTCATCTTGCCATGGTAAGCCACCAATAAATGGCAGCTGGGAGGTAAATGTTAAAAACATAGCCGCGGTACATGCACAACTCAGAGTGGTATTAAAAAGGCCTGGAAAATTAAAAGAGCTTCTAAATCTCTCCAAATAAATTGCATGACATCTCTCACCTCTGTCCAATTCTGTAGCCTTTTGTTCAGCTCATACATGCGATAGTCTGTCTGGTTTCCATACGGTGTGGGTCTCCTGCGGCAGGAAATGGGAAATTCAACACTCGGTATGAAGTTCAAGCTGCACTGATGTCAAATCCCACAGTACATACGCACACACATGCGTAAGCCGAGTAATTACAGGAGATTTACAATGTTAGTCTTTGTCGGCAAAAATGTTAAGTCCACATTGACGACACCAAGAATTCCTACTTTATTTGCAAGGCTCTGAACTCACCCCATTCCTGGTTCCATGTATGACGGGGGATACATGGGTGTGGGCCTGACAGTAGACACACCAAAAAACTATCAGAATCATCAGATTCAATTCAGGAATGAGAGCTCCTTAATCATTGTGAGGTTCATGCATATTATGACCCATTTATGTTCTGTTATGAGCCCTAGGAACATTAAAATACATTTAGTCTGCTTCAAATGACTTGAAATGCTGTCTCATCTTTCATTAAGTAAGGTACAATGTTTGTGTAAAATCAGCAAATAAACTGATATGTAAATATAAACTTATGTTTTACATATACTGTAGCTAGCTAGGTAGCTAGCTACCTAGATAGATAGATAATGTCAACAGTCTCCGCAGCCCATCGCCGTATAAATCTTCTCCACGACAAAACCCACAATGTCGCCAAAACGTTCTGTACAGTATTTCTAAAAACGGTTAGTTGTTTATAAGAAAAAGTTTCGAGTTTTTTAAATGCTCGTGACTGAAAAAAGGTTTTATCTTTGGTTTCATTCAATACAGTATTGTATTGTATCCGTAGATGACTACTTCATTGATTTCACTTATTGCAGGTTCTTTTTGGAACATTACCCCACGATAAATGAGGGATTACTGTACCTCAAAACACTCAGTTAAACACAATCAAAAAACTCTAATAATATAGTTTTGATGGTTTCAGATTTTTTTTTTGTTTGTTTTTTTTTTACTGAGGGTACTGCAGCGTGCTGCTGCAGCATCGGTGAATATGGGCCACAGGGCGCTTACACGCTCCTTCAAAATAATCTATGAGTGTCTCAAACAAAAGTGCCAACAACACAAACTATGAGCCCATCATTCTCCTCTGCAAGTTTTAATGATTTAGTAGTTGAACATGATAATAGTCATATTCTTAGTGGAACTCTTAACTTAAAGTATGTTTCCTGTAAATGAAAGTGAGTCCGTTGAATTTACAGAATGCATGCACGGCATGGCGCATGGGGAGGATGGTACCACCTATGCCTCAATATGAGCCGGGAACAACCCTGGTGTGGTTCAAGGAGACTTACCCCACATCTCGGTCCAGCATAGCGCCTGGGTGGAAAGGTGGAAAGCTTCCGCCGTTGGGGGGTTCCTTGGGAGAGTACAGCTTGAATGACTTTGACGAACAGCCTGCGCAGAGACCGAGAGACAGACAGCGAGACAGAAAGAGAGGCGGGGGCGGGTGTGGATACAAGAGGAAAGATTTAAGGAAGATTGCTTTGATGTAGATGCATTCAAATCACAACATCATCCACAAGTAATCCAACTCTTGCTGTTTTGTTGCGTTTAGCTCCAATAAAAGTGCACAGTCTGAAATTTTTTTTTTGTTGGTTTTTTTTTTTAATTCCCCCAGAATCCACCCTCCCTGCCACCAACCCAGCTAGCCTTTGCAGGCTGCTTTCATTACCTAATGCATCTTCAATCTGCTAAATGGACAAGAAAAACAAACATGATCTGGCCGGTTCTTGTAGCATCCACACTGATGTAGGGATCCCTCCCTTCAAAGAGCGCCCATCACCATCTGCGCTGTGTGTACAAATCACCCCACCCTCCAAAACCCATCCCCCCACTACCCACCCAGCCTCTCTGTTGTTAACCCTTGTCTCGCCAGAGAAAGCATTCATGGGAACACATCTATTCTGTGAGACCTCACACAGGCAGTGGTCCAACAAATGATATCTTAAACTCTAGTAGACAGCGGCAGAGTGGGATAACAGGAGAGGGTGTTGCGGGGGTGGGGGGGTTCCATTCCTTAGAAACATGAGTCTGTCTGCCGCTGCCTCATTAGAGCCAGCCACTCTCTGCACACATGTTTTCATGAGACATTAATTATGCCGCCGCAGTAGACCGTTGGATCACTCGGGCCTGCTTGTTGGTGATGTTCTTATGTGGGGCATGAACATGCTGCACCTGAGGTGACGCATAGTTAATTGAAATAGTCACAAATTACGTGCAAACAGTGTGTCACTCTGAGTTTGCCGTTTAAAAGGCAGCGGTGCCAGATTAAAACCAACATGGGGATGACTGCAACAGTGTCTTGTTGGTTTCTACATGTTTAATCTTCTCACTGACCGGGCAGCAAAGCTTGATTTTTGATGTTAGTCCAAAACCACTTCTACACTGCAAATACAGTACAGTCAAAGCCAGCAATTATATACAGTTTTACTATCCACGATCAAGGCCGTAAAGAGGCGGTCTTCACTTTACAACGGGACTGATGTGAGGTTTCGAGGTTATATTGATTAGTGAGCATGCGTTAGCGACTTACACACAAATTCAGGTTGTACCCCGTAAGAGAGAAAAGCCTGTAAAGTACTTTTTAGTAGGAGTGGGCCACAAAGTGGTACTTTTCTTTGATACAAATCTTTCTCAGTTGTAACTATACAGAAGAAGAGTTGGTGATTTTCCACAGTGCACTTCAACGCAGCAATGCACGCACACCTGCGTACTCTCAAGTGGCCCACTCCCACAGGCTTTCACAAACGCTGAAAATATATTTCCAGGTTGGAAGCGAATGAGACTTTGCTGCAGCGAAGCCGCACACTTTCCAGAATGATTTGATTCAGGCAGGGGCAGATGGACTTCTCTGTGCTGGCAGTCGCAGGCGATATCTGAAGGGAGGACAGCGCTGGCTGGGGGCAACTCCCACATTTGTTCTAAATTCATGATGTTGTTTTGTTAATTGTCAAAGTTTACAAATTGAAAAATCAATATTACTGTTAAATGAAACAAAAAGATTTGTTTACCAAATACATGAACAGTTATTACCACAAGCTAGAACTAAACAAGTTCAAGAAAAGGCCATACTGTGATTTTTCTGGCAGATTTCATTCCATCAATATTTTCTTCAAATCATCTGGTTTGGATTTTTTTTTTCAATTTACAAATGATGGAGGACATAGTGCTCATTTGGTCCTTCAACGCACCAGAAATGTTTCTGTACCCTTCCCTTGATTTGTGCGTCGATTCAATCGTGACTCAGAGGTCTACAGACAGTCATAATGCTTTAATTGTGATCTGGCATGCACTGTCACCTGGGGGGACCTTATATAGACAAATGTGCCTTTCCAAATCATGTCCAATCACCTGAATCTACCACAGTTGGACACCAATTAAGCTGTAGGAAACTCTCATGTGCGATCAGTGGAAAAATGAGCCGCTCTTCCGTGACAGATTCCAGCCGCACATAGCATGGCACCACACCACCACCTTTGTGGCTTTTACATTGCAACAAGTGCGGGGCGGGATCGACAAACGGTGCAAGCCCAAACTTCACAGTGCACACTCGCAGCGTGTGGGGTTCTGGCCTAACATTTCAAGAGTGGCGAGTCTCAACCATTTGTTTTGAAGCAATTTAATACATGAATTGCCGTTGCAAATAAGAGACCATCAAACAGACGCTTTCAGACAGAAGAAAAATCAATTTCTAGGTTCAAGCGAGAGGCAGCCACCGGGTACATTGTCTTGGATGACAGCGAGCTCTTATTCACTCGCCTGCCTCTGCGAGTTGCAGTCACCGACTTTGTCTCGTATATTTACAGTAAATACAGTAAAATTTAAGTGAGCGCATTAATTAATTAATGCACTCACGTGATAAGATACTTCCATAGTTTGGGATGAATATAAAAAATAAGATGCAAAAATTCATATCGATCTCATGACATGGATAAATATTATCACGTCGTTATCTTTATTATCGACATTTGGATCGATCCGCCCACCACAGTTGCAAACAATGGAGCGCCGTCCGAACAGACGGATGCTCAATGTGACCGCAATCAAATAAAACATTGTAAACAACACTACAAATATATCGGCAAGGACCCTCCTGGGGGTGTGTTATTACACAAAGTCTAATAAACAAGAAGCCGCGCGCACATGAACACACACAAACACTCCGCCAAACACACCGAGGCTCGGTGTAAACGGAGCCGCAGGGCCGCATCCATGACCGGACAACGCATGTCATTGCTAAGCTACTACATTGCCGTTAGCAGTCTTATCCTTTCGCAATACCCATTACTCGTATTTACTGAGCTGCGGTGAGCCAGACGCGCGGGTAACGATGCGAGGCGCGCTATGAGGTGGGGTTACCTGCAGAGAAAAGGCCACCAAAAGGCGGAGTTGCTCCTAGCCAGCTAGCGTCGATGCTAGCCGGAGAGGCTGGACGGCGAAGGCTCCAAGCTCCGTCGCGGCTTGGGGAAGCACTTGTACGGTCCCAACACATAAGACGCCAGCCAGGCGAAAATACTACAACCACCAACCTACAACTGTTTTTTTAAAAAAAAATCTCTCCATATATATTTAGATACTGAATGTAAATGTATTTTTAGAAATGCATTAACATATGTGTACGCTGATACTGATCTACCGCTACTACTACTACTTGGGGACCCTTTGTTCAAGGGAGGCTGTCTTTCGCTACTTGATGAAAAAAAGGCTCCGCCCCTTTTCGCGTATTAAAACACTGGCGCACGCACGGGCACAAACACGCGCACACACACGCGCACACACTTTGTTCACAACAGAAATGATCTCTGATCACTTTACTTGGAACCTTTATCAAGTCAAAGCGCTCGTATCTACATTAGAAATATCTCACGGCACAATCTCAGACAAAAATGTCACAAAAAGTATTAGAACTGATGTTTTTGTTACAATTCACTCATAAATTGACTTGGCAAGAGTCAAAGTTGGGCTTTTTAAGTGAAACTTACAGAAAGCTCTAACTTATTCTCTTTTATAAGTCCAACAGGTGAATAGGGTCAACCACAATGTCGTACCTATGGCGCGTGGGCCTCATCTGGCCCACCACATCATTTTCTGTGGCCCGTGAAAGCAGATTAAACATGTCAACTTTCATAATGCTTGTCAAAATTTCTAATTGTTATATGTATTAATAGTGTTGAGATATTGCACGTATTTTCTTATGTTGCTTCTGTAACTTGAAGAATAGTTGAACAAATTATCATTATTGATTTCAAAACATATGTATCAATTTGTTGTACAGTATACAGTATATGTAAGAATATGAGGAGGTGAATAAAAATGTGTATGGTTTCACAATCATTACGCCCCCCCCCCCCCCACCCCCAAGGGAAACTGTAACTACACTGTGGCTTGTGACAAAAATGAGTTTGAAACCCCTGGGACTATGTGTTTTTATCAAACTTTCTAACATCTAATGGGAGGGCATTTAATTGTTCTGCTTGTCATTATATGCCACACTGACATAAGCAGCTCAGCATATATTTTGTAGTCGTGAATATTTTTTTAGCAAGTCACTTTTTTTAATTCATAACCCACATTCAAATTCCCCAACCTCAGAACTGTGAAGTCAATGTGCAACCATGCCAGATTGAAAACAAACATTTATAAGAAAATGCAAAGATCCATCCATCCATCCATTTTCCGAACCGCTTGATCCTCACTAGGGTCGCGGGGGGTGCTGGAGCCTATCCCAGCCGTCTTCGGGCAGTAGGCGGGGGACACCCTGAATCAGTTGAAAATGCAAAGATATTGCATTTAAAAGTTAAATCCAACTAAATTGAATGTAACAAGTGCACTGTGCTGGATGTTTAAAAAGTTGAAGCTACTGTAACATTAGGCAAACTTTGAACACTTAATTCAGTGATTCTCTCACATAACACAAGAGGGTGCCCCAGAACACTTCTTGGTACTGGGGACATTTGCCCAGGGGGCAAGGATTGGACTGAGCTGATGTGTTCAAATTATTGCCCTTATGGGCCACTTTTGATTTTCAAATCTGAAATACGGGCCAAGTCGATGGTGTTTTTTAATAAGTGTTTGTAAAAACATATCGATATTCATGTTGATTCTAATAATTTCTTCAGATTTTTTTCTGTGTATAATCATTTATATTCACACCAATGAATGATTTACAGTCCTCAAATTCTCAAAATCTGGAATGTGGGAGGGAGCCAGAGTACCTTGAGAAAAATTTGATTTGAGTCCTAAACCTCAGAAATATGAGGCAGACGGGAGCTACACACAAGAGGTAAATCACTTTACATAGCTTTGTGGAAACTGCTTGTAACAAGAAAAATTAATTCATCATATTTTAGAGTGGATCTCTCTGATCCTGCCAACCCCTCATTTTTTTCCTACAATTTCACTGTATCATACCAACACTAAAGTTGTTACAGTCCAGCAGAGACTCAATATCAAGCACAGTTAAGTGATTTTATGTTACTCTGTTGCTGCAATTTGTTGGTGCAGCCTTCATTTCTCCTGTGAATAGTGGGGGGAAGTATCAAAACCCCTAATGAGACTTGGCAGAGCACTTCTGTTTTATTTTACACATGCTACCATGTGAATTCAAAGATTTTTGAACTAGCTATTATTATTTGCCAGGAACCATAATCGTTCCACCACGGCAGGGCTCTGACAAGGCCTTATTTTAATTAGGGTTTCAAATTTGATATAGTGTGGTTTCATTTTTTTTTCATATTCCGGTACCTAGTTTGGTCAAGACAAAACCACTCAGATTTGATGTAGGATGAAGAAAATGTTCACATGAATTATGGGGCCTTATCTTTTCATTTGTTCTGTTGGATGAATCGGGCAATGAAATCCATTTCCTCAGTCTTAATCATCATCCCAGCGTAATGAAATGATGATGATGAAATTAATTTGTACTGTCCTGACCTTCTCCTTCTTAAAGCAGCGTTTGCATTCATCTCCCTGGCGTCTGGAGTATGATCAAGCGCTCTGGCTTGCACGGCGTAGTGCAGTGATGAGTATTCATCAAGCTGGTTAATTCAAGGCGTCTTTGTTAAGACTTTTGGGAAATGATTGACTCTGCTGATGGCTCAAATCCTTTTTAGACCACAGTCCTGATCCTTTCCTAGCCTCGTATTATGTAAGGATATAATCTGCAACCTCACTTTTAATCAATAACCACTCTGATGTTTACAAGCAATAGATTTGAAGGAGCAGAAAAGCCTTTGTGGTCTCTAAGTGGGTTTTAAGCTCAATTGGTTGAGGCCTTCGCTTAGTCGGTTTGTGTAATTATATAAAGCAGGAG
Organism: Hippocampus guttulatus; assembly: GCF_054856545.1. Classification (NCBI taxonomy): domain Eukaryota; kingdom Metazoa; phylum Chordata; class Actinopteri; order Syngnathiformes; family Syngnathidae; genus Hippocampus; species Hippocampus guttulatus. Next base: position 9,073,958 of record NC_141270.1, read on the forward strand.
AGTAGATGAGGAAAGTGAAGTGGTGGGTTTTATTGAAAGGCTGCGAGTAAATACATCAGAAGCCCACCGGGGACTCTTACTGGAAAAGCTGCACATCAGATCACAGCTTCTATAACGTTTTGAGAATCTTCAGTTTACAGGTGAGTGGGTGGTGCAGCCGTCTCCATCAGGGTCACCAGGGGCGATTTTAGCGTCAGAGGTTTAGCGGTGCTGATATCTTGGCCATGCAAGAACATCATAACCATTTAGTACATTTTAATGCCATTTGAACTTGATTCACAATTTCTGAAAGAGAAGACTTTCTAGAACATGGGCATTTAATCAGTTTGCTTCTCAATAGCACCTTGGCCTCAAGGTTTAACAGGACACACCGGCTAGGTTCTCTTAATTCCAATTCAAACAGAGGACAGTGGTGCCATCTCTGACAAGCTGAAATCTCATTTTCTAGCTTAAAAAAAATGCCGGCTAACCCTACCTAACAACAAAACTTAAATTCATGAAAAGTTGGGAGTAGTATTGATAATCGTGTTGGTGAGGCACTGAGCGGTAGAAGTAAAGAAATGTTCGAAATCAGCAAGATTTTACTACTTACACCATAACTGCATAGTTTATATATACATACACACACACACACGCACACACCGTGTACATACACACGCGTTCTGTTGCATACTCCTCATAATCCATCCATCCATCCATCCATTTTCCGAACCGCTTGATCCTCACAAGGGTCGCGGGGGGTACTGGAGCCTATCCCAGCCGTCTCCGGGCAGTAGGCGGGGGACACCCTGAATCAGTTGCCAGCCAATCGCAGGGCACACAGAGACGAACAACCATCCACGCCCACACTCACACCTAGGGACAATTTAGAGCGTCCAATCAGCCTGCCATGCATGTTTTTGGAATGTGGGAGGAAACCGGAGTACCCGGAGAAAACCCACGCAGGCCCGGGGAGAACATGCAAACTCTACACAGGGAGGCCGGAGCTGGAATCGAACCCGGTACCTCTGCACTGTGAAGCCGACGTGCTAACCACTGGACTACCGGGCCGCCCGCTCCTCATAATCCACAGTCTTAAATGTTAAATTTACAAAACTGTTGATGGAATACATTATAACTAATGCATGAGGAATTAAGGGAGAAAGCTGTTCTGACAACATTAATCTTTTGTATTTTTTTTTTGTTTTGTTTTGTTTTTTTCTTTTAATGCATTGATTGCCAACTTCTGTGGAAGCTCGAGAAACAAGGAGCTACACTGTCCTCTGCTGGAGACCCTGCATACACGGAAACAATCCTTGCTCAAAGTTTCCAAAGCTCCAAATCAAAATCATTCAGTGAAAAAAAACAACAATCCAATTATTATGAATATCTTTTTACAGACATTGAATGAGTTTTTATCAAGGTCAGCAACGGATTCTAATTATAAACACTAAGAGACACTAAATGACACAACAAGAGAGAACAAGAGAGCGAGAGATTTGTACGGGTTTCCTCCTTCCTGGTGCATTTGCGGGGTGTACTAAATTATGTTTGGATTATTGTTATTGATATGCACTACGAGTTCCTTGAGTTTTGAAAAAGATTGAGAACCCTTTCGTGAAGATGTTTTTTTTTTTTATCGCTACCCGAGGTTATCAGTACTAGTAGAGAATGAAATGACGTGTGCTGGGGGGAGAAATGGGTGTTTTCCCTGATCTCACTGCAACACTGTGTGCAGTGTGTACTTCTCTGCTGCTTAGCAAGCAGAGACAGATGGGAGCAATACGTCAAGTTATTTAAAGACTAATGTTGGAGCTGTTCCACTGAATAATGAAACACCTATGGCACGGTACTAAATTTGACAGGAATATTAGCACAGCTGATTTATAGGGGTGGCATGTAAAGAAAAAAATGTCAATGTCACACCTCAAGTACACATTCTCTAAGCCCACAGTGTTGGTTGCTAATTCAAAGGCAATGAATCAACACGGCTGCTGATATTTTCATGACTGCATGGCGCCGCTGGTAAAATAGTACTTTGTAAATCCTGTTTTATGGCATCTGATTCCTTTAACGGCTCCCATCTGCCAGCATTTACCTTGATTTGCATTCTCTCTATCACGCGCACTGTGTGCATCATTCACATTGGATCTCTGGCCTGTCAGCAAACAGACATTTATTAAGTCTTATCATAAAAGCATGAATCAGGGTGATGATTTGTATTTACAAAGTCATTCAAACTGCCTCAAAGTGATTCCCTCCATTTTGTGGCTTTAATATTGGGGCTGAAGATGTGCTCTGGTCTTTGAGAAAGTCCTCATCTCTTTCTTTTCCCCTTCATTCCCCTCCCTGCTTAGGTGGCACATGCCAGCTTTCGGCCGCCATGCTGAGGGGCCTGCAGCAGATGTGACATCCATCACATCAGCTCATCTCCACTCTGCAAAACCCCTCCTTTCCCGATGTTAGACTCCCCAGCATCTCCCACACATTCCTTCTCTCTCCCTGCCTCCGCACACACGGCCATTTTGGTCTCGTTTACAGTAAGGAGTGGAGAGAAGAGGCATAAAAAAGACGCTTTTAACCAGCGTTGTTGTGTAATCCCCAAAATAAATAAATAAATAAAAATAAAAGGCTGCCATCTTGGCTCTGCTTGAAGTCACTTTTCTCCAGTCAGGGGCCATGTGACTTTCTGCATGAGGTAACAGTGATGTTAGTGCAGAGGGGGAGTGAAACAAGGGCAAAGAGTGAGAGGAATGGAGGGGAGAGGGGTGGGAGTGATGAGCCAAGGGGAGAGTGCGCCGGAGTGAGTGCGTTTAGGGGAAAGGGGTGGGGGGAGCATACATGCAATCTATTTTTACCATTTAGTCAGAACAAAGGATGTGATTGGCTCCACTGCATTAGGGCGCAGAGAACAAAGCCTTAAAAAAAAGGCAATGTCACAGCAACAACAGAAGGTCGCCAGAACACTTTAAGCAGGCAGATGTGTGCCACCATATGAAGACACGTATTAACGTGCTTACATGCTCGAAGCAGGCATCTTTAATGGCTAATCTTATTGCACAAAGATGCCCAGAGGGAGAGAGAAAGTGATGTCAGGATTTAGAGGGGGCCATATGTTTTTCCACACACACACACACATACACACACACATACACAAATACACATTTTTGAAGGTGAATTTTAAAAATATATACCATGGAATGCCGGGCGACAAATTTGGGGGAATTTAAAAAAAAACATACATATCCCATTGATGGAAATTAGTGTCAATTAATCAATTCCAGAGTCAAACTGTTTCCATTCTTGCTTCATGTAAGAAGTTAACTACTGCAATATTAATACACCAAAACAGATTTTCTAGAAATTGGGCATTTGACACAATTGTTAGAATGACTCAGTGGTTCTTCAAGATTTTTTCAGCCAAAGAACAAATTATTGTTCTAAAAATCACTGTAACATATTGTACACTGATAACTGTGCCTAAATATAGTATTTTTGCAGGGGGCGGGGTTATTTTAGAAAATATAAGATTATGACTTTTATGTAGTAAGTTTTTTTTTTCAGAGTGGCTCTAATAATCCTTCCTTTTTTGTTGGGGGAGTGTGGGGGGTCGTGGGAGGGGGGTGTATGGGAATATTACGTTTTGCTCCCGGGGAGTTGGCAACTTTGTAATCTGAGTTTTGATCTTAAAATAATTTCATAACCTCACAGACGCACCTCGTGATTCTCGGTTTTAAGCAAGTGGAAATTCATTTTCATACAAGACTAAAAAGAAGTTACTCGCTGTAAATATGAAGATTAATAAAACAGTCAGCCTTTGAAAACAACTCGTAGTGTGTCCATTAAGAGTGCTGTACAATACCTCTCCGACCACATTTTAACATTTTCATGCTCACTGAACTGAGATCTAGTGAATTTCACTGAGGTTTTGCTGGCAAGAACAATGACTTTGAAAAAAGCCAAATGTATGAACTTCTGGCATTTCAATGTACACTAAAAGGATTATCCTCCTACTCTTCACAATACAAGAATGTAAACAAAGCAGCTTCACATAACATTTATTGCATGCATACATAGTCATGCGGCGCTGTGGCTTTTCTTTTGAGGGATACACCAGCCTTAACATGCCTCAGCAGGCTCGGGCTCCACTGTGATGGGTGCTCGAGCACACGTACTCTGTGCGCACGTCCTCCCTCATTTGCTAAAATTTGCTTCACAACATTCGCTGCAATACTGCATATCCTCCCTGTGCACCATTCGCACACACATGTGGATGTCATTAAATGTTTCTGCCCTACAGTGAATTCTGTCAACAACAGGAGGGGGGTTGGTGGGACTATAAGAAAGGGCCAGGAAAGAGACCAGACCTTAAAAATGACTTGTCATGTGTTATATCTGACAGCTGAAGACAAATAAATCATAACTTAAAAAGAAAATCTTGTCCCACCTATCTATCTCTTTGGGGGACAAGTAGCAAAAATCTCACAGATGACTTGAGGGAACACAATGCAAAACCTTATGTGGAAATAAAGGCAACACAGAAAATGAACACGTGTAGTCGAATGGTTTTTACAGTTGAACGTTTCCAATAATCAATGTATAAAAAATTATTGACACTCACTTTCACACGTAAAGACATTTTAGAGTCTTCAAAGTAATTTAACATGCCCTTGTTTGGTGATGCTTTTTTTGTACCCAGAAAAAAATGTACTCAAGCATTCGCAGAACATACAAAGCCCACACAAGAAGGCAGAAGGTCAGACTCAGCCCCCAACATCAAAACTGTGGGGTGAGCATGATAACCACGAGTCCACAATTTAGCAATAAATGAAAACTAATCGGAGGACCACCCACTCCCCAATACTACGAATGCAGAAGTAGACCCTTAAAACGTGAAAAGTTTGCCTGGTCCAAAAGTGGCGAAAGTTGAACTTAAGTCCAAAATCTGCATTGCTTTAGTGCAGTGATTATATACTCTTGTGGGATGGACATTATCCAATTGTCGCAAAGTCGCTTCCCCTTTTATAAAAGTTAAGAACAATAAATGTTTTTCTTGTTGAAAAACAGCTTTAGAAAATATATGTACATTATGTTAGATTTTTCAACCCAGTTTCAAATGAGTTTGATGTAACGCCAAATGCATACTGCTAGCTATGACGTCCGCTAGCTGTTGGCTGAACTGCACTGTATTCGTTTACAGGGCAGCTAGTGATTACAGCACAAATGAGTCACGTTACCTGACCGTTACCCAATAGTGTATTTTCTATGTGAGAACTTGGTATGACTCAGTACTGTTCTGAAAAAAAAATCAGTCGGGAAATACATTGGGGGGGGGGGGGGTTTCTTTTCTTTTTTGTTTTGTTTTTAACGATCGGTCTGCGATCCACTCAAAAAGGGTCCCTGACCCACCAATTGAGAATCATTGTTTTCATGTATATCACATTGTAGATGGCTTTTTTGTGTGCCATACACACAAAAAAAGGAAACAATTAAAAAGTAACTCCTCAAAATTAGAAATCATCAAAAATAAAGTTTACTCTATGCATTTTGCTGCAAAATACAACTAAAGTCCCTCGGCACGCGACAGCCAACAACCAATCATATCGAGTTCCGAGCACCAAAACAGTTCAAACTATGACTCAAATCATCACGAAGTGCGGTGAGAGCAAGAAAAGGAGCATCCATTTCCTTTTTGTGCAGACTCGCAGCAGAAAAGTGAAGTAAGCCTATTGTGTCTTACGCTATGGCAAAACCTAAAGTAGCATTGATGTGCATAGATTCCCATGGAGGGGTCACCAATCTTTTCGAAGCCATGTACTTTTTGGGTGGTGTTTCCTGTGAAGGGCTACCAATTTGATAGACACTTCCGAAATAACAAATTGGCTCAAATTATATTTATTATTCATGATTAATGCTATTCATCTATGCAAAGAGACTAATTATGTGAATGATTTCTTACAATAATCGCCAAGAATTATTTAGCAAGGTAGGAAACATAAATATGATATCCAAGACTTCATTTCTGTGAATGTCTGCAAGTGTTTACATTTTCAAACGATCACTTCTGCAACATGCCAGTATTCCATCACCGGTGAGCTATTTTTAGAACAGGCCTTGGGGGCTAACTGATGGTCCATGTTGGTGACGCCTGCTGTAACCCTTGCTTTAGGTCAAAACTTGACCACTTTGCAGCCCCCACCCCACCCCACTTTTTTTTTTAACATAAGTTATGTGTGAGACAGCAATGTGCAGCAGAGAGAGGGTCGGCCAGACGAAGCACTCACCGGGACAAGCGCAACCTCCAACAGACATCTTCTCACATGTTGGGGGCTCCGCTTTGAAGGAAACGGCAGCACTCGGCCCTCACGCTGCTTGCATGGGCTATGCTTCTGAGGAAAAACAACACAGACAGACAGGGGGGTGGAGAGATAAGAAGAGGGAGTGGTATGATTCCGAAGCAGGGCCACCGCTCGCTCGCTCTCTGTCAGAGGCAGGAAGTTGGCAGTGGCTGCATCATTAACAGGCATGTTGCAACACAAGTGGGAGGGGATATGAAAGAGAGAGACTTTATTGCACAGCGGACAGGAGTACGTAACACGGAATGGTGCTCAGTGTGTGTGTGTGTGCAGGTTAAAGAAGAAAGCACGAGAAGCAATTAGCTGAAAGGAAATAGTGTGTGTCTGTGTGTGCACGTGTGGCATTGATGCATCATCCATTTTGGCCGTGCTGCTGCGAGAGATAAACATTCTCAGGAGGAGCCCAGAGGCAGAAGGTCATTAATGCCAAACAAACACATGCACTCCTGCCTCATGTATGACTGATTTCCATCTCAGCCCAATTTCTTCCTCTCGCATTGCTACCTTCGGCTGCACACTGAAGAAGATGTGCGTTAATCACCGCAGACAGTATCGATTAAAAATGCAAAGCCCACCTGGAGAGCAGAGACACCCGAGGCCCACGGGAGGTGGGAAGACCGTGTTAATATGCACCCGCTCGCCGACATGAAGACCCTTTTGCTCTCTTGCGACGCGCTCTAATCCTGCTTCACTCTCTTACTGCTCTCATCCAGATGACGCAGCCTTAACCTTTTGGCAGTTCAGTCCATTTCCATTAACGTCGACACATCTCTTTTGTCACTTTCCGAGCAAAAAGCCTGTGTTTCCGTTACTAATGCATTCAACATTGCTTGTTTTCAGATTACACACAACTATTGAATGAATTGAGACGGTGTACAGAGCCAGGAAAAAGCCACGGATAACCCTTTTGCACTACCTGATACCACTTGGCTCACCACACCAATGACGCTTTGCCACTAACAAAAAAGTACCCAGCGGCAAGTATTATTTCTAAATCTTCAACGCAAGAACTGAGGATACACAACAACTAGAAATAATTAATTAAACCTGTTGCTTTTGCATTGGATGCGATACTCCATAGTCTCCACTTTGATGCAGAGCCTTTCGGTGGTGAACAGACACTTTTGAGAAGTAGACACGGGAGTGACATTTCCATTGTTGTTGATTTAAATTTTTTGAGCACGACTTCTCACTACAGTCAAATGATGTGCCGATTGTCTGGCACTGTATCTTGCTTCTATTTTTATGTCAAGTGTTGTAAACCTAAATGTATTTTAATTCCTTTTGATGATTTATTCTCTACAGTAATTCATCTTTTATTGGCCTTTTCCAAACGCGGGCGGGTTTTTTTGTTGTTGTTTTTGTTTGTTGTATTGTACTGTATGTTGAGACTGCTTTTGAATATGTTTCAAAAAATGGCAAATGATTCTTATTTCAACAGATTGCTTCCCCCTGCCACTATCTTAATTTTAAACAGTTAACTGCAAAATTAATCCCATAAGAAAAATGAATTGTAGAACATATTATCTCAATATCTCACTGGTATTATCTTGAAGTTTTCGTATTTCAGCAAGAAGCACGGGATTTGCCTTCATTGATAACAAAATTATGCCATGGGCTGCATCTTGCCCCCAGGTCTTGAGTTTGACACCTGTGTACTCAAGTGTTTCCACATACCAGTGGTAAAGTTCTACTTTCTTTCAACATGTCCAATAAAAATGATTCAAAAGCATTTGGCGTGGCACAGTTTTTGCTGTTTCCGTGTGTACTGTTTTGAAGTATAAAACTGACCTGAGAGGTTAGCCGAGATGATGAGGTGCCTTGGAACAGTGGCACAAATGTTGGAATGATTTGCCTAAGTCTCCCAAAACAGAGCATTGGATGCACATTGATGAAAAAAAAGGTCCAAATATAAAACTGTTTAGATGAGGCAATTTCCACAAATCATACACTCAAGGGCCTACTGAGGATCTTAATGAGTTTTAAGATCTTTGTCTTTTCACCGTTGTTCACAAAACAAGTGGAGGATTCCCGGTGGTGTCATTGTTTCTGACCAAGCTTTGTCATGAACAAATCCTCACAAAAAGGCACACTTGACTTCCACAAGCGCACAAGCGAGTCTTGCACTTGCACGCTTGATCATATCAAGGCTGATCTTGACTACTGACTGCCTCTGCTGTGATATAACATCTGACAACTTGGCTCCCAGACAAAAAAAAAAAAAAGTCCCCACATATGGATCTCCCACCGCAACTGAAGACGCCAACGTGCGGCTTTGACAAAAGCTCTCATCGCCGACGCCTGTCACTCAGAGGCGATACAGCAACAAAGAGCAAATATGAGTCAGTCCAGGAACCAGAGCTGACAAGCAACATTGGCTACACACCAGTGAACAGGCAGCCGCATCACAGTTAAATGTCATACACCATGTCAGACAATGTTCCCGGGACCCAGACACAATGAACGTCCCCGCGGGCCCCCTTCTTCCTGTCACAAACACTACCTGCGGTCACATGTTTTTGTTTTTTTTAATGCGTGGAGTTTCAAGGTTGGGATCAAACAAAGGCAGACGGAGAGAGGAAGGTTGTGACGGTGTGATTCAAAAAATGGCTTCCAGGAGCAATTAAAGCTGCTGTGCGCTGCTAGGCATGCTCTCTCTCCGTCTCCCCCCTTTTCCACATCCAGATGCCCGCACTGTGTCGACATGTCAGCAACAAGCACTGCTCTTAGAATGAAAAAGTTCCCATAATCACCGTGCCTGTTCTACTTAGGCACACATTCTGCTTGAACGCACACCTCTAATGTTGTGACAGCACACACTCACATGGCTCTTTCCCTCAAAAATCCAAAGTGAAGGCTCCTGATACCGTCATTCACGCAATCACTGCTTATATGCGCCGCTCTCCTTCATCACCGCACTCCATTTCAGTGCTTACCTTTCTTTTCTCTCGCTCACGCTCACCAGTAAAAGTCCGCCTGGGTCAGCCAACACAGCGGAAGCCGAGCTGAGCCAGCAGGCAAAGAAAGAGAGAGTGAGATGTTGGAGAAGGAATGTGTGATGAGCAGATGCTGATATAGGACACAATTGGAGAGGGGGGGGGGGGCGAATCAAGCAACGTGCAAATTGGATGATGAGAAGGAAGGAGGGAATGAGGGAAGGAAGGAGGAGGTGGGGGAGATGGGGAAAGAAGGGGGGGGGCTTCTCTTCCCTGCACTGGTATGACGCAGAGCTGCCACATCTCCTCTCTCTGCTACAGCCCCAACCTTCCATGAACATTAGAGGGGGGCTGTATCCATGGCAACGGAAGAGCAGAGTTAGGTAGTACGTAGTGGCAGAGTGTTGTGATCACTTAGATGTGCATCTCACAGCTTCTAAAAGGAGTACATAAATAAGGACAAGATGCGATGAGAAGCAGACTGGTTGGACTTGTTGCCCACAAGAGGAGAGAGTTGGGAAACAGGATGCACAAGTTAATTCGCTCACTCAATGGGAAGATAAAACAAGTGCACAAAAACAACCTGTGAAATCACAAAATCAATAAATGAACAGCTCTGAGCTTTGGCAGTCATCAGAACAAAACCCGGGAAGATTCTACCGAAGCATTACTAGTTATAACCATACCCCTGACCAAGTGAATTGGGATTTCAATTTAAATGACTGAAAAATGTGCTTGCAGTCTAACTGAGATCCTGAAGATGCGGCATTGCAAAACACATACAGGCACAGTATATCCTCACTGTCCAGTGTAAACTATGGATCACTGAAGTCTCTGGTTTCATCCTTTTGTTTAGGATTTTTTTTTAAAAAGGGGGGGAAACAATCACAAAATGTGATGATACATACTTTTCATTAGACAGAGATGATACATTTTTTTCTTATGCCGAATACGTTGTTGTTTATTCTATTTTAACAAACACTATCCAATGTAAATGTTGGGTTTTGTTTATTTATTATCATGGGAGGAAGGAAATTTTTAAATATATATATATATATATATACAAGCAATACAATACATCCTGATTTATATAGTGATTTCAAAACAGCTGCAGCTGTAACAAAGCGCTTTACAAAATAGTTAACATAAAGTAAAATAATAAACACAACACAAAACATAAAAACAGACAGTCGTGCAATCTGAACCACTTTTCCCCTTATATGCTTTGTAGATGAAAGATGAGAGAATCAAAGTCATTTCACCATTGGATCAGAGACGTCATGCGCAAAATGTATGTATATATATATATATATACACACACACACACGCACGTCACTGTGCAAATGAAATGAGACAGAAAATTTTCCATAAAATCGGAAAAAAATCCCATTTTAGAAACCTAACCTTAGATTGATATGAGATAAAGTGATCTCAGGCTGTATTATGTATTATCAATTGCATATATTTGATATTAAAATAAATAGAAAACACATTTTATAATATAGAACTTTGTATATTATCAACATAAAAAAGGCAGATATTTGAAACTTTAAAAAAAGGCCCTCATATGGGGTCAAAGCTCAATCAGTCCTTAAGGACTTCAGTTGCTTTTGCACATTTTATGTACAGGAGCAACACGTGCCAAACGCCCGACCGCTGCAAACGCATTAATGCTGCAAACAACAACAAAAACGATACAAGCAAAAAAGATAAACACGCACAAACAAACTAAAACTACACACAAAACAACTGCAAACCGAAAATGCTGCAAGGAAAAAAAGCTCCGACTGTATCTTATTTTAACACAAGACACACAGTAATCGATACTGCACGACAGACAAAGGACAGTGGGAAATGGTAGTTCACGTGAGACCAAAAAATGGGGAAGATCTGGTCTACGGGACAGGTCCTGCGATGCCCCCTGGTGCCCTGACAAACTTCCGATGAGTGTCGTAAAGTTGGATCCTTTTTTACTCTTGCCGTCGTTTTTGAGTTGATGTGTTTTGGCTTTCCGCAGCGTTTTTCCGCATTTGTTTTGTGGTTTGTAATGTTTGCGTTCACGTTGTTGCTTTGATTGCGTTTATGAAGAAGAATCAAATCGAGAACATATCGGTTCACAATCACGGCCAAACATTACTCACAGCACACCGACTTCCCGACTTGAGCGAACGCCAATCTTAAAAGCCCCTTTTTCTTTCATGTGAAACGTGTCTGCGTTCCTTTGATCTTTCATCTTAGTAGATAAGACATACTTTCGTGATGTTTTTTTTAACAATATAATAGTGTGTGTATTATTTTCAGATTAAAAACGTGTCTGTTGAGAGCTACATATTTTTAGATTAAAAAGCCGCGTATAAAAAAACATTTTGAATAAAGGTCTGTGAACGGAAATTGAGGTGGGTGGAAAAGAACTACAAAACGTGACGAGTTTAGCACTAGTTTACCTTTGACTCCTGTTTCAGCATCATTTTGCATCATTTTACCAGGATCGTGCGTCTCCTACCGGCTCATTTGTTGTTGGTTTTTTTTCTTCTTTTTTGTTTAAACGCTTGTAATGTGTATGCATTGGTAGCACGTTTGTTTTGTTCTCTGTTTGCTGAGAATTGTATTCTGACTTGTTCAATAAAGATTTAATAAAAAATAAAAAAAATACCGGCTCATTTGGAGGTTTTCCATTGGTCAAAGCATTCCCACGTTCATATGCTAGTAAGGGAGTAAACTTGCAAGATGGCGGTCCGGTGGGGCACAGGCGAGGAGAATTTAACGACGTGCAATATGGATTTTTTCCCTTTGGATACACTTGGCGCGGTAATGAATGTGTTACGTGTTTTAACTTCTTTACAATTCCCCTATTATTCGGAATGTTAGGTTTTATTTGTGCACTCTGCAGTGCAAACATTGAACACTGTGCATGCTGAAGTGACACGTGGATGCTACCCAGGCGTCACCACAGTATTTTTTAAAGCCACTTTTATAGTTTTACTATTACATACATGTCGCATGCTTAATCTATGAATTAATGACAATTGGCAGTGTAGTTAACGTCGTTTGAGCGTCACATTGACTAGTTAATAGCAAGCCGGTTCCAGAGCTGCTTTAAACTTTTAAAATGTATTAAATTGGCCAAATAGTATAGGTGACAGTCGTGTTCTGTGATGGCTTACACACCTGTCTTGTATGTACGTTGTGTTCTAATGTTTTTCATTCAAATAAGTCGCACCTGGTTGCAATGTTGCCGCTACGGTTGATTCACTCACACGTGTTGACAGCACGACAGCGTGCTAGCTAAGTAGGTAGCTTGCTCGTTTTGCGGTTGACTTTACAAATCCAGTTTCACGCTGAATTGTTTCATTTTGAATTATAGTTAGGTGGTTGGTTTTGAGTTGAATCGTGATGGATCTTAGCTTCGTGCCAGGTCACTGTAGTGTTGTGTCAGCATTTCAGCGACGTCGAGGTTGTTGTCCACGTCGATGGACTTTGCAGTTAAGGCTGCACAATTTGACGATAATTTTTCCGCTTTGGAACAAAAACCTATTACCGTTTATGTACTCATTGAAAAGCTTCACACGTGCTTTGTTGCGGCTGAATTATATCTGACATGTCACCCATGCGCACAAGACATAGTGATTGTTTTGAATTTTCCCTTCTGCTATTTGCCGGCGTGTGCATTTAATGTAAAAATGTCTGAAATCGTCATTTTGTCTCCAAATCTTAAAATTGGACACGTCCCATAATAAGGGTGTGTTGTACACGTGGGTGCGCGACTTCCGCCTTGTGGACGGCGAGAGTCAAGGATCAAACAAGTCCGAACACTGATAAAAGCCTCTCAACACGCAGACACGTGAGCGAATCCATGCAGACCAAGATTTGTACGGGGTGTCCAAAAAATGTATTTATATTTTAAAAAATGCCTTGGTGGAGAAATGTCAGGAAATTATTTTAATACGAGTTGGAGAAATAAATGTCTTCCTCTAATCAGATTTATAATTCAGTGGAGACAAACAGGTTATGCCCCATCCATCATTCTCGACACTGTATTTCTTATCCTCTTCAGGGTTCCCTGTGTGCTGGAGTTAAGACTAGCTGAGTTCACCCAAGAAACATGGTTGTCGGCCAATCACAGGGCACATATAGACCAACAAGCATTCACACGCACTTCGACAACTAAAAAAAAATTGTGTTAAATTAACCAGACACATTTTTGGGATTGTGGGATGTTATATGAGTTAAAAACACACACACGCACACACATAAGGATATGCAAACTGCACATTGAAAGAAAGGCGTCTTAATTCAAACCTCCAGCCTATTTAGTTTTATTGGTGAAAGGACACTTTGATCCTCTCCTCTTTCATCTATAACTGCTTCAAAGAGTATTCAAAAAAGTGGTTAAGATTGAATGACTGTCTGTGTCTTATGTGTTGTGTTGTATTATTTTGTTATTATGACTTCAAGATGGCGCCGTGAGAGTGGCTGCCTTTACAGCAGCTCCTATACTTCTGTTCTTCTACTTTCTTCCTTTCATAACTTTGCTGCTGTAAATAGGGAATTTCTCCATGTGAGACGAATAAAGGTTTTCTTATTCTTACTTTATATACTTCATAAAATACAAGAACATAACAAGTCATTGTTGTCTTTTTTTTTTTGTCATCAATATTTACCCAGATTTTACTTTATTCTTAAACTGTAATTAGAGATTTGTGTCGCCGCACTCAACTTCTTCCTCCCCGTCACTTGGTCAATATTAAAACATACATGTTTACAAGGGCACTGTCGGTAACATGCAGTCCATCATGTAAATACAGTTTCTTGTAGGTGACTTCAAACAGATTGTGTTTTGAGATTATATCTGCTGTCTTTCTAGGCTCCTGAAATGTGCTCCGGAGAACCATCTGAGGCTCTTCAAAGCTGCTTGGACCCCTCCATCCTTTCCATTTTTGACACGCCGTATGTCGAGGCAAGTCCACATGAGCAAACGGCTTTCCAGAAGCCAACATGTTTAATCGTTGTCCTTATATGATTGGCTTGTCAATTTTCATTTTACATGTCTATTTTGAAGTGCTCTTGGTCTTAAGTTGTTGTTTTTATTTCTGTTATAATCATCATCATTTAGACTAAAGGACTAGACGAAGACGGTGAAGCCACACTGTTAACCGCGCTTGCGGACATACTGGACAATATGGACGATGAGAACCTGTCTCCGTTTGACATGCTGCCTGAGTCGGACCTGATGTCGGGTCAGGGCAAGGAACACTCGCCGGTTAGTGCACAGCTGTAGAGCTCACAAGAGCTCTCCCTCTAGTTTCTGCCACATAACCCACACCGCGCCCACAATGAGATTAAATGACACAAGGCTTCATACACTTTATGTACGTTAAATTTGCTACTGCTGGGGAAAACATGTCATTTACTTGTACTCCCCTCTCCCCCATATTGTAGCTCAGGAGATTACTCTGTCTGCCGCAGTCCTCTCCAGAGAAAGACTCATTTTGTTCAAGACCACTATCGACTGGAAAGGTAGCTTTCACCCCATAAATGGTGGCTATGCCATACTGTATACTCATTTAAATTTTAACTCGCTCCTCTTTGTTCTCAGAACCTCCCCAAGATGAGACACTCATTGCAAAGAAGTGACGGGGAGGAAGAAGATGCTGGGTCTCTTACTCTGAGCCCAATGAAGCCCAGTTTACCTTCTGACTGCACTTTGGAAGACTTAGGTGGTCTAAGTTTTCCATTTCCTGTCACCATTGAGCAGGACGGTGGTGATGACCTTTCAGTCAATCTGCGTGACTTGGTCAAACACATGCATCCATACTGCATGACGATTTGCATGGAGGATGATGAAGGCACGCAGATGTTACCTGCAGGGGGAATCTTACTGGAGGTGGTGGATCAGGGTGAAAATGGAGAGCCCATCCTCGCTGTCCAAGACCTCCCAGTTCCTCTACCAATCGAAGAGTCTCCCAATAATAAGCTACGGGCAGAAGATGAGGAAGAAGTAGATTCTGACAGCTCTGAGCATATTGTTGTTGATGATGATGATGATGAAGCATTCCCTCAGGCTCCGGTGAGAAATCCAAATTTATGTTCAGATGGGAAAGAATGCAATAAGATTAACAAGCAGAAAGAAGACACCATCGCAAGAATGCCCTCTCATCGGAAAAGGAAAAAGAAATGTAAGAAACATTGCCCACCTGTCGAGGGAAGGGTCCTCAGGAGTGCCGCGGCGAGAAATAAAATAAAAGAATTACCCCAGAAGTCTGAAAAGAGGCGACTCAAGGAACAGAAGAAAAACAAAGTACCAAAAGCTACAGCTGGTCCTGTAACTCCCTCTGTAGAACCTATGGATAGCATTCCACAACCTTGTGAATCAGCTGAAATCCCCACTATGACCGCTGAATCTCGTGTGAAAGCTGTTGTGTCGTTTGTGTCGCCACAGCCTACAGGACTTTTAAAATCTGGCGTAAAATCGAGCTACTCCCAACAACCGGATAAAATGTCCCAACAAGTGTTCCAAGCTCCTGATGAGCTCTCCAACCAATCATCCCCGATGTCCTCCAGCAACCCAGCAGCTGTTCCAAACTTCACATTGACTGTAGATGAGCCCCTCCCACCTGAGACTCCTGCAGCTCCAGAGCCAAAGCCCAAGTCCCTCAGTCTGGCTGAGTACAGACAACTGCGGTTGCAGAAGAAACCTGTTGCAGTGGATAAAGAAGGCGACAATAGCACCAAGTGGCCCAGCCTTCCGGAGCCGCCCAGAGAATTACTTCCTATCCCCTGCTTGCCTCAACCCAGCCCAAGAGACCCTCGGTGGCCCACCTTCCAGGCTGCAAAAAAGTCAGTTGAGGTCAAACCCGCCTGGCAACCCCGTGGACCCTGCGCCCCACCTACCCCCGAGGCACTATTAGTGCCGCCCGCTTATATGGTCGCCTCAACCAAAAAACCTGCTAATGCTGTCCCTGCACAACCAAAAGTCTCAAGCCAATCAACAGACAAAGATTCAAAACTGTCAGAAGATAAAACGGAAGTCACTGAGCGGACACCAAGGCTTGTCAAAACTACCACAGAGACAATCCAGTGCACCTCTGCTGCTCCCGTTTCTGTTCCCAGTCCTCTGCAGACAACCGTAGTTGGCCAGAATGTGCCTGAGGTCATTCCTTGCTCCACGCCTTCCTCAAAGAATCACAGCACATCTACAAAGGCCCTGACAACAAATGCCAAATCTTGTTCGACTCCTTTCCTTCATCCCATGGCATCATCAAGTCTTACATCAAAACTTGTGTTGAAACCAAAACCGCTAGTCACAGCACAAACTGAAGCTCCAAAGGCAAAGAGTCCAACACAGGAATTGATTGAGTCCTTCTCCACTGAAATGGGTGAGCTTGTCAACTGTACACCACCGTTTCTCAAGAAAATAAGATGCTATTTTTACAAATGCACAGCTAAATAGCTAATTGACAGTGGCAAATTGGCAACTCAAATTTCACTCCAAATGTCAGAATCTTGTCTCAGAAATTGCTTCGGACTTCCAAGTCATCAATCGACTTTACATAACATTTCCCCATAGACTCCATTTGTTGGTCTTGTCTTTTAATTTGTTGGTTTTTCTGCATTATAGGTATTGAGGCAGCTGATCTGACCAGCCTGCTGGAGCAGTTTGAGGAAACGCAAGGTGAGCAAACTAATCCCTTTTACTCATCCCCATTTCTTGGTCTGCAATGGTAGCTCACGTTCTCATAGCTTGATGGAGGTGACCTATACGTTTTGTTTCATCATGAGAATGAAGAAGCATCATTCAACTCTTGACTTGCGTCACATAAAAGGCAATTATTTGAATACATGCGCGTATACTGGCACTTGGCAGCTTTTTTGTGCAAAGCATTTTCTGAAGGTTGTGTTTTGTGGGGGCCGCGAAGCTGCTTTGTGCTGTGGAATTCTGCCCAGTCTGCAAATCCATTTAACACCTTTGTTGGTGGATGCACGAGGCTCAACCTCACATTGGGTGTACAGCAACTGGACTCCAATTTTCATTTAATATTGTTAGTTGTTATGTTGTTAAGCCTTTGAATGCCTTAGCTGGCTGTGGCAGTTGCGTGGGACTTGAACTGACATTTCAATTCACTAATAAATCTCTTCTGACAGTCTCCCGTTCTCCTTATCTCTCTTCAGCCAGAGAGCAACAAAGTATACCGGAGGTCTGTGGTAGAGCAGCAGCTGTAGGAAACTCTAGGTGAGTTACCCTACAGCTGTCACGCTGCTCTGTGGGTGTGATGGAGTCAAATGTGTGGTTGCCCTGACTCCACTTTTTTTGCCAAGACCTGCCGTCAAGACTCAGTAATGCCCTTGAAATGGGCTTCGACACTGTGATTCACAGCCAAACGTAAGGCCAAATCAGATGCAAAGCATTAACAACTTTTGTTCTACCTTTTTAGTGTCGGACGTCCACGCGAAAAAACTGTTGTGGAGCGTGTCACTGATCTCTCAAGCCCTGCAGGTAATTTATATCAAGTAAATGGAAATGTGTTTTACAAAATGATGACAGTGGAACCTCGAAACGCAAGCCAAGTAGTGTTGCCTAGTGACCGGATTGACATTTTTCTTTTTTTGAGATATGAGCCGTCATTTGGCCGATTTTGTTTGCGATAACTTGCAAGCGCATACTTGAGATACAAGTGCTCTATTGTGACATTAAACTTAATGCACTCCATAAGCAGCAGTTTGGCGAATAATACATTTCATCCAAACATGGGCTTTAAGCATTTTAATGTCACTCCCAGTTGACACTAACCTGCAAATTAAACATAAAACGAAGATTATTACACATATATTTAAAACAAAACCATGTTGCCCTGAGACTGTCCCGCTAGTTTAATGCTAACATCATTGACATGCTAACATTAGCTTCAATAGTCACGGTTTTCTGGAGTGAATATTTGAAAACAAATGGAATAACACATGGAGAGAGATATCATACTCAGTGGCAGATATTCGTTGTTTGCAAAAAATGACATTAATACAGCAATTAATTAATTAAACTCGTCTCTCAATCCACCACTTTAAAAGGTAGCCAAACATTTTGTGGCTGGCAAACACAATAAGCTATCGCAGCAGTCCTTCACTCGGTGCGTCTTCCTGTCAAACGGCACAAACTGACAGCCTCCAATGCAAAACATCAGTCACAGATTTAGCTCTGTTCAGTCCTACTGAAAAGTTGCGATTTTAGTTGAGAATTTAGGGTTCCTGTATCTCCAAATCAGAATCATCTTTATTGGCCAAGTATGTAGAACACACAAGGAATTTGTCTCCGGTATAACACGCTGCATTAGTATCATCGTAAACAACAAATCATTGAACCATTTTAGAGTAACCAGTAGCAGTATTTGTAGTACAAGAGATTAGCATCTTTGCATCACATATGGCCACCTGCTATTAATTGCGTGCTGTAGTAATGGTGCACTCTTTATATTCTCTAGCTTTGACTCCTCCAGCCACTCCTCCACACCAGATGTGGAAACCTCTGGCCCCTGTTGCTCTGCTGGGAAAGGCCAGGGCCACAGAGTCATCCAAATCAAACCCCTCCAAGGCTATTCAGATCGAGGCCCGCTCTTTGACCTCAGCCAAATTCCGTGCCAAGCCCACTGCAGCTCCCGCCACTGTGCCTTACAGTGTGGTGTGCATGGATCACGACTACTGCCTACCCAGCAGAGACGCTTCTTCTTCTGGTGAAGCAGGCAGCCGCTGGAATGTCAAACAGCAAATCACGATTAAACCCATAAGGAATCTCGCTACAGCCACTACAGGGCCCCCATGCATCCAGGAGACCACCTACCAGTCAAACCCAAACCCGCAGGTATCTTCACCAACTCCAGAGGCTTTGAATAATGGCATCGATGGGATAGCAGAATCCTCTGTTCTGGAGACTCCGGAAGCTTCTCCAGCGCGTCAGGAGACCGAATCGGCCGAAAGAATTCTTAGGAAGAAGTCTTTTGAGAGGTCATATCGTTGGCATCCTGCCTCTTGCAGTCCCAGCCCCAAACGGAGGGGGCGAAAACGAAGATCCCAACGTTCACCATCTGTTTCCAGCAGCATAGAGTCTGATTCGCACTCATCTCGGTCGAGATCCCACTTGCCATCTAAGAAAAGGTTAGATCCACTTGGCATCATCTGCATTCCTTTTGGCTTGTGACTCATCAGACTTTATCTTCCTCCTCTTCCTTTATAGGTTTCATCATAGCCGCTCTCGCAGCAGATCCAGCTCTTCATCTCGTTCGTCTTCACGGTCCTCCGTATCCCGCTCTCCTCCAAGGAGGAGAAAATACTCATATTCCTCCTCTCACTCTGGTTCTTGGAGTCGCTCTAGATCGCGGTCTCAATCGCCCCAAAGACAAGTGCCATGGAGGAAAAAGAGATCCATACATAGGTACACTGTAGCAGTTGCAAACTTTTCTCGTGCTTGGTTGAATTTGGCTAAAGGTGGTCTTTCTTTAGTCCTTCATATCGGAGGAGATATGGGTACGCTGCTGAGGATGTGAAGTCTCGCAAGGACAAAGCCATTGTAAGCTTGTAAATTACACAGTTGGTGTATTGTGAAGTAAGTTACCTTACGAGATGTATTTTGAAAATGTACCCTACAGGAGGAGAGGCGGGTTGTTTACATTGGTCGAATTCGAGGCACAATGACCCAAAGGGAGCTCAGAGAGCGTTTCTCCTACTTTGGCGAAGTGGAGGATTGCACTCTGCACTTTAGGGAACAAGGGTGAGTGTTCCTTGTTTCTTGGTTTGACTTGCCGTATTGCATTGTTACTGAACCCTTTTGGTCTCTTTTGTGACATCAAGGGTCAAGATATAATGCTAAAGCATAAGCAGGCCTGCTCATAACTGGGGCCTCCTGGTTTATGTCCCAGGTCGCTCTTTTAAAAGCAAGCCACAGCTTTAAATTACAAATCATCATAAAGTGAAGTAGTCATGTCTCATTTGATGCTAATACAAATACCTGCAACAGGGACAACTACGGGTTTGTGACTTACTACGACACCAAGGATGCTTTCACTGCCATTGAGAATGGAAACAAGCTGCGTAAGGCTGATGAGCTGCCATTTGATCTGTGCTTTGGTGGAAGGAGGCAGTTCTGCAAAACCACTTATGCTGACCTAGGTAGTGCAAAAGACGAGAGATGCTCTCAACCTGCTCACACCATTCTTTCACATTGTAACCCCCATGTTGCTTCTCAGATTCTAACAGAGACTATGACCCGGCATCTGATAAAGGCAAGGTGAAGACACTAGACTTCGACACTTTACTAAAGCAGGCGCAGCGGAGTCTGAAGAGGTAACAGGAGGCTGCCGCAGGAAGCAGAAAACACTTACCTCAAGAGCAAAACTTGTCTTTTCAGTTTGTTGTGGCATTTGTTTTATTTTTGTTTACATTTTGTTTGGGCAAGTCTAATACCTTCTATTGAAGAGAAGATTTATAATTAAGAGTAAAAGAAGCTTAAAAAAATGAAACAAATTTAAAATGTTTATTTAAACATGTAAAACCAAAAGTAAGTGTTTGGAGAGAATCATTTTTAAATAGAAAAATATATGGGGCTCCTTAAATGTTGGACGAGGATGTAATACATTTAAATGTACTGCAATCAATTAAAAACAGGAACCTGAACTGTCTCGTTTCGTCATTGAAGCATGTCACCTTTGCTGTCACTTCCACTATAGGACAGTACACTGTTCAAAGTGTGAGTGTTTGGTCTTGATATATTTCTCTGAAGGTGGATCAGCGTGAGACTGTGAGGGTCTGTAAAATGATCGCCACATCGTCCGTCATGACTTCTGTTAAGATTGCTCGTGTTTCCTGGGGCACAATGGTTTCTCAAAATCATATTAGAGGTACAAGATGCAGCCAGAGAGGCAACCCAAAAGAAATGTACAGAATTACAATAAGTTCAGAGGGACAGATTTAACAAATGTGAAAAATCTAAACACCATCTTTAATGTTAGGCTGACGGTATGTACTGAACGAAAAACTGCAAACTGAGTACAAGATGTTTGTTCAGTTGGGAGGAGGGGAAAAACGTTCCATTTTCAAACATTGGCTCTCGGCTACATTCCTAATATGGGCCGAAGAACCAAAGATAATAAATACGCTTAAGATGAAGTACGCAACGGCGAATATAATAAAGCCGGGCCGTTATGATCATTCGTTATCACGGTCAAGTATCCACATTAATGTCCACAATAAAATGTTAATCTGTGTCTAAATCCGAAGTATTTTTACGGCATATATTTCTTAATTGTCCATACTAAGTAAAATTAGATGCGAAATTTGTCCGTTTGTGTCTTGGTTTTCTACCTTGGCTAATATGGATGTGAACTATCTTGAAGGTGGAAGGGCATTTGTGCTATTGGTCGGTCAGGTCTGGTTTTGACTGGTTTAAACTAGTCGAGTGAACATGCGCACTGGGTGTAAACAGGAAGAATTGTTGGGGGGAAAAACGGCAAATCCACCAGAGTCGAGCGAACGCGCGGATTACACACAAAATGTATTGTGGTTCATTTTATATTAACATTAAGAATTTGTTTTGTCCAGTCTGAATAAGATTGCGATTAAATTATTTGCGAAACAGGTACGGCTATTCGACTGTTCCTGGAAGGCACTGTTAAACCCAGCAACGCCAGACCTGCCGTCTGACGCGATTGGCTTGCTCGGCATTCCGTGAAAAAAGCAGCGCTTTTCCTGGGTTGTTTTTATTCGTTTCCGAGGATTTTCTACCATAAAATGGTCCAAAAAGAAAAGACGCTGGAGAGGACACCGGTGGAATCCGAACCGAACCCCAGCCCAGTCTCGGGAGAGGCTTGTGCCGCTGGTCCCGGCCTGTTGGAAGAGTCCGGCGGAATCAGTGTGGAAACGACGGGCCACCGAAAATTCATCAGTGGAGTGGTAGAAGGTACTTTGTGTGAATTGCAGTCGTGCAATAAATAGGTCAATCGACTTCTATACTGAACACGCGTTTCATCGTATAGCGTGTCTGAGAAAATGTTTCTATTTATGTCGTTGAACAGCACCCAGCAGTCTTATCAATCACCATTACCCATTTCCAGGTTGTCTTGTCATTTCTTTTGGCTCGGTCGTTGTTCTTCCCTACACATGTTCACTGGATTTAAAAAAAAAAAGAATGACCATTCTTTGGTCGCATGTCAGGTGTCCATGTGTTTAGCAAACGATTGAAAAGCAGACTAACACCAGGGGTGAAGAAAGCCACTTGTTATATTAGCAGCACTGCATGAAAAGTGATTGTATGGTTTGTTGTTGCAGGTTTTTATGGACGGCCGTGGACAATGGAACAGAGGAAAGAGTTGTTTCGGAGGTAGAAATATGTCATCCTGCCTACTCTAATCATGTTTGTGCATTCATTCTAATTGTTGCCATCACTATGTTTCACAGACAACAGAAATGGGGACTGAATACGTACCTTTATGCCCCGAAAGATGACTACAAACACAGAATGTTCTGGAGGGAGTTGTACTCAGTAGAGGAAGCAGGTGACTTTTGAGAACAGATGAGGAAATGATTTATACTTGTTACTTAAGTGTACATGACACATGGCCATCTGTATTAAGTGTTTTCTTTTTTTTTCTTTCCTCCAATTAACTCCCAGAACAACTTATGACGCTAATTGGAGCAGCCAAAGAGTATGGCATTGAGTTCATCTATGCCATTTCTCCCGGACTTGACATCACTTTCTCCAATCAGAAAGAGGTCACAGCACTCAAGAGGAAACTGGACCAGGTATTGCAATATTTTTTGACAAAAACAATCCAAGGTTTCTGTTAAAAACAATACAAGCACTCCTTATGAACAAGATATTAAAATTTGCCTCACTCTTGCACTTTACACACCATTTTTTGGGCATCCAAGTGTAAGTGGTGACCATCCCATTCATCCTGTATATACTGCTGCAGTTCAAAATCGAAACAGTGTGGCAGGTCCTATGGCAGCCTGCAAGCTGGGCATTTGCTGTTGCGACACTCAAATTCAAATATGTTTCATTTGGGCCCGGCGCTGCTTTGAACGCACACACAGACGACACATCCTATCGGAGAGTTTGTGATGTTGTGATTTCTGGGTGACAGCAGCAAGAGATTTTGGTGAAGTTGTACAGTAAAAGATGTGGAGGAAATCGATGTGGTGACCCAGTTTGCTGTGCTTTTTGGACACAAGACAAATGACGTAGTGTGACAGGGTAAAAAAAAAAGGCACAGTGATGGACTGAGATCTCTGTCGTCTGGATGTACTGGATAGAAACGTGTGACTTAAGCATCGTCATCAATAAAAACTACATTAAAATCAACATTCGCCGCAACTGCACCTCTATTGCTTCTCCTCTTTGTAAGCAAAGTCAGGGATTGCTGATGTAACTGTTTAACATCCAAACCAGTGGGAAAAGACAAGACTACTACCTGTTCAGTAGCTTAGCAACCAGTGCCAAATATGGACACACTTGGGCCGGGCTTTTAGAACACCGGATGATCTCTTACGGCACACTAATGTGCCGCAAAACAGTTGTTTGGGGTCATTGCGCTAATGTAATGGGCTGAAACTCAACACGCAAATGTGACAGGCTTACGGCTGCAGGAAGTTAATGTTGTAGTTGACAGCTTCACTTGGAACTACTTCTTGTCAGACAGTGCAAATAGAAGGGCTCAAATACACAGGAGAGCCAAATCAAGGTTACATAAGTAACCACAAAGTTACTCTTAATGCTGCTTGAGATGTAGTCTTGTGAGGTTTATTTAAGACATTCTTTTCCTGAACGTGGGTGGCGTTTGGTCAAACTACACTTTCTAGGCATTTGAGATCCCACTTTATTGCCGCATGTTATTAACAAGCTCTTATCTCTGTTAATAAGGTGACACACTTTGGTTGCAAGTCATTTGCCTTACTTTTTGACGACATCGACCACAACATGTGCCCTGCCGACAAGGAGGTGTTCAGCTCTTTTGCGCACGCTCAGGTGTCCATCACGAATGAAATCTACCAGTATCTTGGAGAGCCTGAAATCTTCTTGTTCTGTCCCACAGGTATAATTTTAACGATCTGCAATTTCATGCTAATCTCTTTTAGCCTCATTATTGATTTGCTTGATCAATGTCCTTATTTGCAGAGTACTGTGGAACCTTCTGCTACCCGAATGTCTCTCAGTCTCCCTACCTTCACACAGTTGGAGAGAAGCTGTTGCCTGGCATCGATATTCTCTGGACAGGCATGTGTGACACACTTTCTGGCAAGAATTATTCCTACTGATTTTTGAAGCTGACGCTCACAAGGCTTGTCTCCTCACAGGACCCAAAGTGGTGTCCAAAGACATCACAGTGGAGTCGATAGAAGAAGTATCTAAGATTTTAAGAAGAGCCCCTGTGATCTGGGACAACATTCACGCCAATGACTACGACCAGAAGAGGCTCTTCTTGGGTCCTTACAAGGGCCGCTCCACAGAACTCATCCCTAGACTGAAGGGCGTCCTCACCAACCCCAACTGCGAGTTTGAGTCCAACTTCGTTGCTATCCACACTCTGGCCACCTGGTATAAGTCGAACATGAACGGGGTCCGCAAGGATGTGGTCATGAGTACGTCAGATCCATTTCAGAAAATGTCTGCTTTACAATGGACCGTTGTTAAAGTGTTACAATCCTCTTGGTCCTTATCAGCTGACGGCGAGGACAGCACAGTTTCCATCCAGATTAAGTTGGAGAATGAGGGGAGTGATGAAGAACTGGAGACAGACATGTTGTACAGCCCCCAGCTTGCTCTGAAACTGGCTCTCACCGAGTGGCTTGGAGACTTTGTTGTGCCTCATCAATACAATAGTAAGAAAACTGGTCGAACATTTGCTTCCCTTCCTGGTCTACCGTAGTGCCATAACCAACATGGTTTCATTATCCCCCCTAGGCCGACAGGTGCCCCAGAGCGGTGCCAAAAGTGCAGTCATCGACGTGTCCTCCATGGCCCCTCCCACACTTTGCTCAGATACCACGGTGACAACTGTGTTCCAGCAGCCTATCATGTCTCCGGCCATGCCGCCTCAATTACTGGAACCTCACCTCATGGCAAAAACACCGGAGCAGGAAGAGGAGGTAGTGCTTTGATTCTGCTTCAAAAAAAACAATACTACTATACTCCCTCAAAAAGTAGCCTCCGCTCTAGAAGCCTCACCCATATTAGTTTACTGGGTGCCTTGTCCACTTGAATAAATAATTGCCTCAGGTCAAATACCTGTGTTGAGTGCTTTTCGGGAGTGGGCAGTAGCTCCAGTTGAGTAAATAAATGCATCCATCCACCACTATATGAGGAAGTATAGTATCTAAATAAAAAGTGTCTTTTGTTTTTTGGGGACTGATGCTAATATTCTGTCCATGGAGGTGGAGAAGAAGGATTCTGACGAGGAGCCCATGGAGATGGTGGTGGAGAAGCAGGAGGAGCCGGATGTAGAGGCGAGCACAGAGCCGAAACCTGAGGGCCGAGTCTTGGCTGACAAGATGGCGGAAGATCTGAAGCCCATGGATACAGACAAGGAGAGCTTGGCAGAGTCCAAGTCTTCTGAAGAGTCCATACAGGAGGATCCTGGGAGCGATATTGCACCCATGCAGACTGACGATCAACTCAAACAGGTGCCACAGACAGGTTTTGAGCACTTCACAATCCTTATTATATATATTGCTTATTGTATACATTGATGTGCTCCCCTCTTATCCTAAAAAGTTTCTGACCCTTGCTTTGTTCCCCACAGGATGTATTTGCGCCAGGTCCCAATGAGAAGCCGCTGTTCGCCGTGGAGCCGCTCTCCATTGAGGACCTGTGCCTCCTAGCGGAACTCTTCTACCTGCCTTACGAGCATGGCCCCAAGGCCATGCAGATGTTGAAAGAGTTCAACTGGCTGAGAGCCAACAGCAGCGTTGTCAGCGTCAACCGCAAGATGAAAGAAGACGAGAAGGTTGGTAATTTCTTTGGAAATGTGTCAGTTTGTTGAACCCCAAAGTGAAAAGAAGTTGCTGGTGCTGTGAAACAAAATGGTGGATATGTGCTACCCGTAATGTCCATCGGGTGGTGTAGCATCAACTAGAGATGAAGTGGACTTAGACCACAAAGCCTTCAATTTTGAATTTTGGCATGAATTGGAGCTATTTTGTTCTGCAGGTTGCAGAATGGCAGTTGAGAGCAGAGAAGTTTGAGGACATGTGCTGCTCGGTCATTCAGATGTTCACACGTCTGTCCAATTCGGCCAACCGCACTATCCTGTATGACCTCTACCCTTACATCTGGGACATCAAGAGCATCATTTCCATGGTCAAGTCCTTTGTCCAGTGGCTAGGTGTGTATAAGTGGAACCACACTGGTCTTTTGTTTCAAGCAACTGGATTAACTTGGTCATCAAACCTCAGCAGGCATATTTGCATCATTCATTCATATACATCAAAGGGCTGTGGCTTATTCTCAGTCCGCTTCACGGATCGCATTGTTCATGAACCAAAAAAGTAACTAAAGAACATGGCCACCCTGAATACAGGATGTATGGCCCTTCTCATTTTTAATTTTTAGTATTTTCAAGCTAATTTAAGATTCAGCGCAAAAGCAGTTTCTCATTTTATGCATACACAGTTACTTTTTTTCTTTAAATCTGACTAAATGCTGGTTGTGCCCTAGCATATCCCTGATGTACTGAACAAATCCAAATCAAATCTCAGTGGCAAATGACCCTATCAAGGGTAACTGCTGCTTGCTGTGTATCCAGTATCGTCACGACTGCACTCCCACACGGAGCCACTCACTTCCATCTCTGCCTGTGGGGATGGGCACCTGTGGGGCATCCCCTTCCTCCACGCCCTAGCGCGCATGCGAGCTTGGACAGCAAGTTGATTCACTGAATATGGAAGGCCATTCTGGTGCATAAAAAAGGTCATTTCAAAAATTCTGCTTCAAAGAGGAGACTTGTAATGAGGCTAATTTGTTACTTAAAAGTCTGGAACAGGGTGAATTCCATCCTTTTGCCCCACCACCTCTACCAAAATGCTATATTTCCTCAGTGGCATTTGTTTACCTAATCGTATAGATTTCAAGACCTCTTAAGGGGCAAAACATTTATTGGGGCGACTTATTTGTGTAAACATATTTTTACAAGTATTTATTATGAATATCAATACAAATTCTTATATAATTAGATATTGTTTTCTAATGAATAATGATGTTCAATTAAAATATGTTGCCTCATAATACCGTGTCATAATAAATATACTGTATACAATCGTATATGTATATATCGTATATAATATATGTATCGTTGCAGCTTCTGTCGCTGACCGTTTCTTTAAACTGATGGCTTTAGTTTTACAGATTGCCTTATCGGCTGTGTGGGACAGTGTTTTGGTAAAGATATCCACCGCTACACGTCATTCATCATAGTGAAAAAAAAGGGCAACATGGAGACTGACCAATTGTATTAATTTATGAAAGAATGTGAGCTTCACCATATTGCATAGGTGTCAAACTCAGGTCCTGGAGGGCCGCTGTCCTGCATGTTTTCCAAGTCTCCCTGTTGTAACACACCTGATTCAAATGAACAGGTTCAATGTCAGGCTTGCGCAGAGCTTGCTGATGATCTGATGATTTGAATCAGGTGGGTTGCAACAAGGAGACTTGGAAAACACGCAGGACAGCGGCCCTCCAGGACCTGAGTTTGACACCTATGCCATATTGATTGGTAGAAAAAAATGCATCAGAAGTGCACTTATAGGTGTGCGTGTAGTGAAGACTCTGTTACTTCCACCAACAGTTCAAGCTAAATTTAGCCCTAACCTGACATTCTAAGCTTGTCTCTCAGTCGAGATGCGTGACTTACCAAGCTACCTCGACACCAATTACGACATTATGTTCCTGTTTAGACGGGGCTTGGGCGACATCTTAGACCAGGCATGTCCAGCTCCGGTCCTGGAGGGCAACTGTCCTGCCTGTTTTCCATCTCTCTGGGCTGCAACACACCTGATTCAGATGATAAGCTCATCAGCCAGCTCTGAAGCAGGATTAGAACAATCCTGATTATTTGAATCAGGTGTGTTGCTCCTGGGAAAGCTGGAAAACAGACAGGACAGCGGCCCTTGAGGACCGACTTTGGACACCCCTGCCTTAGACCATATCAGAAAGAGCACAAAACCGGCACTCGTGAGTTTTTCAGCAGTTGGCTCGGGATAGGTTACTCAGAAAAATACATTTGAATTTGTGAACCGCGAACATGCAGATGATGACTAAATTTATGGTACAGCGTTTATTTATTCAAATGGGCAACACCCCCAGTGATTCATCAAAGCAAAGCATCTATAAGGGTTGAGGCCACTGTTGAAGGAAATACAATATTTTGTCTACATGTAACTAACTACTGGTATGTCAGATGGTCCACCTTGTTTCAGTTGATTAACAACGATTGGCTTGAACATGAATGTGTGTCGTCAGTGGACTGAAGCACCAGCATGGCCTGGCGGTTACTCCGTGTAACCCAGTTTCATTTACAGGTTTCTGTCCTAAATGGTAAAGCTGAGGACTCCAGTACACAGCAGGCAGCAAACCCACCCTAGCAAAACCACAATTTGAAGGCTGAGTGCCGCATTGTCATGTGCACAATTGACTCCCCATCTCGTCAACATGCTGCAAGCTGTGCAGCCGGCACTTAGTCGCCTTGTTTTGTTTTGTTTTGTTTTTTTGTTTTTTTTTTTGGTACCGAGTGCCACTATTAATAATGATCTTCTACTGTTTTCTCCCTTCACTATGTACAGATGGAAGAATCCACAGTACAAGTTTCTACTGCTATTGGATCGACAATGGCCGATGTATGTGCAGTGCAGGCGAAACGGATTCATGCCTTTTTCTTGAATGCGACTGATAATTATGATAGATTAATTGGAGGAAAGGAGGCTGTCCCACCCCCGGAGGAAGTCACATTTTTGCGCAGCGATTTTGAACTTTGAGTGTTAAATGTTCTCTTTTTTTCTGGCAGCTTCTCTAACTTGTGCTTTTCTTTTGGGTTTGTTTCTGTCAGTAGGCTTGTAGAAGTGGCTCAGACCAGCCAGATGCACCTACTCAAGGGAATTTACCCTTTGCTTCCAAAGTTAACCCTCGTGCTTGATCCTACCCTTCTGTCTATGTAGTTCTGATCGTTATGCTTGTCAGATTGGACTCTGCTAAGGCTGCATGATGTCTTTAATTTTATTGTGTGGGTGAAAGCAGTAAGAGATGCTTTTTCTCCATTCTGGGTCATTCGATAGTATTAAGTTGAAGCAATTTCAGCGTTCCTCCCCGTGGGTGCATCCGCTTGCTGTGTCAGAAGTGCTTCATGATACTTTTTGTTAAGCCGTTCTCGGGTTCACGCAGTTGCGTTCCACTTGTCTGCTCATGCAACAGAGCCTCTCTTCAAACTGCTCACAAACATTGGAGCAGGGTCTTCGCGGTTCCTGGTTTTTTTAACACGCTGTCGCCATATTATAGTTCATAATCTGGTCTGCCCCTTTAGTTTTATTGTTTTGGGATGGTAAGCAGACAGGACCGGTCGGTGTGTTGTAGGGCCTCAGGGGTCGGCGTGGTTTGATGAGTCGCGCTCCCCACTCATGTGACAAGGCAGATGAGTTGAGAAGAGAATGTGACTTCACACCGGGTGCTGAGATCCGCGGGGGCGACGGCAGCTGAAGCTTACATACAATACACTATGCTGCTTAGTCGACAGTCTCGTGGCAAGGAAATTCAGCTTTATATAAATTTGGGGGAGCGTGCGAGATGTATTCCACGTCATTCACGTTGTCTAGGCCTGCACGATGTTTCCACTTTGCTGCCTTGGAGTTGAGGCTGCTCGTATCGTAGTCACGTAAGCTTTAGTTGCTTGAGCCCCCTTTCAGCCTAAAAGAATCCAAAAGAGGCGCTATCGTTTATTTTCAATGCTTGAATTCCGATTGAATTGTGCTTTTAGAAACAGATAACCGCCCTTCCTTCCTCTCCGCAATCCCCCCCCCCCCCCCCCTGTGTGCGAGAGCCCCATGCTTTGGTAACACTCTCCGCTTGGCTCTGCTCCTAACAGGGTGTCGTAGTCAATCCTCAGCACAATTCCCTAAAGGAGACCAAGAACCGTGGGCCTTTAGGGGAGGTCTAGCAGGAGAGTTCCAGGTATCTAATGCACTGAATTTGCCGCAATCAAATGGAAAACAAAAAGTGTTGTAAGCAGACAATGGTCAATGTGTGCCGGTATGAAGGGATTTGGTATGTCAAGGTGAGCTGATTGTTAAACAGTGTGGAAGTCAACCCCCTTCACTTCTCCTGAGGTTTTTTTTCGGAGAGGGGTTGGCAGCGGGTGGTTAATTCATTGCCTTGACAGTCACTTTAAACTTGCTCCTGCAAGGTGAGCTTACAGTCCAAACTTTTATCCATTTGGATTTCTTTCAGCAACTGCCCAAGGAGATGCTGCCCTTCCCTTAGCGCAGGCGGCGCATGCAAGCACAGCAAGCGTTTTTACTTTTCTTTTCATGACATCTCATTTCTTTGCAGGAAGCGCACAAATTCCCACGCCAGTTCTTTGCGAGCGCCCGCGCAAGCATCGCAGCGCAAGCGAGTTCGCGTGCACACTTGCAATGGGGGAGAAAACTCCAGGATAAAACGGAACTGTCCGGGCTAGAGTAACCTCTCCATCTTTGGGAGAGGAATGAAACTTCCAATGGCAACTGACATATAATTGACTGACTCTCCTAGCTCAAATCTGACCTATGTTTTTCCCCCTGGAGTTCTCTTGGCGCAAGCTTCATTATTTTTTTCTCAACAGGAGGGTTGCGCAGCGAAATATTGCGATGCCTTACTCAAGGGAAAGGGAGCATCTCCTTCAGCAAGTAAAACCTTGGTCAGACCAAATACCGCCCTTGTTTTGTTTTGCTGTATATGCAAAGCAAACACAAGTGCGCTTGTTTGTCGCGCTGTGCTCCAAAAGTAACATTGACATTGTGCTGATGTTTGCTCCGGTGGCCCACTGTCAGATCAACAAGGAGTGGATTTTTAAAAAATTTTTTAATCACCATATTTCTATATTTTGATCTATTTTCTTGAGCGCTTGGCTTAATCTTACACGTCCTCTTGGTTTAACAGTGGTTTCATTGTAGCAAATGCATAGCAAGGTGGTTGGCCAAAGCACCAAAGCCTTCCTCACTCTCCCACTCAAGGAAACTGAACCAGTGTCTTTTGACATCCACAGAGATTGTTGCCAATAGATGGGGCAAACGATCTTTTCTACCAGCCTCCGCCCTCACTGCCTACCTCCAAAATCTATTCAATAAGGCCCTACTTTGCCAAAGACGAGGTGAGGTGTTTTTAAATTGTATGAATGCATGCAAAATATATTTTGCTGTTACTTGCATTCCCTGCTGAACATGCCACTTTCACAGGTTTCTCTCCTATTTTAATTGTATTTATTTATTTTTTCATTTCAGGCTTCGGTGTATAAAATTTGTAAAGAAATGTACTATGAAGGAATGGAGGATGCACCTTCCTCAGAGCAGGAATCTGACCTCATCGGTGACAAGTGAGACTCATTTCTATTTGAGACGCACATTACAATTGCTGGATCGAAGAACAGGACCGGAGGCTGGAATCGTCTGCTTGGATTTAAGTGCTAATATCGGAGATTTTGGGTGTACACCGATATAATCCGATGATGTTTTTGGGGCCGATATCGGATCGGGACACACCTAGTTTTGTGCTAACATTGATTGTTTGAAGCATCTCATAATTCCTTCTGGCTTGACTAAGGCCCCAGTTGCAGTTGATGACAAGCAGCCGTAATGCATGCTGCTGCCTTTGTGCTAAAAAGTAGGTGGGGTGTTGTTTTGGTGAGGAGCAGTTACATTTTCATTTTATTCCCCGTCAATTGACGATGACCATCTTTACTTTATTACATGGTATATTGAATACCTTGAAAATGTTTTTGTACCATTCTCCTGATACCTTTGAACATTGAGATCCTTCTGCTGCTACGGAAACTAATCCCAATGTGGCTTGTGCTGCAAGATGAAACCAGAAACATTCCAGGAAAAGCCTGTTCAAATTAATTATTACTTCTGCTGTAAAAGGATTTTAGGAAATAGGTCAAATTATGTCTTTTTTTTTTTTTTTTTTAATCACAAGAGCCTGGTATTTCAGATGAGATCCGTATGTTGATTTTCGAAAACTGCTGTAGAAATCAGTCCAGGATAGCATGCATTTCCATTACCTTGTGACCGTTTTAATGCTTTGACTTGTGTTATGACAGGTTGGTTGGAGGTCTTCTGTCTTTGAGCCCGGACTACGGCTTTGTGCTGGAGGATGATGAAGGCATCTGCGGCTACGCTTTGGGCACGGTGGACGTCAAGCCCTTTATCAAGAAATGCGAGATGAGCTGGATTCCTTTTATGCAAGAGAAGTACCTCAAACCTGATGGTCAAAAGGACCTCACGGAGGCTGAGGTAACTTCTTCTTCTCCCCACTTTGTTGTCATCATGCTTCTGTGACCTTGCTCAGTTTTCTGTCCGTTTCTCCGTAGAAGATGATTTTGAGTTTCCATGAGGAAGAGGAGGGTCTTCCGGAATCGTTCCTGTCCAACTTCCCCTCCCTCATCAAGGTCGACATTCATGCAAAGGTCACTGATCCCAGTGTGGCCAAAAGCATGATGGGATGTCTGTTGTCTTCCCTTAAGGCCAACGGTAGGTGGCAGCCATGATCACTGCTCCAGCCACAGCATATACTACTCTCAAAAAGTTATTGCTTGTGGACTTTTGGACTATTTCTCATGATGAACCAAAAGTGTGCTTTAACCTTTGCCCTATAAGCTTGATTTAATCTTCTCCAAACTGTTTGAATGCCCATGTCCGACTGTTTAGTGTTTCGGCACAACTTTAGGTATTGTCTAACAGGAGTTTGATCGGTGAATCAACCAATGGCTTTTCTGGTTCAGTTACGCTTGGAATTTAAACGTTCTATAATGACATCATGGGACCTAAGCCACACTCACCTGATGAACAGTACGTCGCAATTGCTAGGCATTAACAGGAAGTTCTCAGTGGGAAGTTGCTACTGAGCTCCCAATGTAACAGCTGTCATCAGCAGGTCGCAAAACAGATTTGAAGAGTCACAAAAAGACATAAACGTGAACAAACTGTTGCAAATTTTGCCAGTAATTCTGAGAGATGATTTAGCTTTTTTTTTTTCTTTTTTGATAACATGGCTCCTGTGCCTTTTGTCTGCCGTGTCCAGGCTCCCAGGGTGCTTTCTGCAAGGTTCGCCAGACTGACAAGAGAATGATGGACTTCTATAGTAAGCTGGGATGCTTTGAGGTGGCCAAGATGGAGGGCTTTCCCAAAGATGTCATCATAATGGGGCGAAGCTTATGAGGCAATGTTCAAATGACAGACTGAGCAAGAGAGAGGGCAACCCGCGATTACAGATCCTTCATGAGACACAACTTTCATGATGGTTTAAAAGCTATATGACTGCCTGTGCTCGTAGAGACACCTGTTGTTGGGTTTTTTTATTTTTTATTTTTTAGTCCTGCTCTCTTAGGATGAGCTGATTGCAAGCCAACAAGGCCACGGTGTGATCAGTGGAGATGAGCCAGCATGGAAGAGTGACAGTGCACTTGTCCAATCCGGAGGCCCAACACTCGTACACCTCCAGGAGGAAGGAAATTATGTGTTGTTTTGTTTTTTGCTGCCTTTATTCCTCCAGCGGCCATTACATGCAAATGACCGACACACCTTCGCCTAAAGTCTCTGTACCGTAAACACACACAGAGCTGTGAAATGAGGGTAGCGTGTATATTCGGACACAGTTCCCAATGTCACATTCTCGCTGCTTCATTGTCACGCCACGATTGTTCCACGGATTACTTTTTTTTTTTTTTTTTTTCATACAAGTGGCACTGAGTGGCAACACATGCACAATTTGAATTCACAAGATCATCGGACACCCGAGTGCATCTTTAAGGAGGTCTTTTGAAGCAATAGTGAATTTATGGTCAACGCTGTGCTTTTTTTTTTTTCCAGCCCCTCCTGAACATTTTGCCTTTTGGTTCTTCGCCTTTGAGTGTTTAGCATTCTAACAGACCTCGGTCTTCTGTCACCACCTTCTAAAGCTGATACAAGAAGGCTTAGTTAATTTTGGAAATTATGTCTCAGAAGACCTCTGTTTATGGAAAATGACACATTAGCTTATGTTATGGAATTCTTTTTCCTATGAGGGGCCAATTCACTTTTTATCAAGTCCTCCAAGGGCCATCGTACATTAGTGGCAGAATGCAATGCAACAGAAAACGCAAATGTTTTGGGCGGTTTGTCTGAGGTTCTATTTGTTTCAACAATTGCATAGTAGGCAGGATCCAGAGTTATATGTTTCTCCACCCCTGTTCTTAAGTCTCAAATTTACCATGGGACCAAAAATCTGTAAAATTCCAACCGCCCCCTTTGTTTTAAGAGAAAGAAAATCATGCATGGTGTTTTACATTGGATGACTGCTCAGTTCCTTCCCAACCACTTCATCAGCATCCGGTGTCTACATCAGCAGGTAATCTGGGCAACAGGATATTCATTCTGTGAAATAATTATTTTCCTCTTCGGATTTGGTTCCTTTTTAGCATGAATGTCTTTGCTGCACTGGACCCCTATGATCGCTCCAGTTATTCATCCTGTCACCGAAGTGGCACTTTTTTTTCTATTTCATGTTGAATGTTTTGCCTTCAGATGGGGTTCCCACATTTCTTGTAAAAACCTAAATAGTGAACAATCAAGCACTTTGGTTTAAAAAAAAAAATCTGTTGATCTTAAGGCTGGCAGTCATGGAGGTTATTTCGGATAGCCTCATTTCAAGGCACAGAAAGAAAGACGCATGCGACTTGTCTCTGTGAACGTGAAACTGTAGACGGGTGTTAAACATTAAGTGTTATTATTTTGCATACCTTTACTGAGTCGGTGTCAAGCATTCTGTTTGGCCTGAAGGAAAATATTTTGTTACCTTTGCTGTCCCTTTGCTCAACGGGTACCGGTACTCCTAGGAACTCATTTCAGATATGAACGTAGGATGTACTTCACGCTTATCACATGGTTTTGTCTTCACAGGGACGGGCTGTGACTGAGTGAAAGGGCTGCTCATATTGTATTGTAAATAATGCAAGTTTAGGGGCAGTTTACATGTAAAATTTGTATGTAAGATTAATAAACTTGAAAATAAATAGAACCTTCCAAATGATTATGTTGTGTGTTTCAAAAGTAATGGGTTTAAAAAATGTTTAATTGTAATGTTCCTTTCAATGCAACATTTCACATCAGCACCATGTTTAATGTGTCCAAATTGTTTGACTGTCTCGAGTGGAGTAACGGCGGCCCATTGAGCGACACGACGGTTGTGACTATAAGTATCCACTTCTTGCATTGAGAGCCCCAACCCCCCAAAAAACGGTGTCACTCTGTCCCCGTGGAAATTGTAACCCTGCGAAACAATCCACGTTTTCAATAAATGTACCTCGATCTGATTACGTGTTTTTGTAACTGTAACGGAATACCGTTAGATGTGTAGATTTTTTTTACTATTTCTGAATACGAACGCTGTACATCTATTCCGTTACTCCCCAATATAATATGTATGTATGACGGAAGAACTCAGGACAATAATTTATCACTAAATTATCATAAGCATTATGGTAAAAAACGAGTACAACGTGGTATTTGTTTTGACCTCTACGTTTTTCTCACTCGTATTTGTTGATATTGTTGACACAGAGGGAGGCGCTGGAAACGTGGCGCGGTTGATGACATCACTTTACGCCACAATCCGGCGACGTTATTTTATTTTTCCCGTGGTGAGTAGCCCAACGTGTTGTCAACAAACCCCTTTGCGGCGCTTTCCCCGTCCCGCAAAATGTCTTTCATGGACGAAGAATCTTCAGATGTTGGCTTGGCGGGTCGAACAAAGATGGAGAGCTTCCTGTTCAGTGAGAAGCTTAAAGCAGTTTAAAATAAATCGCAAATTCTGTTAGTTAGCTTAAATCCCGGCGCACACGTGGGTTTGGAAAACACGAATGGCTTGTAATGTTAATTTCGGTTTAACGTCTGTACGTGATATTGCCACGAATTGATAAATGTTAACGCTTTGTGTTATATTACTATGCGTGTTTCGTAGGTTGCGAGCTCTCTTCCAAAGTTCCCTTTTACTGCATCCAGGGAGATGAGGAGGACGACGACCTGGAGCACTTCATTGAATTCAGAACGGTATAGCAGATGCTTTAAAATACACAAAAACGGTTTTTTTTCTATGAAATATTTCATGCTCTAGTGGTCCCACAGATATGTCTGGGGGAAGGTGCCCTCGAGGAGAATAACGTGGTGGAGGTGACAGCGATGAACCACCAAGGAAAGACAACTTCGGTGCCCATTGCTAACCTTCACATCGGTTGCTTACCAATGGTAATGTCCAAAATCCAGTGCTTCTCAACATTTTTACATCAAGTAACCACCTCAAAAATAATCATTTGATCACTGACCAACTTTAAAATGGCGTTAGCTGGGCCCGAGTCATTGCACTGGTTCGCCCAAATTTTTTTTCATTGGTTGCACGAGCACAAAAATTAGGGACATTTTCAACCGCAGTTTTACTGGTTTAATCTTATTCAAAGGAAAAATATGTCTGTATTTTAAATTAAATTGCCTCATAGGTGATTAACAATGTTCTTTATTTTAACAAACAATTCCTGAGGGTAATTTACTTAAAAGATGGTGGTTACAGTTTTTGTGTACGGTGAATGTTAATTCAGATTCAGAAAACTTTATTTATCCCCGTGGGGCAATTAGAGTTAATGTGTGTTTGGGGAATAATCACCCAGACCCACTGCATTTCAACAGGTCTCAATTATACACAGGTGTCCACTCTTCATGGGCCGGCCCGGTCCCTATCCCCCAGCTAATAGCAGCGGTTGACTATTTAAATCTCACTGTCATATTATTCAAGGCCTGTGCACTTCACTTGGATATCCTGTTGAAATAAGTAAAAACGGATCACTCAACTTTATATAGAGCTGTCACAACAGCTGCAACTATAACAAAGCGTTTTACAGAACACATCACAAAACATTCACAATAATGCAATCATAATGAATCTTTTTTTTTTCCATTCCTACACACGCTTTTTTGTGTTTTGAAGCGGTTATGGATGAAAGAGGCTGTGCTGCAGCCATTTAAGGCTGTTGGCATGGGTCATACGGCCTTGAAATAAAATCTCTATAATCAATGAACATTGTTTATTGTTATTGTTAATGATGTAGAATAATCTTTATTACATTATAAACATGTGTGGTGTACATTGTCTTCAGGTGAGCTTGGGTGAGTTTGAGGTAAAAGCACCATTAACCATCCGCCTGAAGGCTGGCTCAGGACCAGTGACCATCAGCGGCCAGCACCTTATTGGTAATGTTAGTTAATTCGTAACTGTGGTGGGGGTTTTTTTCCATAGGCCACCATTCCCTTATAAAGCTTTAAAACCTCCGGGTTTGAAGTTGGGCAGCGCGGTGGTCAACCGGTTTGCACGTTTCCCTCACAGTACAGAGGTCTGAGGCTCTGTACTGTGAGGCTGCCTGTGTGGAGTTTGCATATTCTCCCCATGTCTATGTGGGTCTTCTCCAGGTTTCCTCTTGCATTCCAAAAACATAATTGAATTGACCTATGAATTAGCCAGCATTTGATTAATTTTTTTTAAACATGCAAATGAGCAAGGTCTTTTGTAGATGAGGTTTTAAAAAAAAAAAGGCTATGCAAAATAGTTTATTTGAACAATTCCTTCCTGTGCTTTTGGTTGATGATTTATAATTGAATTTTAACTAACCAATTTAATGAAATAAAACAGTTTGAATGTCTGCATAAAATGTAAAAATGTTCATTTTGATCATGAATTCCTCTTAATTGTATTCATGATTGATTTAATTCTGAATAATCCAGTTTAATAAAATACATTTTAAAATATAAAATCGTTTTTCTTATGTTTTTAATCAATTAATTAACTCACCATTAAATTAAAAGATAATGTTTTAAAAACTTGACGCTTCAGCCGGTGATGCTTCATTTGCATTGCAGGGTTCCTTCCGAAACACATTCAGTGTTGTCACTTGAGTGAAAATAACATTAGGGACATCTCATCGGCAAAAGAATTCATAGCAACCTATGGCACTAAAGATTGAAACGTTCAATCATTCTTATCTTTCAGCAATTAAAAAAAAACATGCTGGAAGACATACATATTTGCAAACCACTCCCGACAAGCCTTATTCGATGGTGTAAGCTCTAAATGATTCCAAACTACTGAACGTCAGTTCCCACTGGTCACCATTAGTAACGCACAAAAAAAAACAAAAAATCCCACATTGTTCAATAGTTTCGCATCAGCAAATTCTGTCCAAAAGGCAAAGGCCAGTTAATCCACTTTCACTCGTCTGATGTGCCAACTAAACTCGGGAATGTAGCGTGAAATGTAATTTTGCTCTTTGTCTTGCGTTCAGCTTCAGAGGTTGACGAATCCGACTTGGAGGAAGAGGAGGATGAAGATATGGAGGACGATGACGACAACACAGAGGAAGAAGACATCAGCCCGATCAAACCGGCAAAGAAGAAGAACAAGCAGCAGCTGCAGTAGCTTTCATCTCAGTCAAGTGTTTTAGCCCCCCCCAATGAGACGTTGTCCGCAAAGAATTCTCGGACACTGTTGACCACGTTGGCACAGGACATTTCCAAACACCTCAGCTATATTCCTGGTGGCAGCCCAACATACTGCTTGGGTGAATCACCCTCAGACTCTCAAGCGCTTATTCACAGCACATGACAGAACTGTGGACATGAACTGTTTTTTGCTTTTAAATGTTTCCTCTTTTCCTTGTATGCAAGTCATAGTAAAACGCCACCGTTGATGAGCTGTCTGTCGAAGCTATTTTGTAACTTTCATAATAAAAGTGTTACCTTTGTGACTGTGTGACAGTAAGGTGTGCTTGATCGGTGACTTCTCGGTCACAATCACTTATTTTTTTGCTTGAAATAGTTTTTCTACATAAAATGTAAAAAACTTAATTTGAAAGGATTTTGAGTTCATCATGAATGCGCGGGAAAGCATTTTGTCTTCTTAACCTTGACAGAATTGGGACAGTTTTCAAAGTAAACTTCAATTGGGAGTGGCAATCACAAGCACCTGCCCTCTTTGTTGGAAGAATTGTTCACTAGCCGCCAAACTTGATCGAACATATTGCCCTTTGCAACTCGATATTACCACAAAAGTAGTTAAGCAAAGGTTCATATTTCAGAAAACTCATCAAAGGGTCTGGCCCACAGTAGCTAAGCCACTGCTTGCACGATGACTTGGAATGAGCGATTCCTAGCGGTTCTGTGGGCACCATAGAAATTGCAAATTTATATATATTTTTTCAGTGAATATTTGTTGGGTTTAAAGAAAAAGGTGAATAGACAGTCACACTGTATTGATCTAGAGCTTTATTCCCTTGCATAGTTCCCTATTGCAGGCTGTCACAAACTACATTCGAGGCAACCAGAACTTCAAAGTAGCAAAGAAAAATACTTGATTGAATGCACCTTCCACCTTTCTCTGTAACAGGCGTCACTTCAATTTAATATGAAATCCCAGTGTTACCACAGCAACTGCTCAAGCGCACCACGATTACCTCTCACTAACGGATACAGCTTTTTCTACCACTGGAAGGCCATAAAAATTTCAAACACATTGCACTGCTTGTTTGTGTGTGTGTGTGTGTGTGTGTGTATAGAACCCACATTTTTTTAAAGGCATGATCAGATGAAGGTTCGCATTCCGCATGAGCCTAATCGTCATTCTGCATACTTCCTGTTGTATGCGTACGAGGAATGTCAGTTTTCCAGAAACACTTAAATCGTTTGGACGCCGACGCACATCTGCAGGCTTTCCAAGTGTACCATAGCAGGATAATACCTCGACTTGCAGATGGTAGATGGTAGTTTTTGCCATTCATTTGTTGCAAGAATTGTCACATTGTGGCTGCTGAGTGATTGATGTAGAACATTGGTCCCGAAACGACGGGCCGCGTACCGGCACCGTTCCGTCGGTCATTTGGTACCGGGCCGCACAAAGAATAAATAACTTCCATTACTTCCGTTTTATTTATTTCGGACTCTGAAGAGGTTTTATTTTGACAAACTACCGGATCCCCGGTTACATCCGTCTACAGTATGTCACTCTTAACGCACGTCAAGGTTCGCTTTTCAGTCACGTGACAGGTTACAGCTAATGAGTAAAAAACAGACGTCTTTGGAAAGTTTTTTTTGGGAAGGTGAAAAGGCCCAGCCAGGAGACATCAGAGGAACCTCCGACTTTCAAGAAAAAGAAGGCTACATTTAAGAGATACTAAACCCAACGTGCATAATAGGCAGTAGTGATGGTGAGTCGTATTTTTCACTTTGTATTTGCGGCGGGAAAAAAAGGGAAGCTGCTGACAAACAAAATAGGCAGGCCACAGGCACAGTAGCTACACAACAGCTTCTTCAGGGTAATGGCTAACCCTGACCAAATCCACGGACACTCATCTCTCTCCAGGCAAGGGTGTGTTGAGCTGATTCATATGGAACACTCACCACACCTGCCACTACACAACACAGTTGTCAAGTGCATCACTCTTTACTGTATACAT
Source organism: Hippocampus guttulatus (assembly GCF_054856545.1). Lineage (NCBI taxonomy): Eukaryota > Metazoa > Chordata > Actinopteri > Syngnathiformes > Syngnathidae > Hippocampus > Hippocampus guttulatus. The sequence goes on from NC_141270.1 coordinate 9,114,974, forward strand.
AACCTCAGAGCGCAGTGCACGCTGACACCTGAGCACACATTCGTTCACCCAACAGGATTCGACTTGTACTAAGCCCAAACCAAACACACACACACACACACATTGCACACCTACCCTTGAGCTCTCATTCCCGTGAGAAGATAAAATCATGTGATATGAAGCCTGCAATGTAATTAAAGCCTTCTGTGTCCAGGGTGCTGTATTCAAACCTTACTAAATACAGCATTTTAATTTGGCCTCTTTTTCTCTATTGTGATTAAGGGAAAATGTTGATGACATTCGTGTTTTTAATATAATATTCTAAGGGACCTTGATTCATTTATTTGTTTTCCGCCTTAAAAAATGCATTTCAAAACATTTGGTTGTTTTTAGGGTCAGTTACAAGTGAGGTCGCAGAACGAATGAAACTGTCAAGGCACAACTGTCGTTCTAAAATAATACTATGCCCCCCCCCCCATGAATATCTACTGTATGTTTTATTAATAACACAGACTGGAGGAGTACACAAGAGGAATGCTAATGGGGTGACACACACATATGCACCCTAAGTGGGAAGTGGATGTCGCACTGTCACTAAATCAGCTCTGCCCACTCCTCCACCTCATCCACTGTAATATCGAAGGAGAGAAAGCTGCACTCCAATCAGAAAGCCTCCTCCCCACTCTTGTTAGATTGGAAAAAAAAGAGAGAGAAGGAAAATCCATTGTGCAAAAAGAACATTTTACAGATTATGAATAAGTGATGTGAGTCATATGCCTTCATCATTTTTTTCCTCATCCCCTCTTATCACTGTGTGGAGGGCTGATGATGAAAGAAGGATGAGTGACAGATAAGTAGATGGGTGTACTATCTCAGCCCTCATTAAAACGTCTGTGTCGAGATCATGAGCATGCTCGTCCCCTCCCCTTCCTGCAATGAGCCCCAGAAAATGATACCCTGGGAGAGAGAATAGAATGAGTGGGGGGGGGGGGGGGGGGAGATACATCTCATCAGTTATTCACACTCCGACATAACTTGACAAGCAGCTCCAATAATGAGACAAAGAGGCCTGAATCCGCCAAGAGCGGGATGTTGGCAAGTAAGAACCGACTAGTTTATCATGTTGTTGTTTTCTTACTGAAAGGGACCGAGTTTCAAGTTGGGGTGACTTTCGAATGAGGCACAGCAAGTCAAAACAGAGCATGCGTTCAAATGCTTGCTTCTGCAATTTAAAACAAAAAATAATAATGACCCGCACATCAATCATTTCAGTTTTTAAAATGACCTACGACATGTACAATTCAAAAACGAAATCTTTCAGGAAGCAAAGTACAAATAAACAACAGAAATAATGTGATCGCACAAGGTCTAGCTGGATGTGTGACTGTGTTCAGAATGAACCAATCTCACTCAAACTCAATCTTGAACACGAGTCAGCACAACAGCATTTAAAGTACACCTGATTAATCCCAAATAAAGTTCAAATGTTCTTGTTGGCCTTTCTCCAAAAGTGAAACTTGTTTTGCTTCCTACCATAATCCTGTAAATTTTGCGCTCATACTGACTCGTTTTTTTTGACCTGCTAATTCTGTCCACATGTAGAAAAAAAAATGCGTTATGACTTAACAGCTTGGTATTATTTTTTTAAATTACAAAATATTTTGTATCCACTGTTTGTTGGTCTCGTCATTAGGACTACTACTGCTCTCCCTCAAGTTCAAGATCATCAATAAAGAACCAGCCGAGCAGCTTTTGGCTTCTACATGTTCTAGCGTGGACGAACAAACAATCAAACGGCAAGTTGTGGGTTTTATGAGATAATAATAATAATAATAATAGATTTTATTTATAAGCGCCTTTCAAGACACCCAAGGACACTTTACAATAACAAAAAACACAAAACAATACGGGTTGAGCAGTGGCAGCCAAAACGCGCCAGCGTTCACTCAACCCGAAAGTCAGAAAGAAACAAGGGAGGCATATGGCTCAAAACAAGGCTGAAATAAAATTTTCTTTTGGGAGCAGTTTTGATGATGAATGACTTCATTTGAGGAGCAATCAATTTTGAAGAGTGTTTTTATTTTACAGCTTAATCCCTGAAACCTGAAGCAAGGCTTTTATTAAACATTAAAAACGCGACAATATAACAAGTGAAAAATTGGTTTCCTTTCTTTATATAATCACATTTAAATTTTTTTGAAATCACTGTGTGCATCGCAGTAAACTATTATTTTCTTGACCAGAAACTTTTTCAGTCGGGCAATTTCAAACACCCACGCACTTATGTAAAGAATGGTGCTTTCCTTCCAAGAAAGCTCTTGCTTTCGTTTTGTGTCATATGACGACATATTGACAAAATACCAGCGCTTGAAAGTCGAAATCGAATCCTTGGTGTGCTTCTGTTGCACTTTTAAGGACATGGTCAGTCACCATTAAAAATTAAACAGCTCTCTACTGATTTAAGTCTGGAGATGATAATATGCACTTAGTCAAGATAAAAAACACACATAAGCTAAGGAAGAAAATCTCCATCACACTGAAACGTTTATTTCGCATTTCCACTGAGTCTGGTTTCTTAAAACCTTTACAAATGTATTAAAATGCTCCCAAGCATCGTGTTCCAGTGTTAGTTCCAAGTCACATCGACTTTGGAGTGCATAAGAGCTTTGTTGCATGCGTTCGGCAGCTAACAGGAAGTGACACATCAAAATAAGAGCATTCTATTTAAGTCTTTTTTAGGCACCGCTGTCTGGTACGGTCACTGTGGAGTTAAGATTTTATTAAATTGTTAATATTATTTTAATATATTTCATTTGACATACACTTGACTGATTGCATTGATTTGGAAATAAACGGTGTTATCCTTGTTATGATGTCAAGATGACTTGACTATAAAGGAAAACAACGCTGTAGAAGGGAATCAAACTGATTTTGAAAACGTAATAAGGAAAATAGTATTACTTCAACATGAAAGTGCCAATCTTACATTAATTTATATCATCATGTTAACGACTAACGGGACACTTCATTAGCCACACTTGGACAATTATATCCAATGCAAGAGCTGTATCCAAAACAGTCCGTGCTGTCAAGCCATTTTTGGTTTGTCATGATTCGGGTCGTGGGTGAGCTGGAGCCTATCCCAGCAGATTGCGTGAAAAGATGGCGTCCACCGTGGACTGGTCACAAGCCAATCGTAGAGCATATGCAGGTATAGATAATTGACAATCACGTTCATACCTCCAGACGGTTCAGGGTGTCCCCGCCTACTGCCCTAAGACGGCTGGAATAGCCTCCAGCACCCCACGCCACCCTTGTGAGGATCAGCGGATTGGAAAATGGATGGATGGATGGATGGATAAATTATTATTAATTATTATAAAATATTAAATTGTTCATTAGTCTTCATGATCACCATTGTAAAAGCCGAATTGTTGGACCAGCTCTTGTATTGGATCTCAATAGGTTTTGCAGGTGTTCCTAATGAATCGCCCTCTGAATATATTTAGAATCCACAAAGTGAAGCCGGTGTTGATTCTGCCATATTGTTACTTGGTCCCATAGTGCTTGGTTGAAGATTGACTGTACAAGCCAAAATAGTCCGAGCGCCTGGATGCCTGGGAGGCTTCCATCAGTCCCCTCATGGGTAAATGCTGCAAGGGCTGGCTGCCAGTTATGGGGCCAAACTCCTGAGAATTGATGGGGGCGAATGAGTTGTGCGTCGGGTAAAGGGCTCGAGCGGCTCCAGGCCTGGAGCACATCAGGACCTTCCTCCCTTCGTAGACAGCCTGTTGGGACGCGCCCCCGCTGCGGAGGTGCGGCGAGAAAATGGCCTCTGCGTGTTGGCCTACAACATTATGGTCTGAGGTGTCCAGGAAGCGACTGTGGCCTTGACCAGAGTGAGCATTCTGACCCAAAGCGTCAGAGGAGAACATGTTGGAGTCACGTTGGCTGGGTTCAGTCAGAAGAGGCATTTTGGTGGCGTAGAGCAAAGGCGAGGGATGCTGGGATGCCGAGTTTTCGGCCGTAGTCTCCAGAAAAGCCATGCCGTATTTCCTCTTGTTGAGTCCTGAGCGAGTGTCCACAGAGCTCGAGTGTGTCTGGACTACCTCACTGATAGACACCTCATTGACAGGTTCTGACGATGACAGAACAGAATTCAACTATTTCGGCCCAGACGGTACCCCAGGAATTCCCTTCCAATCTATAGATGTAAAATGATATTAAAAAAATCCATCCTACCTTCCAGGATTTTGCGCAGATTCTTCTCCTGTGTTGAGAGGCCCGATAAGAAATGATGAGCGCTGATTTGGCCCACTGAGAGTGGAGGGACAGAACTACTGAGCTGCAAATTGGACCTAAGAGGATCAACACCCAATTCATTTTAAATAAATGTAAACAAATGCATCCGACCATATAGAATGCATTATGATGTTTTATTCTTTTGCTGATACTAAAACAAACACCAACAGATTTGGTGTGGTGTAAACCAAATGGAAACTCTCACACTTACCTGTCAATTAGTAGTTGGTAAGGTTTCGTGTTCTGGAAAGGAAATCGACACAAGTCAATTTGGATCGAAAATCCGCTTTGATATTGTCCAGAAAAACATACGACTCGGTCACCTTAGCAACAGCGTTCATTTAATGACTGGTATATGATTGTGTTTAAGACGATGCGACAAGAAACAATACCCACCAATGTGAAATACAGTAACAGGAATCATTACACTATGCAAACAACAGATACACGACAGGAAACAAAAATGATAGGATAGGATAGAACAGACACACACAAAAAAAAGATGACCATTAACCCTTTCAGGGACAGCGTTTACTACAGTGGACAGCTTTTCATGTTTTGAGGTTGCAGGAGCATGAAAGGGTTAAACGCATTTGGGGGGGGGGGGGGTGAAAAATTATAGGATCTTATGATTGCTCCTCATTGTCAAAGGCCAAGAAGTGGTTTGGATGGCCCCAAAAATAAATAAATAAACAGAAAGAGACGAACCTTCATGAAGTTAATGTTGTCGGCTCGTTGAAAGAAGGCTTGTACTGAGCTCAGGAGTTTTTCCGCTTGCTGCCGCCGCTCGTTAAGCTGCAAAACCTGCTGGGAGTTTTTCCTCCGGTATGAGCTGTATGCTCTCTCCAGAATCTGCATACTTTCGCACTGTTTGGCTTCCAGCATGCTTTGCATCCTCTGGTACTGGTCCCTGACTCGCTCCTTCAGGTCTGAAAGGGCATCCTGCGGAGAGGTACACGACTGGTTTTATGACGACGCCCTGCTGCAAATTGCCACAAGTTAAAAAAACGACGTGGGCCTAATAAGCAATGAAGGCCACTCGCAACACGATTACAGTCGGGATACATTGAGATTTGTTGTAGTGTGTGAAGACGTGGACTATTGTCTCCATAGGAGCGGCGGCAGCTCGGTGTACCTTCATCAGCGTCTTGTCGGACTCCAGCTTGGTAATGTGCTCATCGATGTTCTGAACACGACTTTCCAGTCTGTCTTGTTGCCTCATTAGTGCGGCCTGTTGAGATGACCGACAGGAGATGGATAAGACGGACAAATATGTATTACAAGGAACTGCAAACCAAGCCCCGTCAACACTTTCACCGAATGCTGTGATTTCCTTGTTGCTTGGCAGATCTCATTGGACATAGGAAGATTTCTTTTTTTGTTGAAGATATCGCTGGTGTCGGGTAGATTCCTCGTACCTTCACAATCATCACTTGTCAGGAGAGCCCCCAAAACGCTGTGTTTGTTCAACCGTTAACATTGCATCATCTAACACACAACACTTTAGATTGGCGCATCTTTTGTAAAAATAGCACATACGTGTGGACCGATACATTGATGTGTGAAAAAATAATAAAATAAATTGTGTAGTTTTGGCCCATCGGCAGTTAGATCAATTTCACAATTAAATCACTTCTTCACGTTAAAGATAATGCATTGGAAAGAGAAAATGCATCTTTTTTTTTTTTTTGCACAATAGTAGTAGTGGTATCAGCTGCTCGATGTGGTGGAGCATTACCACATTTACCTTGTGGACAAAAAGTGAGCATCCCTCCAATTAGCGTAAGGTCTGTGGCATGCGTCTCCACAGTATTGTGTGCATCTATATTTATGTTCCGAGGGAGTCATAGGATGCTGACCTATTAGTTCTGTCCCGTCAGCGCCACTTCCTTCCATGTTGCTGCATTTCTCCCTAAAATAGTCTTTTTTTTTCTTTTTTTTTTTCAAAACAACACTGTACGGGCCTCCCTTCTATTGCCTTCTCCTTTTGGCACTTGAGTAAATACGTTGTGGAAATGCATTCCTTTTGGTACTCTTTTAATTTTTGACAATGGAACCATCCCGAAGAGAACCGAACACTACAGTACTGCTTGCTTGGAAGCTTATGAGTCACTTCAGCTACCGCCTCCAAAATCCCAAGTGGACAGAGGAAGCAACTGCTGCCAGGCACAACGACAAACATTCAGCTATGAGAACACTGACAACTGCACAAATCCACCTGACCCCAGCTGTCCGCTGTTGGGAACCGTCCCACTTCCTGTGTGCCGAGTACAAAGAGTCCCATGGGGGGTTCAACAACTAAATAGAATCCTTCTTCGGTTTTAGTGCTGCAGATGGAAATCAATGTACAGTCTCGGGCTGATTGATGACAGTGAGCGTGGAGGGGCACTCTTTAATGAGCTTGTAGCGCATGGAAAAGCCACTTGCGTACCAAATATAAGCGAGGGCAACAAAGCCTGCTGGATTATCTAATGTGCATGTGGGGGAGGAGAAGCTCATTGGCCCTGCTCTGCTTTCCCCTCTCGCTCGCCACATGCATCGCTCCCGTCGTTGTTGTTTGCGCTGGCCTCTGCCGCAGCGACACACTGTCTTGTCTGTGTGCCGACCGGCGGGGTCCGAGAGAGAAAGTGCTGAATAAAAGTAAGAAACTCAAAAAGGAAGCTTCGGAGCATAAATGGGAGAGAATGAGGACATTCCTGCGGTCTCCGGCGAACGTTGTATCACAGCAACCGGCCTCTTCAGCTGCCCACAACAAGCCACTAGACTCAACTAACACAACACCGCAACTCATCTCGGTGATTACGAGTGCACCGAGGAGACTGCATTCAAAAGTCTTTCATTATTTGAAATATTATTTCAATAAACGCTTCATTTTTCACCAGTTTGTTGGGAAACTCACCTCTTCGTGTTTTTGTGCACTAAGATGCCACACAATGGCATTAGCAATTAGTGTCAAGGAAGTAAGACAGAAATGGTCCGCGTTTTCCGAGATACCACACCATGTTGAAGTTTACTGTCAAACTAAGGATTAAACAGAGAATTACACAATGTGAAAACAACCTTAATAGTTAGTATGTCTTAATGCTAACAAACAATGCAAAATGCTATTGACTTGCTAATAGTTAGCATCAATAGTCACGGTTGTAGAGTTAGAGGATATTTGACCACAAATGGAGTCGTACATGTAGACAAATACAGGAATGTAACTATACTCAGACATATATTGTTTATCATCAACAAAAAATGTACATATTACAACATCTTACTGAGTCACTTGGTAGAACAACTATTCTTCTTCGTTTATGTCCCCAAGGCTGTAATATACAAATATAGGGTGTGATTTTTCGTTATCACACAACACAAACATTTTGCTTCTTTGGGGAGGCTGGGATGGATTAATAGCTGTTCCATTCTTTTTAATAGGATGAGATTATTTGACATATAGTATGAGTGAGTACTTTGTGTTACGAGTGTTAAACTCTTATCTCAAGTTACTGCTGTATGTCGAAGGTATACATCGAGGCTGAACAACTTTGTGTTGGGGAGGAGCCAAGGTTAGCACCGGCTGTTTCCGGAAGTTACGGAGATTCCTGGCCGCGTAGGATCATAATTTGCGCTATATTTACGGTTTAAAATAATACAAAGTAGGGCCGACATCAGTTACTCATGGCTATTCACAATAGTTAGTTCTCATTGAAAACATGAACAACAAAACAACACGTCTTCGCACATCGATGACAGCATTATGTGGAACTGATTCCTATCTTACTCAAGACACTAGAGGACATTTTGTCCTGCCTAAACTATTATAAAGGCAACCGAGTTAGAACTTGCAGAGACTCCTTCAATGGCGAGTCGGCATCACAAACTGCGCACAGCTATTCTTCGTTTCCTTTTGTCTGGTTAAGTGCTTGAAACGAAGCACAAGGGCCACTCTCTGGTTTGGTGATCCTCTCCGAAGCGGCGTGAAAGCCTACCTTTATCAAGATTAAATCCAACAACGGTCACTTTCCCCTCTGTCCTATTAAAGCATATGCACAGTCACCAGTTGCCAGGAAGCTCATGTTAAAACACAGAGCCTCGGGGTCAATGAACAGAGAGCCTCTTTCACAATCAACAGACAGCTGATGTCAACCAACAGACTGATTCATTGCAGTGCACATACGAGATACTGGGGGGAGGGTGGGAATGATGGGGGGGCAGAGAAAAATCTGTTTCCTGCTGAGAAACGCAAGGTGAGGTTGCGTGGGAGGACTCCTCCTCCATCAGTCCCAGGGATGACATTAGTCTTTTATTACTCGGCTTTTCTTGTATTTGGCCACTCTTGAAGTCTCCTTTGAGAGCCACTGAGCCAAAGATATGAACACAGTCGCGTCGGTATTTCCATCTTTGTTTATCCCAAAAGCAACAAAACTGCCGCCAAGGGAATCAAAAAGGTTTTCTACTAAAATAGACCACAGCTCCCTCTAGGACAGCGGCGGGGAACCGTTTTCCTATCAAGAACCATTTCAGTTTTTCCCCAATGGTTCCTTGTGGGTTTTATTTGTTTTTAAATTTGCATGGCGGGGCAGATCAAATACTCTGGTGGGCCGTATATAGCCCAGGAGCTGTAGGTTTTCCACCATGCTCTTGGAGGACTTACTCACATGAATCTGCTCCGATACTTTATTCAACACCCTGAGCGCAAAACCCCACACTTTGTAGCATGGAGCAATATCCACGCTCACTGCTGTGGACAATGTTAATGCGGGAAGAGCAGGGAGCAGCGAATCATAGACGGATCTGTTTAACGTTTAGCGCATACAGCTGTGAGAGAATAGATGGTGGGTGTGTGTGTGTGCATGCATGTGTGGTGAGCAGCTGTGGAAAGGGCTGAACAGACATCTTTTGTCCCAATAATAGCTCTCCACCCCAGCAACAATTTGCACCAAAAACATCTAATTTGCAACTCTGTGAACTTTATGTGGGCCCGCGACTTGCTCATCCAGAAAGGGAAAACATAGGTCACCCTATAAGTGGTTCGGATAGTAAAACCAGTCGGATTCTCAAGCCAAAACCTACTTTGGGCTTGTAGACTACATCCAAAGATCAACCATCCATCTTGTATACCTGTACGGGTTTGATAGTTCGGTACACTTGGCCTTTTATCACATATCCATTGAAAATATATAATATATAAAATATAAAAATATCTGATTTGAAATGTCTCATTGCTCAAAAAGGGTGACAAGGTCGAATAAAGACATCAGAGTCTCCTGGAAAGTTCATCAAGATGCCGTCTCTGCCTACTTTACGATACTCTTTAATATTGAACAACGAACTTTCTATAATTTTTTTCTTTAAACCAACTGCATCGAGAGGGCCTGATGGATTTTATTTAGCCACAGAGTTGAAATGGGCCGAGAAAGTAAATGTTTGCATTTGACCAATAGCATTTTCGGACGGAGATAATTACAGTTACTGTTTAATTTCCAAATGGAAAAAGACGGCGTTAGGTTGTCTTATGTACAAGTCACACAAGGACTGCTGAAGCAGTGTCGCAGCAACACGGAGATAACCGTCTTTCCGGCGGCCATCCTGCGATGCGTTAGGCCACCGTCTCCCCATGAAGCTGGGAGCAAGCCTAATCAAGCCAGCCGCCACAAGAGTTGTTCATTGGCTACTTGGCAATGCGCATTGATTGTCAACTTCAAAATAAAAGCACACAAATTATACTGTACGTGGATATCAATGTCTTACTTACGTTTCATTTTGAAGCTGGCCCTCTGAATCAATTGTTGTGGCGACTAATTTGACTTTGAATTGAGTCTGTCATTAAATATTTTAGTGCACAATTTTCAATGTTGATGCACACTGCCGCACTGCTTATGTGCACCCCTGTCTATATGCCAGCCCTGTGATTGACAGGCTATAAGGCCAGGTTATATGGCACCTGCTACCATAATCAGCTGGGATAGCCTCAACATGATAAATCAATAGCATGAAGAGCTACACGCACAGAACTGCTACAACTGAGAACCAGCCGCACTGTAATTGTGAGTTGCATTTAATATATTTGTTGTTTCTGTGACAGTCCATCAAAATATTGCTTTACATATACCTGGTCTGCGGCATAAAAAATGGTTTGGAACCGCTGGTTTAGAGTCTTCAATTAACTTCACATGCCATGCACCTATTTAAGGAAGGCGCTTGGCCTTACATGATTATTCCTCAAGCCAGCTAGCATTTGGATTTCCAAACTCAGCAACATCATGTGTCTTTCCTTCCTAGTGACCCTTGCACCTGTGGTTAAGAAACCCATGTTGGTCTAAACTTGACACTCATCACGTCCGCTGGATGCATTACAACAGCCTCCGGGTATTGCGAATGACGTGTGCACTCTCGTGCATGTTATTTACCTGCATGTGCATGCGTTGTGTGTCCACGTCGCAGACCGTGTGTCTTTGTGCGCTGCAATGGGAGATGCAGCAGAAGGGACAAAGAGCCAGCTGCTCATCCTCGCAGTGGAGCAGCCTATACTCATCATGGCTGGGACACGTCCAGGCACTCAGCTCCTCGGCATCCACCAGCAGGTGCCCCGGCGCCACGCACGGTTGCTGCAGGTGCGTATGTACGTGTATCTGGCAGCAGGGCTCTTTACAACGCAGGCACACTTTCCTGACGGGCAGCGGTGGGCCTCGTCTGCACAGGACGCAGTGCAGTGCCATCGGAGACTTCTCGGAGTCCAACACGTTGAATCTCTTGACGATGTTGGCCAACTTGAAGTTCTTCTCCAGTAACGGCTTCTGCTCGTACTCATGGTTGCACTCGGGGCAGCGAACCCCCGCGCCGTTGTCTTTGGCCCAGGCCTCTGAGATGCAACCTTTGCAGAAGTTGTGCTTACAGGGCAGCTGGATTGGCTCCTCAAACACATTCAGGCAGATGGGACAGAGGAGCTCCTCCTCGAAACAGTTCCTCCAAGTGGCATCCATGGCGGCAACTGTTCCAAACATTGAAGGCAAGTAGGCAATGAGTTCCTTAGAATATCCCACTGTTGGGAGAAAGAGAAAATAATCTTATCCACTGAAAACAATCTTATCCACTGTACAGTAGCTACAGCTGTCCAAGGAGAACAAAAACAAGGGGGGAGAAACTTTAAGAGACCTGTCAGTGCACATTTGTAGGCTACAGCATTGTCAGAAATTTTGCAGTACGTTGGTCAAGGTAACACTACACCTCAGTGAGTGTATGCATGCGTGTGTCATTCTTTATTCATCTATAGTCAGGGTTTCATGAAATAAAATTCACACATACAGGACAATAATCATCACACTAAGAGACAAGTAGGAACAAATGGCAGAAAAAAAAAATACTGATTATGTGGCAGAGGGTGGCCAGAGAGTGACAACTGCGGCCCTGGGCACGTTGTAGCTCCGCCCCTGTTTAAAGGACACAGTATCACAACCCAACTCATTTTGATTATATAGCGCTTCTAGAACAGCTGCGACTGTAACAGCACGTTTTCCAGAACAAAAACATTAAAAATAAAACAATCATCACAATCCACCCCATTCCCTCATACATAAGCTTTGTTAGGTGAAGCGTAAGAGGAGACGGGGACGTCATGACGCAATTTGCTCCAAGCTAAGTTTGAAAGAGAAATAAATAGTCAACATCCTCCTGTGATGGAAATTTAAGAGTTTGTTGGTGAGGTAACTATGAGTGAGAATAACCATAATTATAAATTGTTATTGTAATATTATGAAACTACATACAGTTAATGGCGTTTTTGTCGTTGTTGTGAGTCGGTATCGGCCATCCATGCAGTGTCTTATCGAAGAAGGGGGGGGGGGTGTTCAATTTGCTCGCAAGCAGGAGATGTGACGCTGAGCTACGTTGACGTTTCTATTTGTTATTATTGGAACGCCACATCTTGGCTTCCTGTCAGCGAAGACGTGTTGGAATTCTCCGGCAAAAAGAAAAACAAAAGCGACGTACCAACTATCGGCTTTGCATGTCCACTGCACACTCCAGCGCACCTTGGCCGCTTCTACGTCGTCCAAGCCGAGCTCCCCCGCTGTCAAGATCGCAACAGCTCGCCCACCAAACGGAACGAGCGACAGCCTTTAGCTTTTGTTTGATCTGGTATTCAACGAAAGCCTTTGCATTCCTCTACGCAGCTTAACTGTTACGTTGGATCGTCAACTAAACATCAAAGAACATGAAAAGCCCGACGAAAAAAAAAGTCGTCGTAACGGGAGCTCCGTGCGTCCACGCAGCCCGGCCCCTTTTGCTAATGTGACCCGTCAGAGTTGATACATACACTGGGAGGGGAGGAGGCCCGGAGGGGGGGCGGGCGCAGAGGCCAGGAGGCTGGGAGTCAGCAGCAATTACTTTTATGAGCTGAGGCCCCCTGGGGCCCCTTGAAATATTGACAATAAATTTATAAGCACAACATACAGCGTGTAAATGTGATTTCAAAGAGAACAGAAGCTGGCCATTTTTACGAAGCGAATATCTGCAAATTCGTAATCATGGTCACGTAACCACCAGCATGGAGATGGCTTCTTTTAGTCGATGAGAAATTAACATCCAAATAATGTCAAATTTGAAGAATTAGTCTTGAAGTTCCAGGACCTTTTCTTCCACTATAAGTGGAGCGAGAAAGATACAGAACTCTCTCTCTCTCTACATATACGGGTATATGGATTCGTTTTTTTCTTTGATATTTGCACTTTTATTCTTGTGATTTTGAGTAGTGCAGCTGTGACAAATTACTTCCCTCACAGGGTAATGTCAGTCTGTTGTTCTATCCATCTCTTTTTAGCTTGAATAATAACATTGTAGATTTGACATGGGGGCATGCATAGACGAACAACCATTCGGGCTCACACTCACACCGAGGGACAATTTAGAGTGTGGGAAGAACATGCAAGGCTGAAATACAAACTCTGGAGCCTTAGAACTGTGAGGCAGACATGCAAACCACTGCTGCCACAAAAATTACAAGTCTAGAATGATAAACATCATCATTTTGCCCAGTTAGAAAACGTTCATGACTAATATTGTGGCAAGTACGGATATACAGTACCGGTACATAAATCAAACCCAAATAGTGCTTCAATGATCGGTGTACCTTTATCAGGAAAGAAATAGACAGATACTCATTTATCCGTGTTCCAGCTTTATTTGTGTAAATAGCTACTCTTTAATGCACTTGGGATTATAACCGGTTCAAATAAAATGGCAAATAACAAAAGCATGTTATAAACATGTATCAGTCACTTAAAAAAAGACAAAGACAACTATATAATATCATGACATACAGTATGGTGTAACAGTACACGCGGTCTGAAAAGAAAGACAATGTCGTAAAATTTGTCCTTTCAATTCTGGTGTTATCGAGATTCAAATCCAAGCGGCTCATGACACAGTAAGAATCACTGTTGACTGAGCCAACATATCTGTATGTGTGTGTGTGTGTGGTCCTTTTCAATTTGAGGTTTGCTCCAACTCATTGTCGAACTAATCCTATACACGACAACACAAAAATCAAAACCTTTTCATTCACGGTGGCCGCTGGACATAACACTGTAGAGATTGCCATCTTAAAACACAAAAGCAGACAAGTTATTACCTAACCCAAGTTAATGGAGACATTACAAACTGAAATGTGACTGCACGTAACCAGGGTAAAGAACCTCCAGCCATATATGGGCTTGATCTGGCAACGTTAACAACAAATTCAAGTTTGGAGGAAATGCTTATATTTCATACATTTAGTGTGGCCCTTAAAGAACTTGATGAAAAACGAAATAGCTCCTGATAGGTTCCTCGCTCCTGCTATACAAAATCTTGGCATAGGGCCATGTATTTGCAGCATTTGTCAGCCATACAACAAAGACGAGAGTTGAAATGTTGGCTTACTTCACCCAGTCAAAGCATTAGCACCGAGTGACCGACATTACCTTTGGCATCATAGCGGGAAAAATGTCCAGCATTTGTTTAACGTACACATACAGCAAAGGCAATAATGAAAGAAAACATGTTGAAAATGCGATCAGTAGCTGACTTTTTTTGTTGCGGTCTTTACTGTGGCCACTGGAATAAATAGAACACAAGTTATTGCTTGTGATGTGACGCCAGCATGGCTAAACTGCGCCGTGTGTAATATGGACCTGAGACTTTGAGCAGCCCAGATCGACTGAGAGTCTTTTGGAGTTCACGTTTCTTTAGTGAGGACACTTCAACGTCACTGCGTCCTCTGAGCGAGTGGATGTGCAGGTTTTGACATTGTTTTTTGTTTGTTTGTTTGTTGTAGTGATTAAGCATCTCCAGCTCATTGCAGAAGGTTATCAAACACACAGTCTGGAAGGATGGAGATCTTCAGCTTCTTCTCTGGCCAACTGTACTCTTTCGGTAGCTTTGTCTATTAGAAGAAGAAAAGGGGGTTAAGTCAGTCAAAAAAAAAAAATAGAGCAGAAAAACATACAATTTGGGAAGATTTACTCACATCCTCACGAGTGTTAAGATCATGTAAATCCCCAAGCATCTGATCCACAAACTCTTCAGTCAACAATATCTACACAGGGAACACAGATAGTCATTCATTCCAGGGGCGGTCAACCCAAAAAGCTTGGTTCCAAGTTTTCTGCAGCCCCACTAGTCTACACACGGCATTCTGATCGATACTCTGTTCATGGCATAGGACTGAAACAGTAAAATCCACCCGTTTTTGTCCATCTCAGGGGGTGGCCATTTTGCTACTTGCTGTCAACTGAGAATGCAATCACAGTTGCTCAGGGCTCAAGTGACGACCAATCATGTCTCAGCTTCAGAAAACAGTTGAGCCGTGATTCGTCTTCAAACGTTTTTTTTTTTCTTCAAGCTACTGCATGGCCAATGGCAACTATTTGAACAAACACACACACACGTTTTTGTGCATACCTGAAGCCAAGGGCCGTGGGCTGCATATGGATGCTCCTCAGTAGCAAAGGCTCCCTCCACCCCAGTAGACACAAACGTAATAGCCGTGTCACCGTTAATACTTTTGAAAGTAAAATGTCTGCCATGCAGCAAGCGGCCCCTGTGAGACATTCAAGCAAAGTCTCTTATGCAACTCAGGAAGTAGTGCGAACATACTCAAAGTGCAGACATGGGAAGGTGAACCAGTAACCCTGAAAGCTTACATTTCAACCACGTTGCCTAACCATTTGTTAAATGATAAAACGCATCTAGTCAATTTTCTCATTCATAAGGTTTGCCCATGGTCTTCTCCGCCATAAAATAGTGCAAGTGTAAAAACACAACGCAACAAAGCTAATATGAAGATGCAAAATGTCTCGCACCGTAAGCAGAGTGGAAGCAGTGTGCCGGACTCTTGGTTAAATTTCAGATGGACACTTTCCAACTGTCGTGTTCGGACTAACTCGTGCGGGACGATGGCGGTTGAGGTCTCGCTTTCCAAACTGTCCTTTCGACTTCTGAGAAGACAGGGGGAAAAAAAAAAGGAAATATAAGTGAGGAAGTGTGAAGTCCTTCAATACACAGTGAGGAAGTTGCTGCGTGACACAAACAATTGGTGTTTCGGAAATGCTTCTGTGCAACCGGGATTCACAGTACACCAGTTCGACACATTTTTTTGAAGAAGCGCTGCAGTATATCCGTGCCTTGACTTGCAAGTTGACTTTGTTCCGTGGCCACGCTCGCAATTCAGTGGCAATACAGTGGAGCCCACACGTACTTGTGGTTTGGGCACCCTTGGATTCCCATTTTCCGATTTTTGTTCTTTTTTTTTTCAACATTTTTTAAAATACTTTTGTTTTTTGCTCCATGTCGCCCATTTTTAGGGGAAATGCATATTGAATATTTATCGGCGCATTTTAAAGAATTTCTTGGTTACAAAAGTGTTTCCCCCTCCTCTCCTATGCATTTTATGTGCAGATTTTGTGGGCCTCCTGCATCCTATCCCAACAAAATCCGAGAGTCCACTTCATAAGGCTTTTTGAAAAATAAAACACCATCTGAAAAACCGCTGCTTGCCATCAAATGCTTGTAAATCAAATTATTGCTAATTAAAAAAAATACATTTTATCATTGCTTTGCATCGCGAAAAACTCACTCTTAAGGCGAGATACCACTCCAGTCAATGTATTGGTTGTATAGTTTCAACATACTACCATTATAAGGGACAGATTCTTTGTCTCTCGAGGTACTTCGTAACGAGGTTCGACTTTGTAAGAACGGTTGTTCCATCATTGCATTACATTTTTTAAATAATATAATACGGCCCTTGCAAGACGATGAGAACTAAAATGGCCCCTGACAGAAAAAAAGATTCCAACCAGTGCGTGCGGGCGTGTACACTCACTGAGGTCTGTCATGTCTCTGGCTGCCGATGGGGGGCAGTGGTGCCTTGGTGTTAAACTCCAGGCCTTTCCTTAAGGTCTCCCTGATCTTTTCTGTGTCTGTCAAAGCAGCACAAATGGTCAACGCGGAATGCTCCCATCATGCAGCGCAAACACATGCCCAAAAAGAAGCACCTTTATCGGAGAGCCTGCGAGGCTGCGAGCCGATGCAAATGGACCGACTGTCCTCGTCGTCATCTGGCGGTCGACTTAGGTCGTCCCACACGCACTTGGCGCTGACCCCGCTCAAGTTGGAGCCTTCCGTCTCGATGCCGTGGTCCACTCTCTCCTGCTTGGATGAGCAAGACAGACGCAATCATCAACACTAGGCCTGTAGGGCAGCTGTGGCACCAAAAGGGAGCGCTTCAGACTCTTGTCGAGTCACAAACAAGGGTTTGAAAATGGAAGGTGACCCTTTTCCTTATTTGGGGCCATTTCAGTTTTTATGAAAAACAAGTACGCATCACAATACCCATTCCTCAAGAAGGGACAACTTGATCTTGCACGGTGCCAGTATCAATGTCTCGAATTTTGAAATATACTGCAATAAAAATGAATTTTGATGTAACCCTTACTCAGTCGCCTTAGGTGAGCGGACAGAACGTAATTCAGCCTTACTTGTAGATGTGGATCGATGTCAAAGATGGTCTCCCCTCTCCTCATGTCTGTGATCAGCCAGGGACCGCCAGCTCTACATACACAACAGCAGTCATGAACAGTTCGACAAGACTGCATTTTTAACATAAAAAATGTGTTTTTCTCCACTTTGAGGAAGAGAACATGAAAATGTAACTTGTATTTCTACTCTTTTAAATATGCAGTAGTTATTTTGTGTTCAGTTGTGTCAAATAACTTGACTATTCCCCCTGTCGGACTGACCCACAGAGATACTGAAAACTACTTTTTTTTTTTTTTTGCAGGAAATTATAGCTATTAAGCTGCCTTTGAGTTCAACTCACACTCGAAGTCCTCGCATCAGTTCCAAGATGCCTTGGCCGTTCCACTGCTGCGCCGCCTGCAGCTCCTCTGTACAAACGCCCACAATCTGCCAGCCACAGTACATGTGAGATTGAGGTATGCTTGATGATAAATCGATGCAACGGGTGGTCGATACGCTCTTAAAATCTCAGATTTATTACGGCAATAGTGTGATATCTGATTTTAATCTATTTCCCACCTTCAGTTTATGGAAAACGCTAATGACAAGACAATGTCATTTAGAAAAAAATTGCTATTTTTATCTTTTTTTTTCTCTCTTCTGGAATTGGTTTTCTCTCCGATAACAAACAAGAAATTGCTTTTTTCCAGGCGTTAACGTTCCAGAATTTTTTTTCCTTAGACATAATGTGAAAGTATGTGCTTCCTGGGTGAAAAAAGGTATGTAAACATAATCCCCCCAAAAAAAACAAATGGGTCCAATTGATTCTGTCCCTATCTTCAACGGGCTCCTGTCATGCCATGTGCAAAACAATATGAGAATAATTCCACTCATGTCTGTTTATTAGCTCGTCGCTCTTTAGAGTCCCTAAATTGCTAAATTCGCATCACTGGCTGTACTTTTGTAGACTGGCATTTTTCTGTTCACAGCTAGGATGTTTGTATAAGCAATACAAATCAGCAGCGATGCGCTTGGACCTATAGAAGCCAAAAAAAAAATACAAGCAAAAAAAAAAACCGATACTGTATATCGCTCTGAAAAACATACATTGAATGAATGGCCCAGCTCTTGTCTATGCCATGAAACATTCCTACCCACCTGCAGGAAACTGACGGTGCCAAAAGGAGTTTGAATGGGATGCATTTGAGGGTCCTCCGTGAGCAACATATGCTGGATGCGAGACTCGCTGTTGTCTAGGGGATTGTGCCATGATATGTGGTCGCCACTGCAAAACGTGTTTTCTGTGGGGGCGCGAAAAGATAAATTCTCATCACTCATGTGTGTTAGTTTGCATTTAGATCACCGGTGAGGGGCTGCGAGTGTGCCAACTTCAAAGACACCATTCCCACAAAGCAGAGTTAACACTACAGTAACGGACAAAGAGAACAATCAGAGTAAAAGTTGACACCTCATGGCAAGAAAAGCGTCACTTTACATTTGCATCTGCTTGGGAGGTAGAATGCACAAAGTTTCGTTTGGCTATGGGGTAAACATGTAGGGGGGGGGGGGGGGGGGAGATCAGTATTCGCTGAGCTCAGACACCAGGCCCACCCACGAGCAAATTGATCCCAGCTGGAGGGCTGAGAGATGAGACTGGAGAGAACGGGCCTCTTCCAGAATTGATCAAAACGTCTCTTTGTCCCTTTCAATGTTATAGCTTTTTAGAAAGGCTCTGGCATGATGTGTGCACATTTCACAGCGGAACCTCAAATGTCAAATTCAACACTCTTACAAGTCGGACACCAAACAAAATCTTCATCCCAAATAGCCACGTGATGGTCACCCACCCTGGCCTATAGGACCAACTATGCGCATGTATATTGTTTTTTTGGGACATATGTAACCACAAAGCAGAACAGGTGAAGGCAACATCAAAAACAAACAAAAAAATATCGATCATCCTAGCTACAACTGACAAAAAAACATCAAATCTCTCTGACCTGGCAACTCAGTACAAAATAAACATGGTCATAAAAGCACATAGAAATCAAATCAACATATCAGACCATTGTCAAATAGACCATCGACTAAAAAAAAATATATACTAAAATAGAAGAAAACTAATTATAACAAACAACCAACTGTCAGTAGCCGACTAGACCACAAACCAAACTAAAAGAAAGAACCTTTTAGCATTTACCTCTTTGGGTTGTTGTCATGTCCTAGGCTAAACAGGGACATTTACTCCACCATACTGACAATATTGATCAAAATAAAATATCAGAGGTGCTAAAGCGATTAAGGCCATTAAAACTGGTACAGTGAGACCATGATACATTTACAAGTGAGATTTGTGAGGCACATTACATGACATTTAATTACAGTATAATTACATTGAATTAAGGCTGCCTGCAACAAACTTTTTTCAATATTCGATTCATCTGTCAACTGTCAGTTGATCGATGATTCAAAAGATTCAACTATTATGGGAACCTGAAGCAGCCATTTCCAGTCATACACATTTGGATGAAATAGTGACTACAATTACAAAGAGTAGATTCTTAACATTTGGCAAACGGCAACATGGTGATATGGCAACGGTGGTCACAGGGGGGGTTGTCAAATAAAGACCACTACAGGTAATAACTTAGCTGATTGCGACCGAGCTGAGCCAGTGAAGCAAATCAAATACGGAGAATGCTCTCCAAAATTGACATTTTTAGAATTCCCTTCCACTGAATAATTCTTATAATAGTTTGAGAACAACATGGGACATAAAATAGAAGCTTTTCATTTTAGATTCATCCTCTGATGATTAATATTAATGACGGCTGACTGTAGTTTGGCCCATCAGTGTGCTGTGCTTCTCACCCGATTGGAAGACGTAGCGCGCCAAGCCTTGCATGAGTTCAGCCGGCCAGGTGGGCGGGGCCGTCTCCCCCATCTCTCTTTTCAGTCGAAAGGTGAGCTCGAAGCCAAAGCCGCTGGGTTTGTCTATTCCTGTGAATCTGACACAAACACACGTGGTGAGACATAAAACAGCAGTTGTGCTTTCCGATCCCTCGCATATGCACAAGTCTTGTCAGAGGCACAATGCAAATCCAAATTAACAGCTTGTGGTGAGACAATGAAGAACATGCTAATTTAGGAGGACATACAGGAGGTGTTGAGAACTGGGGAGCGGGGCAGCTGTATTTTAATTTGTATTTAGATACAGACAACTATGTTCATCTTTTACATTTTGTAATTCCTGTAATGCATTTATCCATTTTTGAAATCAAATATATATTATGTCACATAAACATAAAGGCATAACCATGTTCTCCCTACACTTCAGCATTTTTGATGTTACTGACTGGTAAAGTTAAATTTTTTTAGACATGTATATTTTGTTTATTTATTGATCTAGATATGCCATGGTCATGTTGAAGTAGCTAATGTCCATGCTGCCATAGCTTCGTAAGCGTCCATTCATAGGTGCCATTATTGGGGTGTTGTTTTGCACAATGCACGTACTGGCACTATTTACATCCACTGCGCCCGTGTCTTAAGCATCCTCTTTCACGACCACCCTTCCCACTTTAACATCTGTATGCTGTCCTCAGTTATGTACGCCTTTCCTCTACATAAAAAGCGTGTCAGCATATCAGACGGTCAAGCTGACCCCTCACTGAAGTCACACAACAGCATTCAAAGATTTTGGAACTCTGCAAGGCGACCCGCATTATTAAGCACCCCGTGCATTTTGGAGAACATTTAAGACTTTTATGTGCCTCTTCTGGTCGTGAAAATATGGTTATGACCTTTGCATGACATGTGGGTATACAATAAGTAATAACTTGTCTAATTATACTACAGTAATATTTGTGTGTAACTGCATTATAGTGATATATCATAACTCATTGATGAATTATACCCCAAATATGTAAAATAATGATGGAATAAAATGGTCCAATCAAGTCGGCTATACATCCCCGACCTTCCAAACTAGTAAACAACGGTAGCCTCCATTACTACTTACTCGTGAACCCTGTTGTCTCCATACAGGTCGCTGAGACCAAAGCTGACGTAGTGCCAATGCTCCTGGACGTCCTGAGCTGGACACCCCGTATTTCGATACATACTAATGTAGTCTAACGGGTCTGGACCCCCTAACCTGCCACAAAACACAATGATCCATTGAAAGATGTCACGCATTGCCCCGGGTTTACACTTTCATACAGCGTGAACCAACACATATGGCCATGCAACGAGCGCGGACAAACAATGGAATAAACATTTTATGCTTTTATTGCTCAGCTTGTTAGGCTTGCGTGAAACTGACCAGTTGTACGTTCGGAAACATTGGAAATAAGATCACGACGAACGTTCAGCTGCAGCGTTAGCTCCGAAGCTAACTTTTTACACCCACAACCACTCAGCACAATTCAAGCGATCTGAACATATTAATAACAAAAGAGTAAGTTTTTACCAACCAGTATTTGACAATGGCTGTAACTTGTAGCGGGTTTGCTTGATCGGGATAAAGTCGCCGACATTCCCCGTAGATAGCCTGCAATCCCGGGGGAAACAGTGACGATAGCCCGTGCGCCTGGGCACCGCTGTTAGGCCGTATTTCATCCATGCCACGGCCTCGAAACGAACCTTATTAAGCTACAAACCACAATGTGACTGAGACAATTCCAAACGAACTACCGCTCTTCGGATAACATGCGTTCCACTACACTAGAAAGGGCTCACATGAGCGGGGTTATGGATTTAATATGTGCTTCGCCCAGATGGGGCCCAGCCTGTTCAGCATCCTCTCCGAAAACGTGAGCGATTGGTCAGTAGTGCGTAGTGACGTTTTTGATTGACGTCGCCATGAACGAATGAGAGGCATTTGTAGTTTGGAGTTTATTATTTAGTAAAATCGACGAATATGCATAATATTTTCGCATTCACTGTAGATAATTCTGACGAGGTTGTTGTCCAACGCCTACTGTATACTGTAGGAATTTTGCAGTTGCTTTGAATGGGAAGCACGGTCGCCGAGTGGTTATCACAAAGCATATCTCAATATCCTTAATTAGTAAATTAGAATTGATAACATAATTTTAAATCGATGTTAATTTCTCTCAGAAGAGTGTATAAATCTGGTAGCCCATGCATTAATCACTACCCAAAATGTGCTCTTGGTTGTAATAAAGTTAGTGAGGACATTTTCATATCAGTTCTGAGATTTTGGGCTTGTATCTGTGTTATTTAGAGGTACTCTTCGCACACTCCAAAACAGACAGTAAGTTTGGTTTGTTGAATTATTTAATTGTCCACAGCGTGAATAGTTGTTTGACATGGCAATTTCTGGTATGTGCAATATGACCTGCCTCACAGAGCATTTCCGGGGGTGGGGGCGTGGGCTGCAATGTGCCACCACCCCAAAAATATTTCGTGAAATGATTTTCCAATGGCATTTTGACATTGCCATATCAAGATTTCGCTATTAAACTAAGTGATGGGTTATTGATATCAAAGACGTATGGCATTCTGAGTAAATAAGGTTAGGTAATTGTTGGAATGGGGATGAAAGTGTCACATGCCCTCATGTGTAAATGGTGAATTGAAAATGCTACCTAACCAGAGATCTATATCTCATTGTTCATTGACAATCAATGACTGCAATTTGTGATGTTCTTTACTTTTTTGCTTCAAATGAATTGACATTACATCAGTGTAAGAACAAGTTAGTACTCTTCGAAAAATGTAAGTGGGTCTCCTGAAAGTTTAACAATGAAAGTATTCAGTGTGCATTTATATTTGTAAATGGGCCCTGTAAATGGTAAATGGTTTTTAATACTATTTTGATGCCATTCTTTTGTGAACTACTGTACATATAGTAAATATTGTGATAGTATTGTGAATCTCACACAACAAATGTCAAATACATAGAAAGTGATGAATTTTATTTCACATCAATATAAAACATATGATTACATTACATATATTTCAAGACATATACAGTACCTCTGACATGTATTTCCATTCTCTGCTGCTGTGTCGTTGTTAGTGCCATGCCAAAAGAACTGAGCCCATAGATGACACCTGAAGATGCTACCATCTATGGAATTCAGTTCTCATAGTGGAGCACATTTGAAAATGAGGTCCTCATAAAACATTATATTAATTGAAGATGACAAAGCATTGCCAATACAATATGTACTAAGTACCTGATTGATGAATATAAATACTTTACAGAGGCCGATCAAATCCTGACTTACTGTCCTCAAAAGTGGCAAATAAATGACAATAAAAGATACATGAAGTTGGATCATAGGCCTTTTACAATATACTACACAACCAAAGTATCATTTTTAAATGTCCTCCGTTTCATGATAAATGTGAAAAGAAAGTGAAATTAAACCTGTCGAAGTAAATTATGGTCACATTGCAGCCTGCTGAATATCACAGCATTTTTTTTCTTCTTTATTCCTGGAAATGGTTCACTACTACCAAAAGGACAATCTCTGCCTGATAAGCTGATGCAAGCACTGATAGCACTTGTCACCGGATGATGTGTCCCAAAAATTACAAGCACTTCACGTTCGGGAAAACCAGCTTCAAGATTTATTCCTATGAGGAAGTTTTACATTCACAAACAAAACTCATTCATTCATTGACTGGATTGGCTGCAGAGTGACATAGTGTAGTTCCTGATAAGATAAGAGTCATTCAGAACAATGTCTTTGAGGATATGCAATACAATCGAAGAAAGGCCACACCTGAGCATGGCCAGGAAATGACAAATATTCCTATCGCAAAAGTGCCAAACAACCGGTTCAACAACCTAAATCCTTGATGAAGACATGGCGAGGTGTCCATGCTGTCATCAGGATAAAGTTCAGGTGAGTTAAGCACCTTTGTAAAAATGAACTCTTTTCTCTGTGACTCTCTAAAATGAGTCAAATTAGTTTTCACCCTTGATACTTGCCTCTCTTGGTCAAGTGCATCCCGTCAATCTCTTGGATAGTCAGAAATGTTACATTTCAGTTCTCAATAGGCTCTGCTTTCCAAAAATGCACGAACGTAAGCCGTCTCCGCCGTCTGCTCCGTAGCTCATTGAACAGTGTAGTGACTTGACATCCTGCCCCGACCTTAAATACCATCATGTTTCACATCACTCGCCGGCTTACCTCCCTCCAGCCCGCCCTCCTCACGTCGGTTATTCATACACTCCCCCCGTTCGGTAAACTCACCAGTCACTTCCCAGTAAGGAGGAAACAGTGGGAGTCAACAGCACGCCCCCACACCGTGAATCAACACATAATAGTTTCTGAGGAAAACCATCTGACGGGCCCTGACCTCTATTCTCATAAAGTAAAGAAGGGGAAAGGCTGCGTCTACTGTTGGAGTCAGGAATTCCCCCACAGGCTTGCGTACAGCTGTCAGGCTGTGACGCCATGATGACGAAGTAGGCGCACACCCTGATCCAATGTGTGCAAAGCGAGACTCGGACTTGGAAAGCAAAATATTTACAATCAGTTGGAAATGATAGCAGATCATTGTAGTTGTGTAATGTTACCTGTATGGTCGTGTTGTTTTTTTGATGAGGTGTGATTTTTTTTTTTGAGGGTGGGGGGCAGGTATGGGGATTGTCATAGGAATCAATTGTTCACTGATGGTGTCTGAGAATAACCAGTGTTGCTGCTCTTATTAGTACTGTTCTAATCGTAATATGCGAGTTGTGTGGGCGGATGGGGTATTGAAAATCAGTCATGAAGAATAGATCTTTGCAGGTCCGTGTTGTGGTCCAGAGAACAACTGGATGATGACATCAGCTGTGGAAAAGTTGAGTTACATCTACGCAAATCTCTGCTATGGCACAACTCCAGCAGCAACATTATTGCTCAATAGGATAGCGACAAGGAAACAAGAATTCAGAACCCCCCAGTGACTAGAGTAAATATAAAACAGGATTTGGCAATTACATAGCAGTGCCTTTTTAAACCGAATCCAGTAAAATGGGGCATTCTTCAACAGCGTATGCTTTCACACAGCGGCACAGAATACCACAACCAGAAATGATAACTCATGAGGATGTCAGCACAATTGTCTGCTGTGACTTGTCAAATACTTTACCAACAGATACAGTATGAGTGCTTTCAACACAACAGGAGTCAGGGGAGTGTGTGTAAGATAAGATAAGAAAACCTTTATTAGTCTCGCAATGAATTGTCACACTTCACACCATTTCCCTGGCATTCCCTAGATTACGGCGCAAATACGCTGGATATTTCTGGGATGACTTTGTACCTGCCGTTTCTTGTTATAGCTGTTAATACAGAACAGAAATCCCCCCCCCCCCCCCCAAAAAAGTGTTTTAGGGTAAAAGGCTGTTTATTCTTGTTTGGGTCACTTTTGTTTCCTCCTATGATTGTGTTGTGTCAAACGGACACAACAGATAAGCAAATCATGAAGTCAAAAAACATTTACGAATGTCTATCAACAAGACCAGTCTTGATACATATTTCTAAACAAAAGGCCCCAACAGGTTACTTCACTGCATTTCCTGGATATCTATTTGCATTTTCCAGGATGTAGCCGGTATCAGCATGTGTCACATCTTGTGGCTTTTAAACAAACCACACCCAAATTTGGGATTTTTTTTTTAATTCGACTTTTTTTTTTTCCACAGAAGGAGCATATCACGAAAGGCAGAGACCCTTTTCCAGATTTACTCTTACAGGAGACCCCCCAGAGACCGACCACAGACCTACCGTGACGCCCAAATCCTCTTTCAAGCAACATCCTTGGGCAGCCGGTTAAGTTGCAATTGACATTTTGTTTTGGACTTCAGAAACAAGCCTGGCTTTCATACTGCTGTTTGAACATGGGGGAAATCACTCACAAAGGTCACTGAGCCCATTTCCTTTTCTTTCCTGCCAGTGCATCTAAATAGACCTGCAACTGCCCCCCTTTCAACTGCTCCTCACTTACTGGAACATATCTATATAGAGTAGGTACGGTTAAAAAAAAACAAAAAAAAACCCCAGCAATCATGTAAATCAATTTCTTATTAAACATGGTTGAATACACAGTAGGACTTGTGGCTCACGTGTCAGTCCATTTTTAACTATCTTCAGAGGTTTTCCATTTCAAAAATACACTCAAACTTTAAATGCATGGCATATACTGTAGTCGACACTATTTTTAAAGAAACTAATATTTCTATATTTAATTATTTCAAATTCCAATAGCAGTCCGACAGGCAGGCAAAGTTCTTTGTGAGATTAAAAGCAGGGCGGTAAGCTTTTGAGAACAGGCTCGTAGGCTACTCATGTAGTCCTTGGGCACTACCTGGTTCCCGTGGGCACCCAGTCTGTGATCCCTGGTCAAGACTGTGTTTCTGGTTAATTTAATGTTATTGTCACTGACAAAAATTCTGACCGCAAACTTGTGAAAAGTATACTGCATTTATTTTAAATATTTTAGTTTTAAAAAAATCAAATTCAAGAAAAGTACGAATTGGCATTTTTAAAATGTGTTTTTAGTTCTGCAATATAGGCATATTTGTTGTGGGTATCTTTGTTCGGGTTGGCCTGTTTTCACTTGGCCCGCCGTGAACTAGTGTGATTCTTTTTTAAAACGCAAGACAACAACATGTCTCTGAAGTCCATCTTCACTAGCCCACAGGTGATTCAGAGAGAAAACCCCCCTTTCCTGCACAAAAGTCTCAAAGAGATGTAAACCACCACCCACGCCAAAGTAGTGGGACTTGGTGGCCACATAGACGTGCCCACGCGGTGCCAAAAGTTTATGAAAGGTGTCGTGTAGCGCAGGGTAATAAGCTGCGTTGTAGATTGTCTCTGAAGTCAGGATAATATCATATTTCAACAGTGGGTCTTGACTCGAGGCCAAAATACGAAAGGTGCGCCAGTCACCAGAGAAGAACCGACACCTTTGCAGGAAAAGATCTGTTGTGTCACGTTTTAGTTTTATCTTACGTTCTTCTTCCCTATCCGTTGTTCCCTTATTCTTTCCTTTATTGTCATCATCATCATCATCATTATCACTGTCATCATCTTGGCAATTGAGAATTACATTAGACACAGTGAGCTGCTCAAGGACTGTACTGTTATAGTCCTGGAAGTGGACTTCCCTGGCTTTTCTCTTCAGAGACAAAATTCCCAAAAGACCGGCGCCACAGCCGAGATCCAAGACAGCCTTGCCGCCAAACGTTTCGCCTTCCCTCTCGATTACCTCCAGGAGGTCGTATGTGCACTCCCACACCTTCAATCCGCCCTCATACACTCCTGAGATGAGGTCAGACCTCTGCTCGGCCGTGCGGCACAGAATGTTCTCCGTGTCCTCCCTCTCATAGACGGTCTTCTCAAAAACTGTCTCGTTGAGAAAGTGCAAGGGAGGAAGAGTGCCAATGGTGAGGGTTTCATAAATGGCGTCATCAAGTAAGTGTAGAGGATCAGATGGTGGAAAGTGCTCTTTGGCCTCTTTTACTGCCTCTGCTGGGCAACCACTTTCATTTACCTAAAAAATACAAAGCAATAAGGCAGTAATGTGGAACATGCATTGATTCAGTTTGCATACACAAAAGCTTCTTTTACACAGCAATCATGCATAATTGTTGAAACAAAAAAGTTTCTTCATTATTACAACTCGCATATCTTCCCTCAACACAATTGATTAAGAAAACTATGACATATGATTCGCATTTTTTATTATCGCGATTTAAATAAATAATATTTTTGGACAATCATTTTTACATTGACAGCTTTTCATGAAACGCTTGCTCAAAGCCAGCCAGTACGAGCTCCAGCGCACTCACTACACTAATGATGAGTGCTATGATTTTATCGTTCATGTGATTGAATGAATGACACGAGGAAAGTCAGCACGTCATGAGTTGATGATTTGTCAACCAGTCAGAACAAATTGGGATTTTTTTTTCATCACATCATGACTTTGAACCCTTCCGAAGAATGCTTGTCAGCCATAACAGTAAGCAGCTCACTTCCCCTCAACTATTTACGTATCTGATAATCATCACGAGCCATAACTGACATTCGCCTTATTAGTGGGGCGTATTCTGTAGTAGGTTAACAGTCTGTAAGTGGACGCGCTCTAGTGGATGAAAGTTTAATGTGTTGATCTAAATATGCACAACTGGAAATCTTGACTCGTATTCGAAATTTGTCAAAGTAATATTTTCGTTTGGATATAGTTAACATGTCCAAACACCATATTTACTATCGGTCTTCCACCACAGCCACCTTGAAACTCAAGTTGGACATTGCAAGCATTAGCACATATTTCATTGTTGTAATAATCCAAACTATTCATTATGGAAGCACCCATATTATAATACGTAGTGATGCCAGTCAATCACACGAACAACTTTAGAAAATAGCATTTGTCTTGTACTTACAGGTTTCGCAACGATGTCAATCTTGTCAGTTGACGATGTTTTCCCCTGGACGTCGTCCGTGTTTGTCGTTGCACTTAAGTCAAAATTAAAACAAAACGACATATTGACTCGCAACAGAAAGCTCGATTTGGTTTAGAAAGCTGGCTGGTTGGTAGCCACTAGCCACGTTTCGAGCTCGCCGCACATGCCTGGCTGCGCGATTGCCAGCAGCGGCACTTCAATTCCCAGAATTCACTGAGATATAAGAGACAAATCTAGACTCCAAGTGTGAAATTATAAAACAATTCTTTGGATATTGTATATAATACCGTGATTGTATTTTTGTAAATTTTAAGGCGTGTAGTAGTGCTGAACGTGGAGCAATAATGTCACCGTGCATGATATCCGGACTCTACTGACCATGATGCTTTTCGCCAGACTCCCGCGCATGCGCACCAGCTCAGCAGCTCAAGCTCCAGCTCAACTATCACACGAGCTGTTTTTTATCCGGCAACCCGTTGTTTTTTAATGTCAATAATCCTGGTTTGGTCGCCCTTTTGAAAATGTCGATTGGAGGATGTATTTCACCAGGTTTTTCATTCATAAAAAAGTGAGTACCCCTTCACAAAAACGTGTCGCTCGCGAGACTTACGATGTGCACCTATTTAATTGTCAGCGCAGGAATGACACCTATAAGAGGCCAGATCGAGGGGGGTTTGGTTGCTGTCCGTTTGATGCAAAGTGCCCATGGAAATGACTTTAAAATGCATTGTCTGTATGGGGCACGAGCAAACCTAAACGCCCCCAGTTGTCGATGTGTAACTGTCCAACTCTACAACTACTCGTGTATTTTTTATCATGTAAATCAAGCAAGTCCGCTTGCAGACAATTTGGCACAGAAAACCACAAAGCCTCCGACTCCACCCTCTCTGGAATGCAGTTAAACATGATTAGGTCTTTGTCAGACTTGTTTATGTCATTAATGACCTTGCGCCACCACAGCCACGCTTCATTTAGTCATCCATCCATTATCATGTCGCTTATTTTTTTTACAAGTGCCACCCGAAAAAATAGGAAAAAAATACTGTAAATATTGTATGCTGAAGTTAAACACAACTTAACTGCACTTAACAGGTGGCCTGTATTGATTTAAAAACACTATGCACAGTTTGAAAATTAAATTTCAGGGATTCTTTCACATAACACTAGAGGGAGACCATGCCCGCACTGAGTACAGCCATCCATTGATTGTGCGAGCCGCTTATCCTCACGAGGATGTCACATAAAGACAAAAGAGGGGTTGTACCAAAATACTTGTGCTGTCCCGATCCAATGTTGATATCGATATCAGTCCGATATTAGCCAAAAAACTTTATCGGATTATATTGGTCTCCATTCAAAACCTTAGATATTAGCACTTATAAACAGTACGAGCAGTCCTTTCCAAACGCCGGTCCTGCTCTTCGATCGAGCAGTGTCCTTTAATTTATTTTGTATTTATTTTATTCAAGTGCAGTCCATTCTCATGTTTGAAATTGAAATTATGGAACCCAAATGTTTGGAGTAAATGGATATATTTTTTCTCATACCTACTGTTGCTGACTATTCTTTATAGTATCACTTGATCAAGACTGTATCTAATCGAGATCGGTATCAAACAGTACTTTTGGTTGAAATATTGGTGTCGTCCCTGAAGTGAAAAAAAAAATGAATCGGAACACCCCTACAAACTACCAAACATCCAGCCATGTATCCATTATCTGAACTATCCTCACAAGAATCGCAGGTATGCTGTAGCCGATCAAAGTTGGAGTTGATGATCAGTCAGATTGTGGCTCCGTCGTCCGTCTGTTCATTTTGGCACAGTTTCACAAGTATTTTCAAAGTATTTAAAAGACGCTTCTTCGGGTTTAAGGAGATTACCTTCCATTGTCTTGAAAATCCACTTTATGTCAGTGGCGTTAACACTCGTGTCTGTGAGGCACTTTATTTAAGACACTTTTCAACTAGTCTCAAGGTTTTCAGCCTCTTTTCAGTGGAACTCAAACCCAACCTGTGAAAGCTGCAGGTGTCATAAAAGTGTCTATTAACTGTAGTTTACAGACAGCGTTTTAAGCAAACAGGCTGCCAATTCACAGGTCGAGACAAACGAGTGCCTACATTCTCCACATAAGCATAGTGCAAGAAGAGTGCATCCTAGTCTTTACTTGGAGCTCAAAGATGTGGACTCAAATACAGCACAGTGTTGAGTGACATAAAATGAAATCTCAGACACCCCCCCCCCCCCAGCCCCACAGTCATAGTAACTGTGTTTTTATAATCTACAAAATCAAGGACAAAAGCTACAAAATAAACCAACGGCAGCAGTAAATCTCCTTAATCATCTCCGCTGATTTGTGTGTGTGTGTGTGTGTGTGTGTGTGTGTGTGTGTGTGTGTGTGTGTGTGTGTGTGTGTGTGTGTGTGTGTGTGTGTGTGTGTGTGTGTGTGTGTGTGTGTGTGTGTGTGTGTGTGTGTGTGTGTGTGTGTGTGTGTGTGTGTTCGATGCAGGTGACTGGTTGTTCCAAGTGCAGGATGCGGCGGCGGTGGTGTCCGGGCTCTCTCGTGCACCTGTTGCGCTGGATGCTGTTGCGGCTGTGTCCCAGGAGACGAGGATGCCAGCTGCCTCTGTGGATGTTGAAAATACAGGCCTACTTGAAACTATTACTGCACTCGCTTTATTATAACTCGCTCACAGATTCAAACGTGGTTTTTGACTCTTTGTTTGAGCCTTTGTTATGGACTGTGGATTATCTTACACGCTCGTTTGGCTTGGTAAGTAAGTGCATGCTCATTTAACTCATTCAGTACCAGCCAATTCTAGACCAAGTCTGAAAAGACGTTTAAAAACGTCTTTGGGAGTGAATGAGTTAATCGGACCCAGCAAATACATTGGGGGAAAAACATTTTTGGGGGAATGTAATTTTTTTTTGAAGTAGATTTTAATCGAATCATTATTTAACTGCCATTGGCATTGGCTTTCAAGAGTAAATATGCTTTTTTACTTTGTAGGAATTAAACTGCTGCCTCCTTTTTGATGAACACTACGTTCGTGTATTTAAATGTTGGTCTTGATGGTGGGACAGTAGTTAGAAAGCTCTGCATTTCTAGTACAATACGAAGAGCTTCTCGCCCTAAATGTTGCTTTTGTTTTTGCTCATAAGGTGTTTGTGTGGATGGTGGTCGTACTGACCAGCTCCATCTTGTTGGTCGCCTACATCGTCCTTTTGCCGAATGCACTCAGGACATATCCTACCGCATGGCTAGTCTGGCACCTTTGTTACGGACACTGGAACCTAGTCATGATCGTCTTTCATTACTACAAGGCCGTCAAGACTGCCCCAGGGCACCCGCCTTCTGTAAGACTGACACACAAATGATTCCTCATGATGGATTAGCTCAAGCAATGTTGTGCGTTTCTTTCAGGAAAAAAATGACATTCCCTTTGTATCTGTCTGCAAAAAATGTGTCATTCCGAAACCAGCGAGAGCGCATCACTGTGGTATCTGCAACAGGTGAGTTCTACAAAGTCCCGAAATACAATTATTATTACTGTATTTGATAGGGAAAAAAATGCAGTCATTTTGACCTAAGACATGACTCAAGTATAATCCTTTAAATTCCCTTTGTATTGACAACAAATATGTCTTTTAAATTTGATGTACTTGCAAGAAAAACAACCATGCCAAATTGGAATGCCAAGTTCATAAAATATTTTATGAAATAACAAGCGATTGTCTGCACTCTCAAATGCTGTGGGTGTGCCTGTTGAATGTCCAAAGGACTTTGCATATCCCACCTCAACCAACAGTGAGGCACTCTCAAGTGGCTACTTCAATGTTTTTGGGGTGTAGGCATACTTTGTAGTTCATTATTTAATTGCGGGTTACAGTTGTGCCGCATAACCTCTCATTAGAACGAAAGCGCTGCAAAACAGCATAGTGCAGTCCGCAAATGGCGCCGGGCTACACTTTTGAGACCCCTGCTTGACATGGTCTTCTTAATATATTTCTTAAACCATGATATACATGCAAAAAAAAAGAATAATTACTCTGCAGCATTCCGGCTTCCTCCCACATTCTGAAAACATGCATGTTATTTTGAACCAGCCAATCCAGGCAAATTGTATTTCGACCAAAAGATCCATTTGTATATTTGATTTTATCTGTGCATTACCAATATCATCAAAACCCTGTCAATATTTTCTGTTGTTAGCCACCTTCATTTGATCAAGCAAGGACATAACTGACAGTGACACTCCTTTCCTTGTGCAGGTGTATTCTCAAAATGGACCATCACTGTCGTATCCTTTCTCACGTCCAATGTGTAAACTCCCACAGTGGCACAAGAGTCGTTTTCATACTTAATGTCTTCCACTCAGCCTGGTTGAATAATTGCGTCGGTCATTTGAATCACCGTTATTTCTTCTCCTTCTGCGTCTTCATGACGTTGGGCTGTATCTACTGCAGCTTGAGCGGCAGAATCCGTTTCCTAGCTGCGTACAATGCCCTTGAGGTGAATGAATGCGCCGTTTCACCTTGTTAAACTGCTTGGACCTCCTGATTATGTCCCCTAATGCTTTTCTACTGTGACTGCCTTTCTCCTTGGGGTTTTTTTAAATGCTGGGCTTGGTATTCGTGGGCTGCTGCTTTAGCGTTTTAAGCATTTGGAAATGGAAAAAGCAGGGGTTCCCGTAACAGGGATGGGACCTTTAATAGGGCTTCTCCCCACTGGCCAGGTACTAACTTCTCATACCCAGTAACAAGTGTTTCTCTTTTCATTTCATTTACTGATTCTGGATTTCTTTGTTGTTTTTTTAAGACTGACTATGCCACACCTGCACCTCCATATTCTTTCAAAGAAAAGATCATGGATAAGGGCATCATCTACATGTGGGTGCTCACCAGGTAAAATCTTTTTTCATGATCAAGTGTTCAAGTAGCATCGCTGATGTTGTAGTGGTACAATTTACGGCACGCAGATAACATGCAGCCCGAGAGAAATTTTGATCAAGCTTGTTCGGCAATTGTAAAATTGAATAAAACCATTACACCCATATATTCTCAGTATATATATTTTATTTGATTGTGGCATGATTTTTTTTTTTCATTCATTCAGCGGTTTTAAACAAATCTCAGTGAAGCCGCGACAACACAACAAGCTGTAATCACATGATTACATGACACTTTATGAGATGCTAATAACTTGCCAGTCTGCACAATTTGCCTTTAATACAACTGGCTAACAGGAGTGAGTGTGTAACCTCTCACCCTAGCACTGTCCTAGCATGATGCAATTCCCCTACGCACTAGCCTGAAGAGCAAGCAGTGACGACTCTGCGACAACCTCAGAAGAGGGAAAATTTGCTCGGTTGACTTCATCCACACAATGTGGGGTGTGTGGTACCGCATACAGAAAAATAGGTTTGATATAATGTGTTGTATCATTTCAGCACAGTAGCAGTGGTCTTGGGAATACTGACCACGTGGCACGCACTTCTCATATCACGTGGTGAAACCAGCATAGAGCGGCACACCAACTCAAAAGAAAAGAGTCGAATGAAAAGAATGGGACAGGTGAGTGTTTTGAGTGATTGTTTTTGTGATGAATCCTCGCTGGGATTAAGGTCTGTTTTCTTTTTCGATTAGTGTGTAAACTATCTCTTCACACTGTGCGTCAGGTGTACAAAAACCCATTCAACTACGGCAAGCTGCATAACTGGAAAGTCTTCCTCGGTGTGGAGAAGAGAAGGTGTGGGGGGGGGGGGGGGGTTCCTGATGTTTTTGTCTGTGTTGTTTGTTTTAATTTGTCTGTGACCACCTGATCTAACCACTGTTTGCATGTGAACTTGCAGTCACTGGGTCACGCGTGTCCTGCTGCCCTCAGCTCACCTACCATTCGGTGATGGCCTGACGTGGGACAGCTACCCTATCAAAAAGGAACCAATACTAGTTTAAGCTGTCAAGCTGCTCTGTTGCATTAAATGGGGTACACGCACACAATTTCCTCTCCCAAACCAGGTTTCTGCGTAGTACCAAGACTGACCTGTCAGAGGCCCCGGGGCATACAGTTTTCCGAAAAATCCAAAGAAGAAGAAACCTTTTACCTGATCTGATGACTGTTTTTGTGGTGAATGGCTTGTGAGACACATTATACAAATATTCTACTCAATCAGTTGCTCTTATTTGTTAGTTTTTTTTTGCGACAATGCAAACTACAGGTTGCTTACTAATTCGATTTCATGTCACAATGACCACACTAGTAAGGATTTCTGATCTACCAAAAATTCAACCTGCTTAAAATTTACAACAGTCAGCCCCGACTGTTTTCTGAGCAGGCCAGGGAGCAAAAAAAATCACCCCAAACACAGAAACGGTTCAAATTCGGCCTGCTGATCAGTATGTGTGTACCCCACTTTAAGGCTGGCTTCAAGATGGATCCTGGTGGAAGTAAAGAAAATTGGGTGATAACAACCTCGGATACCTCAAAAACACTGTGGAATCTAACTGAGTATGATATTTTATCATTCACTTTCATTGAATTGAAGCCAATAATTTAATGATTTTAACTGCTCATATCCTTCCTGAGCTAATATAGTACTTGACGTGCCAGATAAACACCGCAGTAAAATGTTTTTATTTATCTGTATTGTTTTTATTTGTTTAAATTAATAAATCTTGTTTAAATAACTACACATGTGGTTCCTTTTATTCCGATTGACTTGTAATGCATAACATTTGAACCTTGCTAATAGTAAACAAGGTAACTGTCTATTGCAGGGGTGTCAAACTCATTTCATATTGTGGGCCGCATACGGCCTCGGTCGATGTCAAGTGGGCCAGACCATTAAAATTATACCATACTCTGCTATAAATAACCAAAATATGTCTTTCCTTTGTTTTGATATAGCGAAGCACAAGTACATGAGGAAAATGTTGAAATGTACCTACATTTCATTTACCTAACATTTCATAAAACACCTTAGATTTCCTTCGACAAATGTGCAATTTAATTTTATCATTCACATATAAGGAGTGCAACTGATCCCACTGATTGTACAAAGGCACAAAACTTGAACAATTAGTATTTAAAAATATAGTCATGCATTTTAAGATTAAACAAGATTTATAAAGAAAGGATTTTTTTAAACCATTTACACATGTGCATATGAAATCTAAATGTAACCCCCACCTACACTTTACAAACGAAAGAGAAAACAATGACTAGCGGTTAATACATGAATTGCATCTTAATAAAAATATTCATTTTGTGTCTTTTATGCTTTTTTTTCATTTTTAAATTATCCTGCGGGCCTGATCGAACCCCCTCGGGGGCCGGTTCCGGCCCACGGGCCGTATGTTTGACACCTCTGGTCTATTGAATTTTATTTGATTTTAGGGTCTCACCTCATCTGTTACATCACCACATTGTTGGGGCAGACAGAACACACACGTGCACGCACACACGATGCAATGTCAGTAGTGTGGGATTAAATCAGGCGAATGCCAGGTTTGAGCACATGGTATTAGAAATAAATCACGGTGTAGTTATACACGACATTTAATATGTTGCAACCAGTATTGCCATAGTAGTCAAATATTTTGTCTTACTTTGATTCTGAATGAAAAAGTTTTGTCAGTAGTAATATTTTAAATAAATCAATAATGTACAAGGTTATGAACAGACTAAAATAATCAGAAAAAATTAACAAAACCTCCTAATTATTTAACACACACACACGTCATTAATATAAAGTATATGAATCAAATTTTGTTGTAAAGATTTTTACAATTATGTAAACTGATAGATTTTATCATGATAATGTATGAACCAAAGCAAATAATGCAATATTTGTTGTTCTAATCGGTATCTTTTGAATTCACCGACGCATTTTTATAATAACGAAGTTAATATATTATTAGGTTTGATAAAAACAAAACGACAATAAATACTTGAAGCCTCGGCCACATCAAATGGCGTGTTGAGGATGCTCTACAAAACCTTCTTAAAAATAAGACTTTGGGTATTATTTCCGTATAAATTAGACGGACATTTTACATGGACCTAGTCTATAAGATTATTTATAGTATGCACTGTTTATAATCTACGTTCACATTTGATACCTGGGTACAGTGCTCTGATTAAGAAAAATTTGAGTTTTTTATTTTGAAAGCCACGCTGCTTCGACTTCAGCGAACTGAAGCGCCCGAAGAAATGGTCTTTATGGCGCATGCGCAAACGCTGATCGGGCTTTAATATCTATCGATGCAAACCTCTTGTATTCTTTTAGGTCTGTTCTATTCTACAGGATTCGGTGGAGAATTAATAGCATTTTTTTTCTCTTTTGCATTTTCTTGTCCATTTTCTCATCTGTACACAATCTATGGTGCAAATCCGAAGGCTTCTGTAGTACAACCTGACCCTTTTTGATATTTTCTCTCTTGAAAAAAATCGGAGCTCGGATGTGGCAAGCGAACTGCCGACGAATGCATCATTTTGCAGACTGGATTTCAGGTGCGTAATTAGGAAGAAGTGGAACTAAAGAAGTCGTTGTAAATTCACGAATTAACAATTTTTATTTGATATAGACTACATCTATATACACGATTTAATGTTTTTAAAAAGTCTGACTACTACAGTGCAAAATATAAACGATCGAAGCTCGTGGACCTGGCGCGTGCTTGGGTCAGCTGGCAGTACACGTGACGTAAACATGGCAGATCGAGCAGAAACACGCTGAGCTGTCACAATTCCCTCACATCATGATTGATTACACTACAAAATATTTAACATCATCTTTATTTGTATTTGAAAGGCATGTGGACGTGATTTCGTGTACGCATATCTGCAGGTACAGTGATGGGGGGCTGCGTGGGGAGGAGCAGGAGCAACGGCCAAGGGAGTGTCCGGGGCTTGACCAGGAGTAAAAAACGTGGAGGTAAGCAACTATATTTGTAGAATAGCCATATGCAGTCAGTATTTGGAGTGACATCGGGCATAACGCTGTTAAACTGGTTTGCACGACTGCTTCACAGTTCTGAGATTATGGGTTCGGATCTTGGTTCAGCCCCCCCCCCCCCCCGCGCCCCGCGCCCCGCTTTACTGCACCCCCAAAACATGCTTTTTAATTTGACCGAAGATTCTAAATTGCCTAGTATGAATGTGAACGTGTGTGGTTGTATGTTTCTCTGTTGACTGGCTGGTGAACCATCGAGTGTACCTCACTTGCTGCATGGCTCAAGGTCAGCCACTACTGGCGCCAGATCATCTGCGACCTGAAATAAAGAACACGTCCCAACACTGGCACGAAACCGCAAGATTGTCAGGTGTCCCCCAAATGTCTCTTAAAAAATGTTTTCTTTGATTAAAAACTACTCCTGTATAAGTGCTAATTAATACTGTTAAAAACACATCATAACGCCTCATCTACCATGATGGACTGCCCCCTTCTCATGCCATGGACTATTCCAACTTCTTTTTTGCAGACTTGATGGGATGGGAGTGGGGGTGTGTGTTCTTGGTGGCACATGGTGAGCAAAATGAAGTGAGCAGAGTAGAAGGCGGCAAGAGAGAACATTAAAAAAACGACTTCAGGTTAAATGCCTTAATAGACCAGCAAAGGTACTTGAATACAAATCTTTGAGTGCCACAAATTACTTTTTTCAATGTGTCAAAGGTCAGTTTGTCGAAGTAGGTCAACCTATATCCAATAACACCATAATATTATAATATAACTCACTTTAAAATTAAAGCCTTAAAGATCACTGCTGTGGAAAATGTATTAATGGCACTTGCTTGATGATGCAATATTCAAGCAAGTGTTTATTATTATGGCTTATCAATAATGTCCTCTGAGGCTTTATTTGGTGTCAGAATTGCACTGCGGGCTGGATCAATAGCTCTTGTGGGCTGTAAATCGCCCAGCGGCCATAAATCGTCCACCCCCAGTAGAGAAGGTGGTTTAATCCTCTTGTCATCGTATTGTTGGTCAGCTGCATTTGAGTACCGTAGATTACCATTTCGTTGTGTCTGAAGGGAGATTAGGATATTTTGAAGGGACCATGCTGGTCTCATCGTAATGGGAGATATAATTGACATGATGAAGACAGAACTGAAATGTACATGTGGCATTTACTCATCTCAGTACATTATGTTAGACTGCTATATCAAATACAGTAAGTGTGCAAATACTTCACATAGTTGTTGACATTTAACATCATGTGATTGTGAGCGCGAATGGTTGTTTGTCTATGTGTGCCCTGCGATTGGCTGCAACCAGTTCAGGGTGTACTCTGCCTACTGCCCGAATCCGCCGACTGCCCTAAGACAACTAATATGGGCTCCAGCACGCCCGCGACCCTTGTGAGCATAAGCGGATGTGAAAATGGGTGGGTAGACTCATCTAAAAAGTGTGTAAAAAGCCACGAAGTGTGTTTAAGGCCTCAAATGTAGTAAGTGTCTTTGCGCACAAATGTGTCATTCATAATGCATTGTGCTGAGGACTGAGCTTGCCCAGAAAGCCTTCTTATTGCTCCTTACCTTTTTAGTGCCTTACTTAACATCACAATGTATCCAGTATTTGAGAGGCATGACCTCAAAGGTTCTACACGTTTGACAGGATGCAGAGTTCTGGCCCGTTCACAGAATCTTGGCCTATGGAATAGCTGATGGGGTTTTATTGACTGCTAATAGGTTTGGCATGCTAGCGTCGGGCATTTTTATCCCTCCTCCAAATAGAAGTGATAGGATTAGGCCTCTTGTGCAGAGACGCAACCTTCAGAACGACCACGACGCTGGACCTCAGCTTGAACTCTTGTTCCATGAAAAGCAGGAAGAGGATATTTATGGTTTACTTGAGTTAGGTGGTGGCGGTGCAGATGGTCAACTAAACCAGACAGACCAACTTGTTGTTGTCCTCTTGAGCGACACAAGTTTGGATGTATCTGCATTCAAATAACCGGCAATGGGAGTCCCCAACTCAAGGGAGAATAACTACTACCACTCTCCAAATCCACCTTTAAGAGTTCTGCTAAAAAGTAAGTTGAGATTGATTGATTGATTGACTGCCAGATAGGGAGTCTGATAGATGGATTTATGACATTTGGTTACAGTCAAGGTATTTCTTTGCTGCTACAGCATTATGTGTTTATATGATTCATGTTATTTATTATTAATTCAAAATCCATTTGACACTTTTCTTGACGGCAACAATATTATTAGCCGAGATGTCTCGGCGAGACAACAGCAAATCTCTTCCACCTTTCCGCTGACTTTTAAAGAAATAATTTAAGATCTTGTGCAGAAAAAAAACCCCTCACAGTTGCACCAATATAATTTCATTTGTACTTGAATGTTGATATTTGTATTTTTTTTTGTACTCATCAATCTGTGTTCTGGATGTAACGTGCAATAACTTGTCTGCAAATAAAATGGAAGGCAGAAGAGTGAACATTTCTAAATAGCTGTAACTGTGATCAGCGCAAAACTGTACAACTTCACAGAGGCATCTTGTGCATTTGCCTGATTTTGGTAGTAAGATGACTGCTTTATTCATTGAAAAATGAAGGCAAAATGACACACTGTGAACATTATTGGGTTCTCCTTCAGTTTGATAAACAGAGCAGGATGAAAAAAATCTGGATTGTAATGTAGCATTCGAGACCAGGGGTGTCAAACTCATTTTTGTTGTGGGCCACATTTGAGTTACCGTTTCCCTTGGAGGTTCGTTATGACTGAAACCATATAAAGAAGTCAAGAATAATGGTTTTGTTCACCTATTGTTTAAGTGACTGCAATGAGGGTTTGGTCACAAGAAAATGCTTACAGTATCACTCTTCTTTCGTAGAAATTAGAATTTTAAATTTTGGTACAGATTTTAGCAAGCATCATGAAAGTTGACTTCTTAGATTTGCTTTTGCGGGGCACATAAAATGATGTGGCGGGCCAGATCTGGCCCCCGGGCCTTGAGTTTGAAACCTGTGTTCCAGAAGGTGATACAATTTTTAAATCATCAAACTGCAAACAGAATAAAATCAGCCTAGCATTGGAATAACCAATGGACAAGACAGTATTACACATAAATCAATTCAGCCCATGCGGCACATGTGCTGATGGTGACTGTCATTGGCCAAGGCATGCTCCTCTGGCCAGCCAATGCCCTTTCAAGATAGCCACGGAGAGCTAAATCCTGTTATGTGGCACCTGATTACCGCCTATAATCCAGCGCCGTCCACCCGTGTGTGGCTCACATGTATGTGTGTTACTGCTCACTCCACTAGAACCACACTCACGAGCATGAATCACTTTAAATATATCCACTCTCTCTGAGTGAGTTAAATTAACTTTCTTGACATGCTCACGCTGATGATCGCTCCCTTTATCAGGGAAGATGTAACGAGCAGCGGCGTGACCCGTCGGACTACATTATGTATACCTAGGGGTTTGGTTTGATACCACTTTTTTCAGACCAAACAGTGACAGACAATTTGAAAGAAGGACCACAAATTCCACTACAGCCGTTTTCCTTCAAATGATCTGAAATTAATGGCTCACGAGTATCAATACCTTGAAATAAGTCTGGTATCAGCAGTGATACCGATACCTGGTATCGGTACTTGCCCATCCCTACTTCATATGAGATCCTTGAACATGCAATATCAAATAACCCTTTTTTTGGGGTTAAACGCCAGCACGAGCCTAACTAGAACCGAACTGCAACATTCACAAAATGTGTTTGATCCATGATTTGACCCAAAAATTACTTTGATTAAAATTGGTATTTTAGCAGTCCTCTTTATCATGCTGCTCGCATTTTGACGTCGGCATGTGGTCAACTGCAGGGCATCATGATGAGGGATTTACCCATTCAAATATATTGTCTTAATTTGTTCTTTGTAGTGTTACAGTGTATGGTCATGTTTGCAATATAATATTGAGAGTCAAATTTAAGAAACGGCATTAAATAATTTGATCATTTTTTCAACCTATTCCTTTGATTTAATTTTGTATATTTTAGTGTTTTACATATTGAAGAAGGAAACCATTGAAAGTGACAACTGTAAGATTTTCATTTCATCCTTTGCCATAATGAATTCACTTGTACGAACTGAAAATGTCCTGCATTTGCCTTCAGGACGTAACGAGCCTCTCAAGAAGGATCGTCCCAAGTGGAAGAGTGAATACCCGATGACCGAGGGCCAGCTTAGGAGCAAGCGGGATGAGTTTTGGGACACGGCTCCTGCTTTTGATGGACGCAAAGAGATCTGGGACGCGCTGCGAGCGGCAGCCCTGGCCGCCGAGTGCAATGACCTGGAGCTGGCGCAGGCCATCGTGGACGGAGCCTGCATCACTCTGCCTCACGGTACGCACACACACACACACACACGCATACCTCATCCCACTCGGGAATGCAAAGTGTTACATTTTTGAGCACTAGCGCATAAATCGCTTGTCATTCTCAAAATGTCAGAGGGCAGTTTGCAGATGGCCGCGTATCACTTGTTTAGAGATTACGCCACTAATAGTGATTACGTAATGGTCCTGCGTGACCACTGCCACTGGATTGGTGCACACAGAGACATGGAAACAAAAACACGGGCATGTCAAGTGCATATTCATCTACATAGAAAAATCTATGAGAGCTATAATCGATAAAAATAATTTTGTTTCATTTCCTTCTATCCTACTGCTTGTTTTTATTGTGTATCTGGTCTAATTCCCTCCAAATTTCCCACATATATCCTAAAAATATCCTCATACTAATTGTTGTGGAAATGGAACCTCCTTTTGAGCCAAAGCGAAGGAGATTACTGTGATCTCCACAATTTACAGGCTTTTGTTTAATTTTTGTTTTCTTCTTCTTATTATTATTTAATTTGTTTATTTTTTGTGTGCAATTTTAACACTTTCACTGTCAGTCTTGATATGGGAAATATGCAATGACTGTTTTTTCAGAGCATTTTCACTTTTTCAGAGCATGGGCTATTTGGTTATCTGTGCAGGCTCTCTCACAGAGAGCTACGATGAGCTGGGCAACCGTTACCAGCTTCCAGCGTACACTTTGGTACCACCTGTCAACCTCATCACTGAAACATGCAGCGAGAGCAAACTTTGTGAATCCACACAAAAGCAAGTGCAGCCTCTTCCTTGCAGGCAAGAGTTCCAGCTGCGTGTGCGACTGTCCTCAGGTAATTAAAGAAACGACAGAAAATAATATGGTTAAAAGCAAGTTGCTACTGTACCTGAGGTTTTTTTATTTTTTATTTTAGGCGAAGATGTGCGTCTGACTGCCAGCTTGGCCGACTCCATCGCCGAGCTGAAGAAGCAGCTGGAGGATCAGGAGTCTATCGACGTGTCCCGCCAGAGGTGGTTCTTCTCTGGGAAACTCCTCACGGACAAGACTCGTCTGCAGGACGCCAAAATCCAGAAAGACTTTGTTGTCCAAGTCATCGTCAACATGAACCCTCCACTTATTGCCAACTGAGAGAGGTGCAATAATTGGGAAAAAATGGGCAGAAAACAAGAGAGAGAAAGAGAGAAATTGGGCATGAAAGGTTTATGCACTGGAATTGTCTGTACAATTTTCTATAAGAATATTGCTTTTATAAAGTTTAATTTTTGTATTTGTTCTCCCTTTTTCCAAATAACACTAAAAATAAGCACTGGAACACTTTAGAGCTGATGCTGGCAACCTTTGGCCTGTGAGCCATACTGTAAACAAAAGCCAAGAGCATTATAACGCATAAATACTCTTAACATCAACGTTGATGCATTATACTCTGTTTTCATTCAGGATTAGAAAAAAACTGAAACAGCCGTCGATAGGTCAGAGGTTTCCCAGCCCTCGGTTAGATGAAAAATAGAATCCCAAAATGCACATCACTGTTTGTGTCCTCAGTAAACCTCTTTAACTTTCACCTCCATTGAGAACACCCCACTTTGTCTTGAGTATTTGTCTTTGTGCTCGGTAGCAAACTCAATAATGTTAGCTCAGCCATCCAAAAATAGAAAATCCATGCGCTTTTTCCCCCCATGTGTAATGTGAGAGGATAACTGTGAGACAGGGAAGATAAATGTAAATATTTGCATCTTTGTCTGTTGTTTGGTCAGTTGACGTGCTCAGTCATTGTCATTCCTTGACTCAATTCCAAATAAAGAAATGAATACCATCTACTATCAGATGATTAGTTCTCTTTGCACTGTAACTCAGAGTTTTAAAATGTGCATTACATGTTCCTCACATAACTGTACATCTTTTAAAATTAACCTTAAATGAAACAAAATCACTGGAAACTTCAACTATTGTACACTGTACAAATACAAGACATGAAATTGCACATTTTAGAGTGGCCTTTTATTGTAGGTAACCGGAGGCACACCTTTGCCGAGATTATCTGCGATGTTTTTTTTTAGACAGAGTTCACATGATGAAAAATGTGAGCTAAAACAAAAGTGTTGGCGTTCAGATTTTTTTAATTAAATGAAGAACTTAAATAAAGATGACTAACAAATGAACAAGTTATTTCACATTGCATGCAA
The DNA here is from genome assembly GCF_054856545.1 of Hippocampus guttulatus. Lineage (NCBI taxonomy): Eukaryota > Metazoa > Chordata > Actinopteri > Syngnathiformes > Syngnathidae > Hippocampus > Hippocampus guttulatus. Next base: position 9,159,212 of record NC_141270.1, read on the forward strand.
ATACAGTACTGTACCTATACAGGATGTTCATTTTGAGTTTGGCAGCGACCTCTGCAGGCAAAACAACACAAAGGGGGCAGTCTTGTGACGTCATCAAATGAGCGACAGAGTCATCTGTGTGGACCGAGGCAGCTGCGTGTACACACAGCAGGCTGGGAGATCGTGAAAATGGTCAAATCGGGGAAACTTCGATCCGGGACAGGCTCGAAACTCAAACGATGGAAGAAAGGACGCAGCAGCGACTCCAACCCCCAGACGAGTCGACATCGATCTGCTGCTAAAAGTCGCTTTTTCAGCCGACCATCTGGTAAAGCTTCATTTTGCACGTGGTTTAGGGGCTGGGCTAACTTTAGCTGGTGGTAGCCAGTTAGCTTCAATCCACAACATTGTCATTTAGTTAGGAAGCTAGAGAAGTATTATGCGTAATTAAAGTTTCCTCTGTTTTATACATCAAAAGTCAGTAAATGCATGAGTTCAGGATTTAAATGGTTAAGTTTAATCATCATTAACTGTCATGTATTAAAATATCAAGATAACCAAAATATTAGGAACTTGCTCTTTGGCTCGAGTAATACAAATTAAAACCTGAAAATCTCAAGGTAGTATATTGCAGGAGTTTGGTCGACCGAATGACTGTAAAACAGCCATTTTTATTTAAATCATGCTTGGTGCATTGTCTTAATAAAAGGTGTAATTTTACATGCTTATTGTACTGAATAGAGTAAAATCCAAATAAATACAAATGAGTGTTCATTAAATTTTATTTACCGGTACTCGACATAACTTGCATTGAAGTGTCATGCCGTTTGTTTGGGTGTGTGGCAGGAAAAAGTGATCTGACGGTCGATGCGCTCAAGCTCCACAATGAGCTGCAGACTGGTCCATTGGAGATCAAAACGGCGAGCCAAAAAGATGCGAGAATGGAGGAAGAGCCGGCGTTGTCGCACAGGACTTCGGGCACCTTCCTCAGCGGCCTCTCGGACTGCTCCAACCTAACCTTCAGGAAGGTGCAACGTTTCTGGGAATCCAACTCAGCCGCTCACAAAGAGGTAGGAAGAGAGGTGGATGTTTGCCATCGAAAAGGAATGTATATCTTTTGAATTCCATGTTGAGATCAATTGTAATACTAACCCAGTTTCCCAAATGTGCTTTGCAGATCTGCGCTGTGTTGGCAGCTGTAACGGAGGTGATTCGTAGTCAGGGAGGGAAGGAAACAGAAACTGAGTACTTTGCTGCCTTGGTAAGTGTGCTGACTTAGCATGATGTATTGATACTTAAAGGTCAACCAAAGTCCATGCTGTGACGCATGGATCAATTATAGTCCAAACTGTTGCGACTAAAAATGCAAGCAGTGTCTTGATTATTACTTATTATTAACTGTTCTGCAAACATAAGATGACTACAAGAGAACCAACTCTCTTCAAAGTTGTGTGGTACATGGAAAAAAATGTCACTGCATTTAATGTTCAAACTTTGCATCATGATACAGTGGCTTTGTTTATTTATTTTTAAATCCAGCACACCCCTCGCTTTTTGTTTTTGAGTGAAAAAAAAAAGATTATCCATGTCGGAACGGAAGATTTGTGATACACAATCACGTGAGCTTAAAATGAAATTAAACGAAGCAGGAGTAAGTGGTTTATTATGTTTAAATTAGCTCGTTATTCCCCACATGTAGGTATGTACTTTAAATGATACATCGTATCATTTTGCCGACCTCCAGTTTGAGAACCGCTGATCTGTCTGACGATATGAATTTCTACAGCATCTGTCGGTTGTGTTTGATGCGTAGATGACCACTCTGGAGGCGGTGGATTCAGCGGAATCGCAAGCTGCAGTGGCCTACCTCCTCAACCTCACCATGAAAAGGTTTGCCCTCACATAAATGGATGCATTCGTGTCAAGTTCGTGAAGAATGAAATAAATGAATGCGATTGGCTGCTTTTAGGGTCCCCGCCCCGGTGCTCATGTCTAAATTCTCGGACACCACCAAGGTTTTGATGGACGTCATGTCCCAGCAGGCCTCGTCTGAAAGCACTTCGTCTCTCAGATGGGTGAATATGTCCTCTTATTTATTTTTCTCAATTGTTTCCAGGCATGTCAGATTGATCGTCTTGTTGCTATCCTCCTTAGATTTTGTCATGCTTGGCCACTCTGTTGAGGAAACAGGACCCGACTGTCTGGACTTACCCATCCACTCTTCAGGCGTACCACGGCCTGCTCAGCTTCACCGTGCACAGCAAACCCAAGGTCAGGAAAACATCCATTCGCCCACTTTCTGTTGCAATCGTCCTTATTAGCGTTGCGGTTCGAGTAGGTATCTATCCCAGTTGAATTTAGGCGATCGCCAGTCATTCGCAGGGCACCTATCTAACACGGCATTGTCATTTGTGTACCTCTGTGTAGGTACGTAAAGCAGCGCAGCAAGGTGTGTGCGCCATCCTCCGAGGGAGCGACTTCCTGTTCACAGACAAAGCGCCCGCGCATCACCCGGCTGCCGCGTCCACAGCCAAATTCTGCATCAAGGAGATGGAGCAGGCAGGAGGTAGGCCACTTTTCATTCTGCCAGTAATGGGGGTGTTTAACTTATGTTTTTCTCTGTGCAGGAAGCAGAGAGGACACCACCACGCTTCACGTGTTGGGTCTCCTGAAGGAGCTGATGTTGTCGTTCCCCCTCGCGGCCGTGAAATCGTGTTGCGAGACGTTGCTGCGAGTCATGACGCTCAGCCATGTGGTGAGAATGCTGTGGAGGCTCTGCATAAAACAAACAAACACAGGGCCTGATTTATCAAATGTGTGCGCATGCAAACAGATGCGGAAGCTGATCTACTGAACTGGTGCGACCGAAAAGCAGTCTCTCTCTGGAATAATGCATGTTTTAGAGGTCATCAAATTAGAATGCAAATTAGAGTAGGGTCGCATCTAACAATTATTTCAGCAATCGATTCATCTGTCAATTTATTTTTGGCAATGAATCGGATCAAGAAAATGATCATTTGCATCTCTCTACTCAAAAATACATTATTTCAAATGGACAAAATTGTGCGGAAAATAACATTCAATTACTAGTTTGGTCTGGAACATGTCAGACATAAGCAAAAATGTCGATCATTGTTCTCCAAATTGAAAGGAGACATTTGACTTAGTTAATGTTGATGCGACGTGATGACAATTACTGTCATTTTTCTGTGTGAAGCTTGTGACCGCCAGCGCCATGCAGACTTTCCACAGACTCTTCAGCGGGAAGCCGAACGCCTCAAACCTGTCACCCGAACTCAACGCACAAATCATCACAGTAAGACTGGGAGCAACGTAAAAAACAAAACAAAAAGTTGTCCTGCTGTGGATTACGTGATGAATTCTGAATTTTTTTCGTAGGCTCTGTACGACTACCTGCCCAGTGAGAATGACCTGCAGCCTCTGCTGGCCTGGCTCGCTGTCATGGAGAAGGCACACGTTCACTTGGCATGGTAACACGCAGTTCAGGAATCGACCTGGGAGTTTTAGAGTGAGTTAGTTTGTCCCCACGTTACAATGAGTGAGTGTGTCTTGTGCAGTTTGCAGAGTTCGTTGAGTCTGGGGCACCTGCCTCGCCTCTTTTTGGCCACCATGTCTTGCCTGTTGTCGCCTCACACGAAGGTGGTCTCTGCGGCCGCTAGCATGCTCAAGGTAAAGCCGTATCCAGTCATGGTCTAAATCAAAAAACGTGCCAATCAGTTCAATTTTTATTATTATTATGTTTTTGCTGCGTTCAACAATTCCTAAGGTTGTGGAAATATCACCCAAAAACAGTGTTTCTTTTTGTCAGACTTGATCATTTGTCAAAATAAACTTTGTACGTTTTCATAATTAATTTCAGAAACTATTAAGTGATAAATTCACAGTTTCACACTGATTTCTCATGTTCCAGTATGTGGTGATAGAGAAATACAAGTTAGGTAGTAATTATTTGAGCATGCCTCTCCTATTAAGGCGTTCCAATTTGACATAGTCTGAAGTTTGACAGCTCCGTGTATGAGTGGTTAGCACGTCTGGCTCAAAGTTATCCGCCTTTCTGGGTTTGATATTCTCCCTTTGATGGCCTGGCTGTTTCTATCGGCACTCCGGCTCCCTTCTACTTTGGCAAAACATGTAATAGTTTCCTTGAAAAATCCAAATTGTCCATCGGTGTGAATGTGAGTACAGATAGTTGTTTGTGCTCTGCTAGCGGGTAGCAACTAGTCCATGGTGTGCCACATCCCCCGCCCAAAGTGTCCGGGAAAATGCTCCAGCCCCCCACGATCCTAACGAGGACAAATGCTGTTTAAAAATGGATGGATGGATTAATACCTACTGATTTATGTTCATGTTTCAGACGTTGCTGACCGAGTGCGTGGGTCCACGCATGGAGGAAATAGGGGTGGTTTCTGCCACGGCTTCTGCAGGCAACCCCTCCTATGTCTGCAAAATGTTTCGGTAGCGTAGCATTTGTTTGTTTGTCATTTTGAAACAATTTATTGGCCATGCCGCGATGCTAATACGAGTTGTCTTTTCGTCTGTGTGTGTGTTTCAGTGTCGTGGAGGAAGGCTTGTCCTATCGCTTCCATGCCTCCTGGCCTTTTGTTTTGCAAATACTTGGCTGCTTCTACAAAGTTGCGGGGAAACATGCGCACCCTGTCATGACCAAGGTAGAGTGTGTGTGTGTGTGTGTGTGTGCGCGCCATGACTAGACACCTAATAAGTCTGTGGTTGGGTAAATAAATATTAATCACCGCCATAAGAGAAGTGCAAATTACAACAAAAAAAAAAAGCTCAGTATTTTCACCTTTGCGATTACATTTGAAGCCAACGCCCTTGAAAATCTGTTCTGCAAAATGATTCTCTTGGAGGTCTTCTTAAAAGGGCTGGAAAAAGCACGTACAAAGTTGAGAGAGATTTTATGCAATTTTTTTTTCCTCCCGTGCTTGTAGTCGTTGCAGTCTCTTGCCGACTTGCGAGCCACTCCTCGTTTCCCGTACAGTGGCGAACTGGATCTGGCAGTAGGTGGCGCTGTTCAGAGCATGGGCCCCGAGGTTGTCTTAGGAGTAGTGCCTCTAAATATAGCTGGCTATGAGTAAGTGCTCAGTGCTCACACATAGTGAAATAATAGTAGGTCTCCTTTGGATGTAACTGTACTGTTTGCATATGTGCTTTTTCGGTGGTCACCAGTGACGACCTGGAGTTCCCACGGAGCTGGCTTGTCCCGGTCATCCGCGATCATGTGAAGAACACTCAGCTGGGCTTCTTTACTTCCTATTTCCTCCCTCTGGCCACCACGCTCAAGCAAAGAGGTACAACTGAACATTTTTCAAAGGTAAATTGAAGCGTCACACCAGCTCATGATTTGCATCCTATTTGTGTTGCAGCGGAAGAGTTGGAGCAAGCGGGTCAGAAATTGGAAGCCAAAGTCTATCAGATCTTACAGCTTCAGGTGAGTCCTTTGTGATGTGTCCTGCATGCATCACAATATAATTCTCCATATTTACCCGCGGGATTATTCGTGATATGAGTGGATGTTGTCTTTCAGATTTGGACCATGCTTCCTGGTTTTTGCACATGCGCCGTGGACCTGGTGGCGTCCTTTAAAGGCCTCGCCCGCACTCTCGGCACGGCCATCAATGAGCGGCCCGACCTGAGGCTCATCGTCTGCCAGGCCCTGCGCACCGTCATCAATAAGAGCTGCACGACTGGTACAGTGTTGTTTTCTTGTGGCAAGTCGGACTTTTTCGGTGACGCCACTGCCTCTGATCACCTCTCTGTGTCTGCAGAGGAGGAAAAAGCCGAAGTGGGTCGCTTCTCCAAGAACTTCCTGCCTATCCTTTTCAACGTATACAGCCAGCCACCTGCCGAAGGAGAGTCTGGAGCCTACAGGATGGCGGTCTTGGACACTATCAAAGTCTACCTGACAGTCACTGAGCTGCAGGTTAGCGTAAAAAAAAACAAAAAAACATGCATATACAGTGTGTTTAAAGAAAGCTTATGCTTATCAAACCCGAAATTACCCTTAGATGATCAACACCTTCCTGCAAAAAGCCACAGAGAGATTGACAAGTAGAGAAAGCACAGAGTTCATTCGGTAAGTTCACTTCATAGTCGTTTCAAAAATATGTGGGAAGATCGGGAAACTCCCATGGATGTTTATTTACTCAATTGCCATTGCCAAAGGTGAGCCACTTATCTGTACAAACACATTTTTTTTCTAATATTAAACAACATTACACACACACACACACTATTTGAAGAAACACCATATATCAGATCAGGAGTTTTATCACTGTCTACTACTTCTCAGGTTGTCAATGATGGACCTAGTGGTTGCTATGGCGCCCTTCTTGGATCAGTTAACAATGACAAAGACATTTGAGCTCATCAAGCCATATTTGGAGGTTTGTGCACGTGCATTTTCAGAATGCTCTGCAGGCTTCAAACACATTTCCTGTTCTCCCAACTGTCCGCGTTCTCGCATCAGATTAAAGAACCGGGCATGCAGAAGAAGGCGTATCGCGTGCTCGAGGAGATGTGCGCGGGTGAACGAGATGAGTGCAGGTCGTTCGTCGTGGCCAACCTCGAGACTTTAAAGGTGGTCTTGCTGGAGACTCTGAAAAGTGCTTCATCGCCAGCGAAAAGGGTGAGTCGGGAGTACAAAACACACGATTGGGACATAACGACAGGGACTCCTGCACAATCTGACGTCCGCCAAAAAGTTGTGATTTGATTTTCACTGTCAGAGAGCTGACAATATTTGCCATTATTGCCGATGTCGTTTATTCTTCAATTGATTATCGAATGGGTGTCTTTGTAGTGATGTCTAATTTTCCACTGTCGTTGTCCTCAGCCGCGACTGAAGTGTCTGATCTGCATCATGAAAAGACTCGACGAAGAGCACAAAGACTTCATCATCTCGCTGCTGCCAGAGGTAGTCAAACATACGCTTGCACACAATGTACAGGCATTGATCCGTGACATTTTTACAAGGATGCTCGCTTCTTCAGGTGATCGTATGCACCAAGGAAATGTCGGTGGGCGCCCGCAAGAATGCCTACACCCTGCTGGTGGAAATCGGAAATGCGTTTGTGCGCTTTTGCGGGAACGCTAAAGGTAAAGTAACTCCGGGAAGTCAAGAAAATTTGATAGAACATAGAGTGCACCACTTGGCTACAACTGCCATTAAATTTTGGTGATAGTTGCTGTGTAAGGAAGTCCAATATTAGGCCACCTCTGGGAAGCTGACCTACAACAAGAAAATAGTTTGCTGGTATGCACAATGTGTAATTGGAACCGTTAGTTTTTTTTTTTTTTTTTTTTAAGGAAACCAATTGGTCATTCATTATTTATATGGTTATTTTCTCTCTTTTTGATAATTGCTTTTGTATCAAATAAAAATAGATTTTATCCAAATATTTGATTATTTGAGAGAATTTTCCATGGGTCAGTCAAACGCTAAAATATTCAAGAGCTGCGTCCCAACAGCTGCCGCTGATTATATTGTCATATTTTTGTTTCAGGTCGCTGGGATTAACCCGGAAAGAAATTGCTTGTTCATTTAAAAAAAATGCTGCTCAAATGATGTAGTTGATTTACAAAAGTGCTGGTCAAAGAAAAGAGTTATTACAAGCCTTGCATTCCATTAGGTACATCATGGGATTTGTGAAATATCGACTCTATTAAAAATAAAAGGAAACTTTTGCTGGCTGTGGTAAATCATGGTTAAGAATGATCTAAAAGCTAAAGCTCCAGGGATAACTTGCTGAAATATGATCTTTTACATTGACTGCTTATAATTAAACAAATTGATTTGTTTGGCTCCGTACAAGAGAGACTCGATAGTAAATAACTAAAAGAAATGTAATTGCGTACTCTGAGTCCCCTAAATAGTATCTATAACCTCTAATCCATAATGTATCCATACATTTTATTAGATTATTCAAAAAAGAAAATTATGTTGGGGCGGCCCGGTAGTCCAGTGGTTAGCACGTCGACTTCACAGTGTAGAGGTACCGGGTTCGATTCCAGCTCCGGCCTCCCTGTGTGGAGTTTGCATGTTCTCCCCGGGCCTGCGTGGGTTTTCTCCGGGTACTCCGGTTTCCTCCCACATTCCAAAGACATGCATGGTAGGCTGATTGAACACTCTAAATTGTCCCTTGGTGTGAGTGTGGGCGTGGGTGGTTGTTCGTCTCTGTGTGCCCTGCGATTGACTGGCAACCAATTCGGGGTGTCCCCTGCCTACTGCCCGAAGACAGCTGGGATAGGCTCCAGCACCCCGTGCGACCCTAGTGAGGATTAAGCGATTCGGAGAATGGATGAATGAATGAAAAATTATGTTGATGGTTGAATTCAGTCAGCAGTTAATTGTATTATGTGGCATTTGATAGCTACGGTTAAAAAAAAAAGTTAGCTGGTTACTGCGTCATTCAATCATCCCGTCCGTTGTTTACCTGTCACAAGCAAGCAATGTGTGTGTGTGTTTTAGAGGCCATCAAGGAGTATCTGGTGATGGTGTATGCAGGCCTCACAGGCCCCATCACGATGCTCACCTGCACCGTGTTGGCACTCACACGACTGGTGTACGAGTATAAAGGTATGGCACTTGACATATGTGGCATTTTAAACTCCACTCACCCCTTTAAATGAGAGGTTTTTATTATATTTTTAAAAAAAAGCTTTTTTTTCCACCTCAATTGAGTTCTTCAGGTTGTAGCGTACATCAGTGATGAAAAAGTTGAGAAATTATTTGTTTTGGTTTCTTTTTTTTTACGACACGAAAAGCTGCCATTTAAACATGGGTGTGTATATTTGTCATATAAGAGTCAGAGTCAAATAAGCTCCTGTTATTTATGTCAGACTCCATTGAGGTGTCCACCATGGAGCAGCTTCTGCACAACGTGTGCCTGCTGCTGGCGTCTCGCACCAGAGAGGTGGTCAAGGCCGCGCTGAGCTTCATCAAGGTCATCCTTTTCGTCCTGGAGACCAACACGTTAGCGTCGCACCTTACTGTGATGGTACGCGCTGGACGCGCCGTGAATATCGCATCGTGATTGAGATCGTGGAAAAACACGGAGCCTTTTGTGGGAGACCGGAGTTCATGATGTTTGTTTTTGTGCCAGATGGAAGGCATTGCGAGTATGACCAATGATGCGAGGAGACACTTCAGAGTCAAACTCAAGAACATCTTCACCAAGTTTATCAGGAAGTTTGGGTAAAGCATGGAGAAATCTTGTTTTGTTTATTTTCTCTTGTGTGTGTATATAAATATGTATGTGCATGTGCGTGGTCACTTAATGCAATAAGAGCTTTCTCACAATTGGAGAATTATATACAGTATATTGTAGCTAAATCTGGGGAAGAGAGGTTTTTATAGACTCGTTTCCAGACCTGTATTGTATTTAAGGCTTATATTGCAAATTCGAAAAAAAATGTCACTGCAAACGACCAAAATCATGTCTCAAAAAGTTCAAACACAGGCTAATTAAACATTTCATTGTTCTTATATTAAAAACATCTTTATGATATATGTTCTACGCAGCCCGACTAGTTTAAACGTGGCATTCAGATTAATATTGCGTTTGTGGCACCTGAATTTGGCAGCAAAATTTTTTTCCTCCCCAATCTGAAGGGGCGGCCATTTTGCCCCTTGCTGTCGACACAGTCATCTCAAACATTCAATAGATAAACAAAATAAAACATGCCGTGTGTGTGCCTTCTATCTCAGTAGTAGGAAAAGTGAAGATCATAAAAGTCGACATGACATAATGCTCTCGCTCTATCGGTGTCTGACTCTCTTTTTGTCTCTCTCATACGCTTCCCAAACCTGAATTAATGGCATGCCATTGTTTGCAGGTTCGAGTTAGTGAAGAGTCTGCTACCTCTTGAACACCATAAGGTTCTGGCCAACATTCGCAAGGCGGAAGCTCGCAATAAGAGAAAGAAACAAGCGTCGGAACAACAGGAGGACTCGGACAGTGAAGAGGAGGCTCCCAAAGCCACCGGTGACAGGTACAACTCGTCTTTGTCCACATGCAGCCCTGACTTGCCATTCAATGCGAAACCTCGTTGTTTTTTTTTCTTCTCAGTATTGAGGACATCCTGGCGGGGTCAGACAGCGAGCCGTCAGAGGATGAAGGCAAGGCTGGAAGGAAGAAGAAAGGCGGGAAGCAGCAAAAGGGTCGGGCCTGGCTGAAAGAAGGAGAGGAGGACGACCCGCTCAACTTCTTGGACCCCAAAGTTTCTCAAAGAGTGCTTGGTAAAACACATACAGCAGTCAAGATATTTGTTATATTTTCATTGGTGTAATATATATTTTAATGGGTATTTTTTAATGCGGTTTTGTTTTTTGTTTTTTTAAATTACCGTATTTGCTTATGGGTTGACCAACAAGCTCAAGCCGTTGGGGAGCAATTTTTACCCATTAAAAATATTTTTTTATTAAAATAAATGTAATTTATTTTCAACAATTCTCATACATTTTGTTAAAATCTATTTTTACGGGTAGTTTTACATTTTATTTGATTTCATTTTTGGGTAGATTTGAATAGCATTTCACAACAAATTAAATATGCTATATATATTTCTACATGGAAAAAAAATCCAACCAAAATATTGAAATAATGATCTCATCCGAATAAACTCACAAATGTGAAATGTAGGCGTGTAAATTGACCACCACACTGCAATATGAACCTATTGAAAAGTTCCAAAATGCAACGTGAACATTGCATGATGTTCCAAATCAATTAGTATTTATTGAGTTTGGAGTATTGACTATTTTTCCTCTGTCAGCCACCAACCCTGAGAAGAAAAAGAGCGCCAAGGCTGAACACGGCTTCAAGGTGACATCAGACGGGCGGCTGATCATCAAAGAAGAGGACGACGAGGATGACCAGAAAGGTAGCAATCAATCTTTTATTATTTGTAAGCACCCGGAAATGTTCAATTAATTCATCACCCTTCTCACAGATGACGGCGAAATGAAGGATATTCTGGAAGAAGCTGGAGTGAAGATTGTGAGTGTTGTTGGCTAAGATGAACCGCCAAAGGCCTTCACAGTTGACTACCAACTCACAATGTTAATTATTTTTTTTAATGTTTATTTTTTAAGAAAAAGGTACAAAAGAGGAAACTCCGAGATGACAACTTTGATGATATGGACACAGAAACACATCTCAAGTACAAAGGTACATGACAATATTGACAGCAGTTTAATAGACTGTTACATTTTTACCAATGTTGTTCTTCATACATTTTGACATTTTTTGGCTTGGAAATGACTGTAAACATACAAACAAGTTTATTGTATTTTTATTTTGATCTTTTTAAAACTATTTATTTAAAGAAGCAATTTGTTAAGTAATTCATCAAATGCAGACATTACTTGTATTTTATAGGAAACCTTTTTTATAATGAATTTCTACCAATTGAATGAATGGAATTTTTCATGGTCTTGCTCAGCTGGTGGTTCGGGCATCCACAGACAGTTGGGAGGGCGCGCAGACTTTGGAGCAGAGTACAAGTCAAAGGTGAAGTCAGCGGCATGCAGAAAACGCAAAGACAGCCTTAATATGCATTTAAAATAATATATATAAATGTTTTTTGTTGTTGTTTTAACAGAAAGGAAAGGGGGATGTTAAGAAGACAGGCAAACTGGACCCTTATGCTTACATCCCTCTACGGAAGGCCCAGCTCAATCGCAGGTATGAACGCCATTTTCAAAACCAGGTTATTTTTGGAAGATGTTTGCGGCATGGTTTGTGCGTGTGTGTTTTTTGTGGTCAAAATAGGAAGCGGGCTAAGCTGCAGGGCCAATTCAAGGGCATGGTGAGAGGAGCCCAGAAGGGGGCGCTGTCAGGTAGAAAAATGCAGAAGAGCAAGCGGAGAGCCTGAGGACCATGGATGACTCTTCGAAGGAAATTCAAATGTGTGTGCCTGTGTGTTTGGTGACGTCATGGACATCTTGTGTGGATGTGAAGCAGAACTCAGTTTGTTCTTGAACTGCCTCATAATCCTAATTCTGCTCTTCATGTTGAGTGTATGCAGATACAAAGACAAAGTATTATGTATTTTCCTTTCTAAGACACCTTAGAGCAGTGTTGGCTTGTGAGTGAATAATAATCTTTTAAAGGAGATATACATTTGTTTTTTTATCTTTTTTCATCAAAATCCAAAATGGTTTCATTTGTCGAACATGTCTGTGATGTGCTGTCATCAAAATTCAGTGTCAACGACTATCAGAAGCTAATCTGCATTCAGCAAAACGCAAGCCGCACTGCTTACTTTGTACCTCTACCCTATTTCTCCTTTTCTCCCATTTAAACTTAAAATATGACTTTGAATGCACTCCAAAATAATTTAAAAAAAAATCTCAGATTTTGCATTAATGTCACGGGTAGATTATTAGTGTCCTGACAGCAGTTAAAAGTCAATTTGTTTAATTCAAGGAAAAGCACTGCAGCACTAAATAATCAATGTCATAAACCGTCTCGCAAGCATATTTCTGCAAAAACATCCGATTATTGCGAAAATGGATCACTTCTATTAGATGAAAGAGGTGACTCATTAAAAAAAATGTTTATTGAAGTTGTTAATACAGAAATAATGCAAATGATCATTTCAGTCAGTTCATGAAATGGAGACAAGCACAAGGCAATTTTTGATACTAAAAATTGTAAAAAGACCACAAATGGATGTCAGTCTAAAGGGCTTGCTAGCATTAAAACAAAACAAAACAAACAAACCACACACACACGCACAACTTGAAATTGCCCGAAAAAGAGAGACCCTAGTGTTGAACTCCGCCATGGCTAAATAAAAATAAATAAAATGTGTAGAAACTGCCCTGCAGTTGCCACAAGAATGTTAGCTGGTTGGGAAATGTAAAAGGACCGTCGGCCTAATCTGCAGCAACTCCGAGGGTAGTCTACATTTAAAACATTTTTCAACTTACTATTCGTTACAACGCTCATGTTTTTCCTAAAAGCTCCTCTAACAAAACCGAAGCAAAGTTACTCATACATAACATTCTCTTCATTCCAGAAAGGGCGGGGAACCATTTTCCTATGATGCTAAAAACATAATGCAACAATAGAACTGTTAATCATCAAATGGTTAGCACGTCTGCCTCACAGTTCTGAGGTTCTTGCTTCGAATCTCTCCCACATTCCCAAAAACATGCATGTTAGGTTCGAAGAAGACTGAAAAATTATCTGCCCAAAGGTCATACTGTATCAGTTCACACCCTGATCTAGAATCAAACATGGACTTCTACATGCTGTTTTCTTCCTATTCGTCGCCATGAGAGTACTGAAGTAACAAAATGGTTGGCTGATTTAAACTTGAGGATAAATTTTGTGTTTTTGCTGTCCAGCAACAATGCCCACAGGCTTGCAGGAGTTGGACCACTTTGTATCATAATCATCATCATCATCATCACAGCCTGGGAGGGGGTCTGGAAGGCGGTGGTCCCGGGGGTATGCGGGATGGGGGCGGCCCGGGTGGGGGTCGTGCCACAGGAGGGGGTGTGCGTGACGGAGGCGTGGTGCGGGGCCCTCTGGAAGGGGGCTTGGTGCGGGGGACCGAGTTGGAGACCAGGGGTCGCTGCTCGGCGGGCGCGGGAGGAAGGGAAGCGGTGGGAAGGGGCGAGGATGGCGGAGAGGGGGCAGCGCGGGTGTAGGTGGCCGACTCGCCTTCTTTGACCCGGTGGAAGCGTATGCAGCGGCCCTGGAAAGACGCGACAGAAATGTTAGGAAACAACACTTTGGTGTCGTCTGTCTGTCCATCTGACTCCATCAATTTGCCTATCATGTCTTTGTCCATCTGCCTGTTTGTCTATCCATCGATCCAAAGTAGGGGTACTAATTATTTGACTTCCTGCTGAATTTTGGGGGTTTGCTCAATTGAAGAAATGATCAGTCAGATTTTTTTTTTAATGGTAACAGGACATTATCCAAAATCACACAGTATGAAAGTTAGAAAATGTTAATTTTATTGTTAAATTCATACTGATTCCTTTGCCATGCAGACAAATATGGCTTCCACAGTTTGACTGGCGCCCGTGTGCAATCAACCAATGAGCAATCCACCAATCTGCCACCACAAGCTGATAAAATGTCAAAACATGTCAGGGACAAGACTGGTATGGTTCAATTAAAAAAAAAACCCAACGGCATTTTAAATAGCACGCTATGATATTGTACTTCATAAAACATTCAATATTGCTAAATAAATAGAATGACATTTAAATGAGCAGGGTTTTTTGTCGCACTGCATCAATTAAATAACCATGGCCACCTGGGAGCAGTCTAAGACTGACGGACAAATATACTTGAGATTCGACGTCTCAACTCCTCTCTGATCATCAGTATGACTCTAATGTTAGTCATTCTTAGCAGAAGATGAAGAATACGCATGTATACTGTGAGTATGTTGTCTATCTTCGTGTGTTTATGTACTCTGCATTATTGAATCCATTGCTTAAAACAAGAGTTCATCAATTGGTGCCTGTTTCAGAAGTGTGTATCAAACTGGTAGCCCGTCGCACTTATCAGCATTACTTTCTACATAAGCTAAGATAACCTTTATTTGTCCCACACTCATACCTGTCAACTTTTCGGAGCGCCAACCTGTATAAACTACCAAAAAAATCCGTATAAAGAGCAAAAAATCCTTACAACATACCAAAGCATTTTATGTCAAAATAACGGCACAGAAAAAAACCCACGAAATTTTCAATGATATTTATTGTAGATCTCCATAATACAATGTCTGGTTAATGTCTAATCATCATTCTACTTAGTGGCATTACTGTGTTCAGAGTTGTATTCCGGAAATGAAAGCATTCGAGTAGACGAGCACCGTTCTGGGCAAAAGCAAACGGAACTACCTGTCAGGGGGGGGGGGACAAAAAACGGAAATTTTCAGAATCCGTATGATTTGTGCGATACGGCCATATACGTAAGATTCACCACAAAATCCGTATGAACTATGGCTAAACCGTATGAGTTGACAGGTATGCACACTGGGGAAATTTGCAGTCTCCAAATAAAGGTTATCTTATGTAGAAGCTAATGCTAATTAGCACTAGCATTAAGATAACAGACTGAAAGGCTATCTTTGCGGTTTTAAATAAACGAGAAGTAACACTCCTTGTTTTATTTTTAGTGTGACAGTGAAGAATGTTAAAATGTTTTAGCGTTTGCCGTTTTGAAGTGAAAACGCGCAGCTAAGAGACAGCCTCAACGAGTCGCGTCCCCGCTTGTGCTGACAGAAGCGAGAGTGTTTGAGGGCGGACAGAGGCGCGCCTGTCTTCCCTTCACACCTGCGCCACAATAGCTTGCAAAATTAGGCGCACACACTTGCGCGGTCTTCCCCTTTCCTCCTCCTGTGTTGTGACACCAAACAGAAAGTGCTTTATGTCTTATGTGTTTGCCACATAAAGGGGCATCTCTAAATATGCCCACAATAGTTAACAGAGGGTGCTAATCATGATTTACAAGGCGGCAAAGAGTGGGACGCTTCTCTTATTGTCCTCATTGATGGCTGGTTGCAAAGTCGGTGTTGTTATGAGACATGGAGAGGGGGCTCTCTGTGTCCTTGGTGGTCTGATTATAACACCTTATTAAACAGAGAGGCCCTAAAGTCACACAGGGGCCATTTAGATGGCCCGGGCAGCGGTAGCTTTGTGGCTTGAGGGGCGCTATTGTGCGAATGTATGTATATGAGGAGCTGCGTAATTGATTGGGGTCAGCCCGCTCGGGGAGAGGAGGGCTGTCGGGGGGTGACTGCCATGGTCTTGTCATCGGGCTGCGGAGAACGGGCCAGTTTGGCCAACAACACCAGCAAGAGCATATGGACACAATGAGAACGCAAGCTCATGAATATGAGTGCGTGTGTGTGTGTGTGTGTATGAGTGTGAGCATGCGGCTACTACAACATATGGCCTGAATGAACCCTCTGGCTCATGAATAAACAGAGACAGGAAGGTTCGGGAAGATGCTGTAAAAAGAGCACTAAGACAAAAGAATTAGTGTTTGAGGAAAAAAAAGAAGAAGAAAAAAGAAAAACTCCATTTAAGCTAAACGAAACTTTTTGATGGGTATGCTCTGTCTAAAAATGACACTTGTTGGAGAGAGTGATGAAAAATATGTTGAAACAGCTATCCATGCATTTAACACATCTCGGCTACTGATACTGTAAATAAAGAATTAAAATAATGACAATGATCTATAATTCATTCCAAAATAAGACAGTGTCTGTACTACGTAGTAGTATTTTTTTAATGGCATTTGTATTATTTTATTGTCAATTATATTATTTTTTTTCATTATTCATCTAATCTTATTAATTTAGTGTCATGGTAGATGCCGCTGCCTATTGAGCAGATGGTATGTGTTCAATTCCCAAACTATGCACGGTCCTAAACCCAGATAAAAAAAATTAAAAAATGGGTGGGTTGCATCAAAATGGGCATGTTGCGTACACTATTGTGCCCTAAAAAAATAATGTGCAGCATGAGTGTGGCAAGCTGTAAATCACATGTAATCTTATTTTTGTGCAATGTAACTTCCAGTGCCGCACTGCAAAATTTACACTGAGAATTTAGCCTGTAACAACACAAGACATTACGCGACCCTGTTGAGCACGATGATTTGTCACAGCTTTATTTCCCGTCTTTGCGACTCTCCCTTTCCAAACCTCAACTGTTTTTTGGGAAAATCCCCTGAAACACCTCCAGGATTTCTCCTAACACCACACACTCTCTTTCCAGGCCTCAAGTCTCTGCGCTTCACATGCGCACACACGAGTATGATTGATCCAGTCAATATGCTGTGCCTACACATCGGTGGCCGATACAGTAAAGAAGAAAGCGAGAGTGAAGAAGCGCATCCGACCCTCAAGCATGACATTACAGCCAAGCACTCACATAAGCAAGTATGCCTACACTGTACTGGCCTCAAACAATACATGATATATATCATAGAAAGCCAGGATGTAAACATTTTCAATCACTTTTGAACAGACAACAGGCGGAAAAGAGATTCAGCTGGCAAGTCCTCCCGTGTCTACGAGCGTACAGTGTCAAGAGCGTGGAAGATGGTTTTATCTTGAATGAGATAAGCGATGGATGGATGGATGCTTTGGACGTGCAGCAGACATTAAAAGTCGAGCCTTAAACGCTACAATAGGTGAGTGATGAAATGTGTTGGATGAAATTAGGGCGAAGCGAGGCTTTAAAGCAAAGTGATTGGGTGACGGACGGGGGTGGGGGGCGGGTAAGATGGCGGGGGACCCTCTGGTCTCTGCCGTCCTGTGTGACGGAGCATCCGTGCCATCAGCTGCGGGGACAAAAGAAGGGAATCTCTTGTGTCACAATATGGCTCGTGGGCTTTAAACTGCCCATCTGTTTGTGTGACACTCACTCGGCGGTGCTGACACACAACTTACAGTGACAAGCGCGTGCGCACACACACACACACACACACACACACACACACACACACACTCATGCAGCGAAGACATAAAATGCAAAAACAGTCTGTGGCAGAAAGTGGTCGCACGCTGACGGCCGTTTTGCAGACGCAGTGAGGTAAAAGTAATGCTGGGAGAAAGCGGAAGGAGCGCTCCCCTGAATAGATGCTCGATAATCTTTCCGTCTTTCTTGTGCTTTTAGCCACTTTACTTGTTCAGTCTAAGAAAAAAAAAAAGCAACGATTCCATCAACTAAATATTTGCTGGGGGCTGTGGCGGTTTCTGGCGTGTGCATCACGTGCGGCTCGGGTGCAAATTGCGAGGTGAAATAAATGGTTTTCTCGTGCGTGATGACAGGATGGGGAATTTGCACCCCCTGGTGGAGTCGCAACCGTGTCCCAGGAAAGTTGGCCTTAGCGTCTTAAGCATCAACCAAATAGTTGGGGAGCAAATAGGTTATGATACAATTTTACATATTTTTATTATACATAAGGCAACATTTTTGAAATAATTAAATAATCTGACGCTAGTAAACAAAGGTAAAATGATTGCAATAAGGTTCTGCATTTTTGTTGTTGTTGTCATGCTACTTTTACTGTTGCTGTATTTTCATTTGTTTGGAGATAAACATATTTTAAGCAAATATAAGGTCCATTCCTGTCCTTTTTACATGTGTGCGTGTGAGAGAGTGTAGGGAGGGGCATACAAAGTAAGGGGTCTCACGTAGGGGGCCATTCAAGCCAAGACCGCCACTTTTAGGGATGCTTATTCACTCGACCTCAAATTGAGTTGTGTTTACTTGTAATACATTTATTTTATTATCTGTATTTTGGTAACAACATTCTCCATATATTTGGAACTATTATACTTTTTATTTTTTTATATTGATTTGCGAACTATTTGTTGAAGAAAAATAGGCTTGCACTATTTCCGGTTCCCAAAGAGTCTTCGCATGGCAGCTGAAGGCTCAAATGTGCTTAATCACGTGCCACCTAAACATAATTTGTGCCAGGCGTCACACATTGCAGGCATTTATTTTTTCTACGTTCGTCCTCAGGAGTCTTTCACCTTTGGCCGTGTTAAAAGAGCTTCGGTGTAAATCCTCTTGCACTTCTTGCATTTTAACACGCTGCTTTTGACCTCAATACGTTTATTGCTTTTCCCGCCATATCTGTCACTTTTGGAAGCTCGACCGACAGCGGCTCTTGATGAGACGTCATTGCTGTCTTTTATGCTCGCTAAGCCTTTCAGCGGAACTCACTCTCACTTGCCGCAGAAGTGCATGCCCCCTCCCCTTCCTCTTCCTTTTGTAAATATGTGAAGACTAGTTTCATTTTTCTCAGTTAATGGGCCATGTAGGCAGTCGTGCTCATTGTTGGGGCATCTGTGTGAAGTGACTTTGAAAACTTCTGTCTTCACAAAGATGAATTGTGCGGCTCGGAAGAAGGAAAAAAAAAGTGGGGATGAATCCATTGACGGTGACTTCTTTGATAGACTATAGACGCATACTGTTACATACGAAGAAGATGCGACACAGGGGACAAATTGATACATTTTCCAATGGGGAGTGACAATGACACCATTGACAAGTGCAGATGTTATGCCATGGCAACCAGCGTGATGATGAAAACATGTCCTCAGGGTTATAGGGGTGTAAGCACGAGGGTCCAAGGTTAGAAAACAGGCGCCGCTGTGCTCCATCTAGTTGTGCTACACCTTTGTGTGACACACAATGATGTCACTGACAGTATGGCACAGCTTTAGAAACGTTTCATAAAAAGTCAAGGTTTGGACAACAATGGCGACATTGATGACATGAGCGCGATCAAGAGGCTATTTTGCACGCATTGGGTGTGTAAGAATGACTTGCTGCTGGTGTGTGTACATTTGAGACACTGACAAGTTGTCACACTGGAACGTGATTGCAGAAATGTTCTATCTTTGAGAGCGTGATGAAAACACTCTCTGCCAGAAAGCATTTAAGTGGTTGCTACCCACCCACAAGAAGATCCATAATTATAGTCATAATGCCAATGTCTGGTGCACACATTTTGTTTTTGCCGCATGCTAAAAATGAAGAAGGAATGTTAAGCCAGCACTCACCTGGTCTCCAGGCTGAGGCCTCATCAAAGACACTTGGTCGTAGCCTCTTCTAAAGAGAGCCCACAGAGCATCTAGCTTCCCCTGTAGAGGGGAGGGACACACACACACACACACACACACACACACACACACACACACACAGATAAATCATTAAAATACAAAGCATGCTTAACTCATTCACTCCCAAAGACGTTTTTAAACGTCTTTTCAGACTTGGTCCAGAATTGGCTGGTACTGAATGAGTTAAGAAAGAATTCCCGCATAGTTTGAATACAAACCTGAATGGGCGTGTACCACCTCCTTTGCTGGGTGGGCCGGCGGTTGGGTTTGCGAGGCTTGGGTTCATAAGGCTCAAATTCCTGGTCTGGCATCTTGACGACAGCATTTTTGGGTTTGTCCAGCTTGGCGCCCTCCTCTGTGGAGCCCTTCTCCCCCCAGCGCACCTGCAGGAAATAAATCAATGAGAAATGGCACGTTTTGCACCCAAGAAGCGCGGTTGTGTACCTCCATGCGTTTAATGCCTCCCACTCCTCGTCCTCCGTAGTAAGACGCGTCCACTGTGGGCCATCTCTTCTTGGGCATTCCATCTTCATCGTCCGATTCCTTTGGAGAGGAAAGGCTCACTTGCAGCAATCCATTTGTTGTAGCCATTAAATGTTTGAAAACTGTACTTGGCAAAGGAATGAAAATAAGCTTATCCCACTCAAGACGTTTGAGTGGGATAGCATTTAATATCGTTTTGACCCGTTTTCAGCAATTAACTTCAACCATTTATAACGTCATTGGGGAAACACATCTCTGAATTCACTTTTGCAGGGTCTTTAATTTAGCAAATGTGTTTTAAATTTATTGCAGCAATTATAACCCCTCAAAGGGAAACTGAACTTTGACTTTGAAGTACTGCATATTGATATTTTTGCTGAACACCACACGCGGAACGACACGTGGGCATACAAAATGAGCATAAAAAGGGCAAGGGGGAAGGTGCCCTGCTCAAGGGCACCTTACTGGTGATCCATAGACTAGCATCACTCAAACAACTGATTTCCTTGAGTTTTTTTTTTGTTTCTTCCACTTCCAAAGCTCAAATCCTTTTAGATGAACAACTATTGCCCAAACATGGATAAGCAAAGACTAGTACTACTATGAAAAGTAATATTTTGTATGTAATAAATTAAGGCGGCACAGTGGACGACAGGTTCGCACGTCCGCCTCACAGTGCAGAGGTGCAGGGTTTGTGCAAAGAAAAACTAAACATCAGCCGAAAAATTAGACACCTTGAGAAGGGGCTGCAGATAGGGGAATACCCTTCCAGGATGAGGTGCAGCGCTGGCACAATTCAAATGATGGCTTTCTATTATTGCATTTTTTAAAATTTGTCTTTTAATATTACAGTGGTTGACTTATTTTCACACTTATATGACCGTGTTCAAATGCACAATTGATAATCATTTTATAGATAGCTAGAAATAGATTGCATTGACAATCAGCATGTTATATATATACTTACAGGTTCTGGGGGAGGTGGAGGGGGTGGTTCTTTGATGACCTGAAGGTTAAAGAAGTAAAAATCATATTACAGTCATGTAATGGGCCCGAAAGAGTTCTTTGCAAATGAAGCTAAAATGTTGAGGTGTCAACTTACCACAGTGCAGCAGAGAGGCCAAAACCACCACATGAGCAGCAGGGCCAACAACAAGAACACCACCAGCAGCGAGATCAGCACGATGGTGCCGTCAAACTGCACAAACGACACATGCACAATGACGGCAGTGCAATTAGACCAAGAGAGAGTCAAATGGAGAAAAAATTGTGTCGCTGTGCAATCAGAGTACTCACAGCCTCCTCTGATGACACACGCAACAGAGGAGACGTCAGAAAGAAGAGAGGAAGAAGACTGGAGGAAATCCAAAGGAGGTTTTGACAGGAAAAGGGAAGTTGATTAAAATATGAGTGCACAGCACGCACGTGATCTACTCACACATTCAGTAGTTGTGATGTGAACCGAGCTGGTGATGTAGGAGATGCCCTCATTCATGCTCACCTGCAGGTAGATGACCCTGCAAAACACGGACAACATACTCATGGCGATGGCTTGCTTGGACTACTTGGTCTACTGTACACGCTTGCCTGAAGCGGCCTGCACATTCCTCCATGTGCTCTGTCCATACGTGCGCTCTCTAAAACGCTGACATGGGAACTTTCCCAGAATCCACAAAAAAGTCAAGGGAGTTCTCCGTCAAGTTGAATGATGTCTCATTCATCTGCCACTAGGAGCGGGTGAATGAATGTATTTTGCTTAACTTGTTCATGCTTCATGAAATTGTGGTGATTCACGCATGGATAATAGAGTAAAATTGTAAAAAAAAAAAAAAAAAAAAAAAAAAAAAAAATTGGCAAAAAGCCATATCGCGGCATGGTGATCTAGCATGTCCGCCTCACAGTGCAGAGGTGCAGGGTTGGATTCTGGCTCCGGGCTTCCTGTGTGGAATTTACATGTTCTCCTCGTGGCTGTGTGGGTTTCCTCCGGGTACTCCGGTTTCCTCCCACATTCCAAAAACATGCATGGCAGGTTAACTAAACATTCGAAATTGTCCCTAGGTGTGATTGTGAGTGCAAATGGTTGTTCATCTCTGTGTGCCCTGCGATTGGCTGGCCACCAGTTCAGGGTGCATCCCGCCTACTGCCCGAAGACAGCTGGGATCGGCTCCGGCACGCCCTCGAACCGCATGAGGATATGTCGATTAGTAAATGGATGGATGGATGGATGGAAAAAGCTAACCACCAACAACTGAAATAAAACTCTCTTGATACATTTGTGAAAAACTAATGGAGACTGCGCACTTGGCCAGACTTTTAATCTACTTTGTAATATGAAAAACTGGATTCACCATTGAGCGTGAAAACATTTAGCTCTTTCTTGACGGCTGAATGGACGGATTTGTTTGTCAGTGACCAAAACAAAAGATGCTAGCAGCCAAAGTGAGAAGTGGCAAAGGAGGCAGCTGCAGATTGTAGTTCTTGGTTGAAGGAAAAGAGTGGAGAAAGGCTTCTTGTGCTGTGCTTATGGTTTGAGGGGACAGAGACAAGGGGGGCATTGAGCTTTGGGTCCACATTTGAGGAGAGGGCGGTGACAGGGGGGGGGGGGAGGTCACTGCAAGGTGGGGTGTGGATGGAGAGTGTGTGGGGGATGGGATGAAGAGGACCTTTTCTGTCTGAAATCCCTTCAGCACTATCACTCCCTTCTGAGACCCCATGAGACACCCCCTTCCCTCCATCACCCGCTGACTTCCTCACCCACCAACATTACACTTGCTCTCCTCCATACCCTCAACACAACTGTGCCTTGACTCATGCTGTCACCGACTTGGGAGAAGGAAATCGGCAGTGCAGGTGCCGCTCTTATACCCCCTCGCCATCGTACGGTCAGGGGACATGCTGCTATCAATCTCTATCAATCACCATCTCCCCCATTATATGTGTCTTTGCCCTGTGTTTATGTGTGTGTTTGTATCGTCGCATCCGGAAGGATTGCAGTCAACACTGATTTATGTGAAGCCAGCATCAATGTCTTCATTCTAAGAGACAAGGCTCGGATAGAGCAGGAGGGGATTGAGGGGCTTCAAGGTCTGGTTAGCAGCCCGAAGGACAGGAATTGCATATAGCGTTAAAGGTGGGGACCAACGCAATTGTTCGCTTCCCGTCGAAGCAATGAATCTGACTGCGGTTGCCCCAACAGTATGTTGTGTGTCTTTTCGGTGCAATTTTCCACAGTCCATCAAGCGTCAATTGGTCTCCTCTTTGGGCCCTTTGGCCATTCACAGCTGACTTGCTCTTTAGTGGAACGCAAGGGTGTCAAAGAGTGCTGACTGTGCACTAATGGGCTTCAGCTACATGGAAAAATGGACTCCTTCGGGCACCGGGTGTTGATGGTGAAACACATTCTTATTTGGTCTCACAAAAAAAAAAAAAAAAAAAAAAAAAATAAGGAATAGAAGACGCTTCACTTGAAAGGCACGGCTATTTTATGACTGGCTGTTTTAATAAATGATTGAACGCATTTGAAAGCATTTTAAAATGCACCTAGGGGTTTTTGTTTAATTTTGCCATGCAAAAATATGTCATTCTATATAATTATATTTGAAATAGTATATTCTATAAAATTAAGGACCCATCCTAACACAATGGTACCTTGACTTATTAGAGCCTTTTTTTTTTTTAGATGCAAGCCATTACTCTGCTGATTTTTATTTATTTATTTTTTTGGGGTGGGGGCTTGTGAGTGTTGACTTAAGCAACAAGTACTTTTTTTCTGACTATCAATCTAGTGAAATAAAGCAGGTAGAACATCTAATCTCTCTCTCTCTCTCTCTCTCTATATATATATATATATATAAATGTGGATGAAATGAAATAATTTGTCTAAATTGAAAAATGGAAAATAATATACATGTATAATTTTTCAATGGATCCCTCCTCAATCCACTGTCTGCATCACCTTTTCTTGGGTGAATTGAGCCCAGTTAACTTCTTTTTCAAAAATGTATATCTATATTGAAACTCATGACGTATAATACAACCTATCAAAGAGTCTTGGGCAAAAGCAAAATTCCTCTTCCCAATTGATGTCAGCTATGATTCCCTATAAACCGACTTCTTCGCGGACGAGCTCAAATCACACAAGAAATCTGAGTGACAGCACCAAGACAGATGATGACTAGGAGGTGTCTGAAGCCGCAGGGCGGCAGTGGATAATTATGCACAGGCCTGCGGGGCAGCGGGGCCGGGAATGCTGCTGGGCCTCGGTCCACTTGGAGCTCAGCCCAGAGCCGCGCTCTGTCTGCCCCACTCGAAAACTTCCACTTGCAATTACCAAGGGCAGGGCCGCAAACGCTCGGAGGAAACTTTACACCCATGGCCGCTTCCCCTCGCGCTCTTTCTCTCTCCTTAAAGTGTCAGCCGCAGATTGGGATACCACACAGATAGGCACGCACGTTCATATTTACACACATACGGAAAGGAGGGGGGCTGTGAAGGTCTAAACCAGGAGGCGCTCATTAAGTCGTGTTCCTGGGCTCTCCTCCTGTGATTGGTGTCTGCCTTCGTTAGCTGTGACAAACTCTGATTGATCGCACCCACGCTCGGTGACTTTGGCCAAGTTTTCAAGGATAAATGGCGTGGCGGATAAATCGGCCTCACGCACACAAAAATAAGATATGGACTGCTAAGTTTGGTCTCTCTATAAAAAAGTGTGAGGGTTAAAAATGACAAATGATGCCCAACTCACCTCCCTGCCTCTTCGACAACAGGAGCAGGACAGAGAAGGAATGTATCCTCTATTCCGGCTGGTCTCTCATCTGCAATTAAATCCGTTTTTTCTCGATGTGAGATTTATTTTATTTTTTTTGCAGATTGAGAAGGAAATTATGTATAACGAGTTTATCAAATGTAATGTTCCAATCATACATTCTAGACATGTCGACACAACTACACTTTTACTCAGACGTAGTCCTATACTTTTCTATATCGTGTGTTGTTTCACTCATTTTACCCTAGTTTAGGAAAAGCATACTAACCACAATCCAAGGTCAGGGCAACCTGGCCGCCTATCTTAAAATACACATAAAAGCCAGGTGCAAGAGTAAACACGTATTTTTGAATAAAACAAGGATTGAAGTCCTCATACACGTCATGTCAAATTGATTCTTGTATTGATTGTACTGTTGTAATTCTTGTAACTCTCAATGAAAGCTCAGGTAGGAGATGAGACAGAGATCCGACCAACTCGCTGTGGTTTCATCTCTCCTGGCCAGAATCTTGCCGCGGGTGTCCGTGTCGCCTTTGTCTCTAAACTTCCTACTTGTCGTGGTGAGGGTTACTCCAACGCAATCGGCAAGATTCTCCCATGACACAGATGAGAAAAGTGTTCCCACTGTGCTCGTGCTCCACAGTGAAAAATCCAACGTGAAAGGCTCTCGAGGTTGTACAATCCTGCATCATTCCAAATCCGCAAAAAACGAGAAGGCCGACTCACGTTGTCATAGAGGACAGAAAAGACCCAGTGTAAGTGCAACTATGATTTGTCCACTATCTAGTGCTAATTTGTGGTCTAACTTAAAACTACAGCCGGCCCCTACATTTTCATAGTAAGGCATGCATGGATTTGCATATTTGGAGATTTAAAAAAATAATAATAATTCAGAGTTTGGATTTTTCCCTATTCCCATTGCTCAGTTTTTCCTGAAAAACATACTACCTGTATACATTATTGGGCATTAATCAAAGGTCCACTTAGCATGGGGCCCGCATTAAGTTGATTATTTAATGATAGGTCAGGATCGATTTGTGATTTTTTGCAGGTGTAAATTCATTAAGTCGCACCCCCCCACAACACACACACATTCCTACATGCATTCCCGTTATCCTGACTGAGAGTCTGTCTGCCAGCACAACTTACCGACAGTGTGTGTGTCATTTAGTTTGAAGCTGCAGCGGACCTGGTCGATGTTTCTGGCATGGAGGAAGCCGTTTCCTCTCACCACCACCTGAAAGTTCTCTGAGAGACAAACACTGCCCTCATTTCATTTCATACACACCAACAACATGAAGACTTTTTCTGGAGGGGGGGGGGGTGATAAAAGAACTGAACCGTTCTGCAACTTAGTTTTCGGAAGACTCAGGCTCAATGGGAAATGATCACCATGACAGACATTTCCTTTCTCTGGTGCACTCAAGCCCAAGCATGCCTCATTACGATTTGTTTATATCCAAGAGTCTGTGCGTATACGTACAGAAAGTCCATAACATGTTCCAATGGTACTAAAGCTCAAAGTCCTCCTCTTCCAAAATATCTTGGTATGTGTGTGCGGTAGCCACGAGGCGTGTGTGCACGGTGCATGTGCGTCTTTGACCTTTACTTTCCCTCGGGCGCTGTTAAAGTGCACTGACAGGGCCTTGCCAGCATATGCCGCAGTGACGATGTGGTTGCTTCTCAGCATATGTTGGCGAGCGGGAAGAAAACACTTGGTTAAAAAACAAGCCTGCGGGCTTGACAACGGCACAGTGCTGTCAAAGTGGGTCGAACCTTACCTATGGCACAACGCATGACGTCTGCATGTGTTGTGTGTTTGTGTGGACTGCGTGTATTTCTTTGCCTTTTCCTGAGCCGAGTGGAAGCAGATAGTGTGTTTGCATTCTGACTGTGCACCTCTAGCAACCTCCCGGCTAATAGAAATGAACATCGGTCACACCTTTAACATTTAAAAACGCCAGCGTGAAGATCACTGCATTAAAAACACAACAGTAGTGTGTTGGCGTAAATGTGGCACTACTCTTTGAAAGGTCACACCAGACAAGACACAAGTCGCTGTTGCGAATCGAGACATGCTTTAGATGTTCAAATGTTGCTGTTTTATTGGTATACATGTTTTATAGTACTGTCAAATGTAAATGACAAAGTACAAATGAATTCTATTTTGTGAGTGAAACAAGATGGCATAAAGAATGTGCTTTTGTTGACTATACTGAACAGCCATTTTTTTTTTTGTCATTAAACTTTAAATAGTGAAATGAGTGAGGTACAGTATATGAGGTTAGTTCCCTGGAAGATCGCATGGAGATTATATTAGTTTCAACACACACTAGCTGTCACGTACAGTGGCAGGCAAAAAGGTTAATGCTGTCACAATCATGGCGGGCCAGGACTGGTGGCGCCCTGCTGAGTTGTACCATGCATATGTTGCTGCCCGCCACTTTGACCACATGTCCATGTCCATCTTCACCTGAATGTTTGACGAGCATGAATGTGACCGTCTATATGAAGGATACATGTTTGGGGTTTTTTTTCTGTTGTTATGCCGCGACACTTGTGTGCGCGGAGAAAGTGGGCTAAGGCTTGTCCGAACGGCAGCCCTTCAATCACGTTAGTGCAAGAGGACAGCGAAGGGCAGGGCGGGGGCCACGCAGGAAGGAACGACGGGGAGGAATGGGTCAGGCGCTAATGAAAGCAGCAATCTTGGCTGTCATGTTAGATCTCTGGGTCAATGTTATGCCTATGTATGTGTGTGTGTGTGTGTGTGTGTGTATGGAGTCAGTGCTGTCATATCTGATAGTGTGGCCCAATGTTCACTGTCCAGTCTGATGGCCTGTTTGCAGGCAGCTCAGCCTGGTCACTTCACATCAGTGTGAGGGACCTGTGTGTGTGTGTGTGTGTGTGTGTGTGCTCTTAAAGAACAACTATACATGTTAAAAGCCTGACTTGCATAGATAGAGACAATAGTACAGTAATGATGCAATATGTCGAGATGGTGCTAATAAAATGCTGACCGGTGCTAGACAATCACATTATCTTGCGTCACGCTACAGCAATCATATGCGTTGTATAGCACACATGCTGTGATTATTTCTACACGGCTTCATTTAATAACAAAGGATGCACACTGGAGTAATAGGCTCAGTGCATTACAGTGGCTGCCCTTCATTAATTAGGCCAGAGTCAAGTTTTGGTTGGAGTGAGTTTCTTAGTTCACTGACCATTAGGCTGCTCATCAATCGAATGACAAATGAGGCTGTTGGAAAATATTTGGGAGCATGTCGGCTGATAAACTGTCAATAAGCCAGAGAAAACTATCACATGAGGACACTGATTAAGCCCCTTCTTAGTGCTGTTATGATCATCTTCTCAGCCACTCCTCTCCTTATCACTTAACCATTTCTATATAACAGTAAATAGCAGCAAATATCTTTCATTACAGTTACTGTAAATGTAGGTGGAATCGTACAAGCAGCGACTGTATTTTGTCTTATATTACTCTATGGTTGTTATAGGATTGCTAAAATAACAAATCTAATAATACACAGTGCTATTCGTGATCATTTTTAGAAAATCTCATTAAGATTTTTTTTTCCAGGCTGTAAATGCACTCTCCGAAGTGATTCCTAATAAGGTCATGTCAAAGCTCATCCATCCCACATTCTCGCACAGAGGCTCGTGCTCCATCTTATTTGGCGTTTTTCCCCCCCCCTTTTACTTCTTCAAAGTGGCATCCAAAGGCCATGCAAAAGAGAGGCCAAAGTAGAGGGTGAAGGAGCCAGAGTGGCTATTCAGCATTATACGATGTGGCAAACTAGGCCAGGGAGCAAGCCATGCTTAAAGATTCATGGCTAATTTCTCTCCGACCAAGTCCAGTTCCTCCCCCTCCCCTTTTGACCCACATGCCGGGGCCAAGTGACTATGCTAATCTCCCCCGGCCGTGAATGACAATACGCTGTGTGTCACCGCACGGCCATAAGCCCATGTGCGATTACTCAACTTCATGGTTCGCTCCAGAGGCTTTGGATGACTGTCATCTGACAGAATCACACCCACATATTACTGCTTCGGTGTCTTAACGAGGAAACCTTGCTCACCGCACCGCCCTTACCTCCCGCACACACGCTGGATGGCTCAGCTGCGAGGATCTCGATGCAGGATTTCTTGATGATCTAAAGCACACCACAATTTGATGAGATGACACAATTTAGTGTGTTTCATTGTATATTTGTGTGGATATATGTGTTACCGAGTCAATGATTCCCCTGAGGGCTTGGAAGCCCCCCCACACAGGAAACACATGTTCCATAGTGTCCGCAATGGTCGCAAGCTAGAGAAAGCACATACACACGGAGAATGTTGCATTTGCTTTGTCGCATGTTTATATATATATATTCTCTTTGCTTCTGTGCTTCCCACCTGGGTTTGGTTAAACTCTTTGACTCCTACACAGTAAACAATGGCTCCCATAGACCTGGCCCTTTGAGCCTGTGAGGATGGAACACAAAAACGGAAAAAAAAAAATGCAGTCAAGCCAAAAGGGTCACCACCAGTGTTGCTGTGACTTTTCCAACGCCTGAAAAAGCCATCAGATACTATATGCTCCACAATTTTTTTTTGTATCAAATGATTGGTTTGACACTTATTGTCTTATGTATATTAGCAAACCGAGAGGAAAGAAACTCAGAAACTAGAAAGAACCAGTGACTAGCTGCAGCAAAAGGATGAAAGACACTAAATGTTACATTACTATTATCTCTTTTCAAGAATGAGCAATAAAATAGCAATTGAGTTCACGGCCAGACAGTATTTCGATATGGAAAAGTCCTGGTGATAACAAAACCAAACATTGAGCAACCTGTGGTCTTCTGACTTGTAAAGGCCTCTAACATTGGTTTTATTATAATATTTAGGTTGGAAAAAATATGTTTTGAAACAAAAAGCTAAACTCTATATCGACTGTAAACCAAAGAATTTAATCTTATGTCGGCCATTTTGAAAAATGGCTGCTATTTGGGTCATGGGTGAAATCTGTGATGGCCCGATAGCTAAAATTATTCCTCTGCGTCTGTTCTAAGTGCCAAATTTTCCTGCTTTTATCATCTACTGAGCAGTTCTTTGATAGATTGCGCCAATCTGCGTAACTATATGTCCCACAGGCCGTCCCAGAGACTTAAAAAAACAGCCGTGAAATATTTGCATGAAAGCAGCTATTCGTCCCATATTACCTCTCGCTGAGCTGTGTCAAACTGCCACTCGTTCAATTCCCCGTCAGTCAACGCGATGATAACACTGGCTGTCCCTGTGAAGCACGCAAAATTCAGCGCCTGCGAAACAATGTACTGGAGTGTCACGTTCATCGGCGGTAGAAAGAGTTTACCTTGATTCTCTTGATATATCTGTGCATTTGCCTACCAAAACAGAGACATAGTTAGTCTGAATATTTGACTGGTTGTTTTATACCTGTTTAATTCTGTGCTAATGCAGATATTGAATGACACCATTTTCAGGTTGCCCCTACCATTTCCAGACCAAGGTTCATAAATGTATCTCCTCCAGCAATCACACTTTTTAGAGCTCTGAGCCCACCAGTGATGGCCTCCCTGAGGGACACAAATAGAGCATGAAAAAAAATCACCACAAAAGCAATTTGAAAAACTTTATAAAATGAAATTGAGTAATATTTCCAGTAGAACAAATGTAACCCTCTAAGTGTAGAGGAGAAATTCCAGGAGAGAGATGCACTAAATGTTTTATTTTGGGGTATATAAAAAGGAATAATATAAAAAAAAACACTTTAAATTAGAATGTAAATATTTACAGTCACTGCGCAGTGTGCAGTGTAATTATTGCAAAATAAAGCAGTATGCAGCATGTATGCAATTTACACAGTTTGCAGTCTATTTCGAGAACTTGATATATTTCTTCCAATTTCTTGCAAAGAAAAAAGTAGATTGGAGCGTGTGGAGCAACTGGTTATTGTTTCTTCCACTGTCGTGGGGCAGTGTATGAGGCTTTTTGCTTTGGCTATATTATGAAAAAAAAAAAAAAAGCCTTGCCCATGTTATGACAGAAACTTGTGTTCAAAAGGAGAATGACTTCAACAGAAACGGGATGTGGCGCTCTTCAGCATCTGAGCATTCCATCAGCTTAAAGGCAGAGGGTAAATGGCGGCAAACTAAAAAAGTAGGGCCATAATTTGAATCTGCACCCAAAACGTAGTGGACTCTGTATTTTGGGCAACATGCTCCATCCAATTTTGCATGCAAAATCAGCGATGCATTTTCCACATAAACATGTCATAAACAAATGTCACATAAAAAAACAACCTCCTGGGACAGAGCTAAACATACAATACAGATGTGTGTTGTTTCTCTACCTGTTCTCGGTTAACTTCATGATGATTTTGCCATGCGTGGAGAAGACGATGAAGGACATTCTCAACATGGGACTATGAACACAGTTTTTTGGACATTCATATTCTCAAATCGCAAGTTTGATAGAAAATGTAAATGATAGTAGCCACATAGATCTGCTTATAATTTTAGATTTGTGTAATATTTTTGACATCCCCGCGCCCCTTGTGAGGATAAAGTGGTTTAGAAAATAGATGGATGGATGGATTTTTGACATTTTTCCCCCCCACATATTAATATCTCCTTAGAACATCGGACAAAGACCATGACCTTCTAATACCACCCCCACCCCCAAAACAATCTGCAAAAAAATTGGCAATTTTTTCTCTCTGTTGTAAAGTTAATCAAATACTAAAGGACAAAGTATGGTTAACAGTCAGCCATATTTACAATAATGACTGTACCTGATAAATTTCTCTGCCAGCTGCTCCACAAAAGAGTAAATCTCAATCCAGTGATGCTTCACACTTCCAGATCTGTCAAAGAAGAAAAAAAGCACTGTTGGCAGGTATTTCATTTGTTGCAATTTATTTTGTATTATTTAGAAAACAAGAGGAAAAGTCACATATTCATATGAAGATGTACAACTTTGGAGCAAGTGAAAACGGTTGTGAGCATTAGCATGTTTTAATTTTGCAGAATGCAATAGTGGTGGTATGATATGAATATGTCTCTGGTCACATGCCACCTTTTTGCACTGTAACCTGTTAGCCTTGCTGCTTAGCCTCCTACATGCTGCTACCGTTTACATGACTGTCTCCATAATCAAGCCCAGTCCCAGGAGGCTGCTAATGGGGGCTAATTGCTGTTTGGCCAGAGGGGTGAGGTTTGACTGGGACAGATGCAGCAGCCCTTAGCAGTGAACATGTAGCGGGCAGCTGGCCCGCGTGTGTCCATGTGCATGTGTGTGTATGCCCGTTTGGTTGTTTGTGTGCGGCAGTGAGGGAGAACAGATGGTGATGAGCACAGGCAGCCTAACAACAGGTTGAGGGAGAGAAAAGGCAGTGTCATGAACAACAGAGGGGTGCACAAGTAGCACTCAGGGTGGGGGAGGGGGGTTGCAATGACATCAAAAAGCAGACACGGAAAGAGGGTGGCGGTCTGAAGAGTGTAACAGGCTCGTAAAAGGAAAGTAAGTCAAAGCTGTTTGGATTCATGATGCTTTTCTTTTGTACCGCCCGTTTAACCAGCCACTTCCTGCTCCACTTATCCTTTTCCTAGACAGGAGGACATGATAAAGCTTCCAGAAAGCGTCTGCTCGGCACACAGTCCTCACAATACCATATAAGGGCTTCAAAGTACTCCTTCAATTTTAGGATTCTAGACCGCCTCAAATAAACAGAAGAGAGCTTTGTAGGCAGTCTTCTCATGGTAATTACTGCCATTTTGATTGGAAAACCAAAGATAAGCATTACTTTCTTTTAGTTTCTGAATAGTCGGGGTTGATGCATTTAATGCACATATGCTAATAACAAAATTATTAACAGTACTGTACACCTTTATCCAATAAGTGTGGTGTCCTGGTCCCACCACTAGAGGGACTCTGGAGAGGAGTGTAGTGATGGGGAGCACAACAGGGAACAAGGAAGAAGACAGAGTAAGAGTGGAAGTAGGAGGAGCAGTAATCATACAGTTTGCTGAGCGCTAGATGACTATTGGTACCTCTTAAGGTAAAGTAAAAAGAACTACTTGTGTGCTTCCTTGGAACACAACAGCAAGTCAATGTTTTAAAATACAGTGGAAACCTTGAAGTCTAACAGTTTAAAATTTGACCGAAATTCTGAAAAACCAGTTCATTTGAATCAGGTGTGTTGCAACAGGGAGACTTGGAAAACATGCAGGACAGCGGCCCTCCAGGACCTGAGTTTGACACCTATGGCCCATAACCAAACAATCAACTCTGAAATGCTGCCGTGACATCACGCCAAAGTTTAGGCTAGCTTTGTGTTTGAATTTCCGCAATCTATGGTGTTTGGAGATGTTCTGAGTTATTTGGTTGTTTTAAACAGAAGTGGATAATTGAGGTCCACAAAGTAAAATCTCTGGCACAGTTTGGCTTTAGCTACAAATGTTTCTCCTCAACCGGCAAGTAAACCAGCTCGGTGGCGGGGTTTTTACTTTTTTTTTTTTTTTTTTTTAACAAACCAGAACAAATAGCAGGTTGACCAATGTGGTGAGATGGATTGTGTTCGACATTTGTGGGTGCACGGTAATTTCTGGCATGAATCCCATTTTTTCTCGACATGCTCTAATTCCCCCAAAGGCTCCAGTTCTGCATGATTGCCATCAGATTTTCATTTGAGAGACTAATCCTAACTATTTTACATGTATTGACACACTTTTACAAAGAAAGCAGTCTGCATGCACTTAATTCTTGAGCACGGACGTCAATTCCACCACAAACTCGAACACATATTTCTCTATTTGTGGGTTACAAAGGAAATAGTCAGTCTGCTATTTGGTGTTGGTCAGACATTGAGTGTAGGAATGCAGGGAGCTGATGATCCTTTTTTCATTCTGTCCATCTAGATCTATTTTCTCAACACGCTGGATGCCATATTTCTCTCCCACTGAGGTGCTGTTGAACAGGTCACCATGTGGCATTAAAGGGAAAAAGGCCAATAAGTTGGTTTTGAGAAAAAAAAAAAAAGAAGAGCAGCTTCCTCCTGGAGGCCTGTGGAGACATGCAGAGGTCCAAGCACTGGGAGCGCTGGCCATGCGTGACGCATGCTCCTCAGGCTCCTCTTAAACTTTCGGAAGCAAAGGGTAAAGAGTGAAGAGCAGCTGACAGATGTTGCCGTGGACACCCCAAAGAGTGAAATGTCATTCAAAGTGTTGACTTCGCAGCTCCAATGGTGAGTACAAGGGAAACATGAGGACATGTTACAACAAGCTATGCAAATCACCAGATGCTTGAACAAAATTGATTCAACCACTCTAATTTACTCTGAACAAATAACGGCTTGACATTTTTACAGGTCCCATCTTTTCAGCCTTATCTGTACACTGGTCTGCTTGTAGCACGTTTTGACATGTCTAATCGCTCTGCAGCCATCCGCATCATTTTGCAACTGGAGGCCAGAAATGATAAAAATGTAAATTATCATGTCTGAGCAGCTCCCAATATGCACACAGTAAATTACACAAGCGCAGTAAACTGGCATCATCTTAACTGAACATTGACCCAAAGAAAATCATTCACGTAATAATACGGTGGGCGCAATATTGGAATATAGAACTTATTTTGTGCAAGACATGGCTACGCATGACTAGAAAGCCCTAGTGTTGTTGCACTCAATTCATTTTGAACTCATGTTGTGATCAGGGGTCCCCAACATGGTGTAGGTGGGCACGATGTCGCCCTCAAGGGCCATGTGTACAATTCTGTTCTAAAAATAGCTCACCTGTGATGGGACATTGTGATTTACTGGATAGATTGTAGCATTTAAAAATGTTAACCAGTCCAGGGGGTACCCCACCTCTTCTCAAAAGTCAGCTGGATCGCCTCCAGTTGAATGTATGGAAGGTCAGTAAATTTGACATCACTTTAATGCATAGGTGTCAAAGTCAAGGCCCGGGGGCCAGATCTGGCCCGCCACACCTTTTTATGTGGCCCACAAAAACAAATCAAACATGGCAACTTCCATGAGGCTTGCTAAAATATATAAAATAATTTCAAATTCTCATATGTAATAAAGAAGAGAGATATTGTCAACATTTTCTTGCTGCCAAACACCCCATGACAGTAACTTAAACAATAGTTCAATAAACCATTATTCTTGACTTCTTAATATGATTTCAGTCATAATGGTCCTTCAACGGAAATGGTAACTAAAATGTGGCCCGCGACGAAAATGGGTTTGACACCCCTGCTTTATAGAGTAAAAACTGATTTTTGTTGGGACCAAATTTCTCATACTGGTTCCCTTTGGATTGTGCAGCTGTACAGAAGCCAGAAAATGTATTCATTCATTCATGTAATGTATTCCCAATATCAAACAATAGCGATGTGGATTGTAGATTTGAAGCGTGCACAGAACAGAACTTGGAGACAACTTGCACGGCTCGGCTGCAGCTGTGCTCGCCTGGCCGGCAGGGAGGCGTCAACGGCCTGAAACTCAATCCCGCCTGGCCCAGCCCACATGCCGTGGCTCTGCTTGCTCTCTTTGCCTCGGTGTTATGAACCGGGCCAAAAGAACAACACGGCCCAACAAAAAAATAAAATAAAATAAAAGCCCATCAAGTCTGTGCGCACTTGAACGGATGCCCCGCGTAATCCTAACCGCTCGCACAGCCTAGTGCTTCATTGTTTGGGATCTTTGTCATCGTTTAACGAGGGGATTTCCCAGTTCGGTTCGATTCTATCCTGGTTCTTATTTGTCCAACGGGACGCCGACGCATCAGGCCGGAGTGCCACGCGTTTTCCAGCCCACGGGGCGGTTGCGCGGCTAAGCGCAGCCATGAGAAAGTAACAAAAGCCATAAATAATGAGAGACACTCACTTGTCCAGAACAAAATAGAGGTCGAAGGCGCCCTGACAGGACCTTTCCTCCTCCTCCTCCTCCCCCTGCTGTTGTCCCTGTTGTTGCGCTCCTTTCACCGACACATGGAGGAGGAAAAGTCCCAGCAGAAGCGAAGCGAGGATCGTGTGGATGCGCCTCCTCGCCATCTTTCCCCCCGCTTGCGTTCGAGCTTTCCAGCAACAGCGCCGCTACTCACTGCAAATCTTCACATCGTCGTCGTCCCCCCTCCAACATCCGCTAACACATTGATCGACGTGTCTCAAGTTTTTCTTCTGCGACGTGAGGCCGGGCCGTGTCGCTACGCACAGGCCTGGACTG
Source organism: Hippocampus guttulatus (assembly GCF_054856545.1). NCBI lineage: Eukaryota > Metazoa > Chordata > Actinopteri > Syngnathiformes > Syngnathidae > Hippocampus > Hippocampus guttulatus. The sequence goes on from NC_141270.1 coordinate 9,195,358, forward strand.
GAAGCCGGCCTCCCTAAATCTCGCCTCTTGAGACTGGGGTGGGGAGGAGAAAAAAAAGAAACGTGAGGCTTGCACAGGATGGAGGAGAGGAGCGACACCCGAGGAGAGTCTCTAAACTCCACTTAACTTAAACTCCACAGTAGTAGATGTCGTGTAAATGCAGTATGCACTTATTTATGTTTAATGTGTAAGCACACATTAAGTAATTCATTCTAAACTACTGTAGCTATCAACAATATTCCCAAGAAATACAAATCACCACGCAAGCTTAGTGTCATTTTAATGTAACACTATTTTGATTTATTGTTGCCCACTTACCCCTCAAGTGGAGTTGTAAACTGTTGCCTCCATGGCTCTGGGACCAGCATTTTCCTGTTGTCACAACCCACTTTTAGACAAGTTATAAAAATATCCTTAAAAGACACGAATGTCATGTTTTTAAATGTAAGTACACGATGCTTACATGTCCAAAGTTCTTTAAGTTCACCTTATAAAAAAACAACAACAGAGAGTTTACATCTCAAAGAATAAAATTGTAATGATAATTGCACAACATACAGCCACTAATTGTTGCTTCTATCTTGGCATAGTTTTCTTCTTTTTGGGAACGTCTCTTCCACAAATAAGATTAAGATATCCTTTATTTGTCTCACACTGGGGAAATTTACAGTGCTCCATACTCCAAATACTTGTACCATTACACCCCAAGTAACAACCTTTCTGATACACACTTGGTAAAATGTTATTGTCCTATACAGTTTGGCCTGTGATGCATAATAGATACATGTACTTCTGTGCTGTGTACAGGGAGTCTTCAGCTTCGAACGGCGTTCATCACCGATACAGATTTACACATAAATCGGGATGTGGCATAGTCTTATCGCTAACCTACGCTGCCACAGTAGTGTCAAATCAAAATTAAATCAAATTTTACATGAAAAAACAAAACAGAATATAAAACAATCGCAGCGGCTCCTCTTGTTGTATGTTGTGAGAGGGAAAAAATTCATCTGTGATGTATGTTGCACATACAGCACATTTGACAAGAAAGTTGTACTTGACTTGAATGAAAAACAGTAAGTCATAGATAATGAACACATTTTGAATATGTTATTAATATAAACATTTATTTCAAATGACAAAAATGGACATATTTTTTTTTACAGGAGAGCGAACATTTTGGGATCATGGCAGCTTCAAGGATTATTTACACAGCAAAAACCTTGTTCAGTCTTACCCTTTTTCATACCCATGTTGCTTTGTTCTCATGCACACAATGTGTTCAAACCTATTCCAACATGAAAGGACTTTTGGTCAAAAAAGAATACCGGTAGTCAGAATTGCCCAAACTTACTTTGAATAGCTTTTATCTTTAAGTAGCTTGAAAATGCACTGCAATAGTCATGCACCGATACAATTTCAAGATGCTGTCATGTTGAGCCACACAAATGTAATCACACTTTGTGGTCTGCACTTTAATTTTCCAAAACTACTTCTTTGAAACCTTTTGTCAGATGTTTGTGTAAATGTTTTGTGTATGTTTTTAACAATAGCCTACTTGATCTTTTGGATGGCAACAATTGTATATTCCTCTTAAATGTTGTCAAAGCCATGATGTTTTGTTGATTGGCGGAACACAGTAGTTTTGCCTTCAACCTCTTGTATTCCAGAATGTATTTACAAATTCCCAAGATGTCTGCTGAGATACAACATGGCCATCTAGAACCCTCTATTTTCTAGGTTTTTGGAATGTCAGCTTTTCAAAAAGCTTCTGGCATTTTGCCCCTGAGGGAAATTTGAATGAACAATGAAACCTTCTTTCTGATTAACTGACATTTTTGTGGCCATGTAAAGAGCCACACCAAATTACAAAACTGAATGAATCCATTAAATGCTCATTGGACAGATACATTCAGACTATTGGCCCAGTGGCAAACCTGACTTACTTGCTGCATCTTGCCATGCATAAATGCAACATTGCCGAATAACGGGGCTCGAGCACACAAACTAGTCAAGTGCTACAAAATCGTTAATTAGGGCTTCCATGTTAATGTTTCTGTGACCGTTTTGGGCTGAACACTATTACTTGTAGTGGTTACACTGTTTCACTAAATTGGAGGCACATATGTGAAACAGCTCTCAGGATGTATTCCAAAATTGCATTTAGACTAATTGGTGGTCACGACCAGTGAGGGCATTGTGAGTTTTGGGGCTGGATTTACATTGATGGCCCAAGAGCTGCATTTGCACTGGAAGATAGCTGCTATATACGGAGAGGATGTCTGGTTTGATTCTGAACTCAAGATGAATGTGTGTTTTGCTGTTGACGCTGCCTGACTCATATCTGAATTGTGTCACTTGAACCTTGCAGTGAAAATCCTGACGCTTTCGGTCTTGATTCTTCCTCGTTTTTCCCAATCAGTCAAATAACCCAATGTTTCCCAAATGTTTCGAGTGGACGACTCCACCACCGGGGTCTTCTTTTGGTTCAGATCTGTTTACCCCAGAGTGAAATTTAGACCATTCCAGTTCATTTTTCGAGACACATGATGTATTGCCGTTCAGTACTGTAAACCACAATAACAAAGATATTTGTTAACATCCAAACTGGGCACCATCATCTTGATGTCGTGTTCTTTATTATTTTTTATGACATGGGCTGTGGCCTTAACATCACCATCACGCGATTGCTTTCTACTCATTGGTTACTGGTCTCCTCCTCCCTGGAAAGACACACAAACCAATCAGTAGATCATTTGGATGAGTGGGTGGCGGTAGTCGTGGTGCCGTCTGCGCGTTTGCATCATTGTGCCACGCAGCAGCGGGTGTCGTTGACGGACGGCGATAAGTGGGAGTGGGATCTCGGAGGGGCGACAGTGCACATGAACGCTCAGTCGGATAACTTGCTCATCGTGGGACCACCTGGGAGCACGTCGTCACAGAACATCATCATGTCCAGCAGGTGAGCCCTCGCACCATCTCTTGAGGGACTTTTTCCACTCGTAGAGCAAATATACAGGGTGTATTTTATTATTTGATGCTTGCAACCACGCCTGCCATTTTTACACTACGATTGGTCTTAGAATCCTCAATCTCATCTTTTTTTTTTTTTTGCGATTGAACTTAAAGCGCGCACGGAGGAGGCAGTTGACGGCAGATGGAGGAAACAAAAGAAGAAATCGAGTGAAAAAAAAACTGAGACAAAGGACGTCAGTCCCGAATCATTTAGTCTGCGTTGGCTGTGCCCGCTTAAGTCAATTGACACGCTACAAAAGACAATTGCATAAAAATGATCAGTGGCACGCTTCACATCACGACGTTTCACCGTTGCAACACCGCACGTCGATAGAAATCACATTTTATCTGACGGTAGAAAGCAACTTTAATTTGTAATCCACAATATAGAATGTAGTTGATAAGATTGTGAGGCGCTTTAATACAAAATGCCCCCCCCCCCCCCCCCCCCCTCAACCCGAGAATGTTCTGGACCAGCATTTTAATCTGCTAATGTGTGAACATCATCATTATTTTCCAGTTTAACGATGGATCACGCCTTCCTAGCTCGGTCCATGTGGCCGGGTGACGGAAAATTCGTGCAGCATCCCGCCGAGCTTCACACCAGCGTGGTGGTGACGCGCAGCATCCCCGCGGGGACCAGCTTCGGTCCGTGTGTGCTCCATCACACTTTTTACGACACCATCGCTTTCATTGCTCAGAAATCCAGCGATAGAAGATCCAAACCCTGCGTGTTCAGGGTGAGTTGGCTTCAAAATATCGGCTCCCCAACTCGGAAGGCTTTTGCTGTGCGCTAACTGGACGTTGCCAACAGGTGGACCCAGAGGCCATGCGTAATTCCGCGTTGGTGCTGTCTTGGCTACGGCTGGTGCAGGCTGCGCGCAACGGAGAGGAGCAGAACACGGAGGCCTTTTTGAAAGGAGGTCAGCTCTACGTGCGGACCACCAGGGACGTCCACCAGGAGGAGGAACTGCTGGTGTGGTACGACCGGGAGCTATGTCACCTTCTGGGCTTTGCAGAAACCCGCAGAGGCTCGGGTGAAGGTGAGCCCTTTTTTTTTGTTGTATTAATCAAGTGTGTGCAAAAATACATGACTACAGAATGCTATGAGAAGAATTATGTTTTGCCGAGATTTATACATACATTACATTTATACATACATTTGATATTTTGCACGGTATCTGGATGCCTAAAATATGTTGGTATTTTAAAATATTATCGTTTTTCGATTGGGAACAACACACCCCCACGCCTTATACAGGTTTCTGGATTTTATTGGAGTTTCTTACTATTTAGCATGCAATGTTGGCATTTTTCACTGGATACAACTCGAAGATTATTTTTAACTCACCTTGTATCAGCTGTTACTTTTGTCAATCCAGTCTAAATATCATGGCATACTAAAAGATTGTCCATCTACCCAATGGTCGGTGTACTCATTGCGGTTCAAGACAGGATCATTCATCCATTTTCTGATCCGGTGATCCTCACAAAGGTCGCGGGTGTGCGAGAGCCTCTCCCAGCAGGTGTTGATCCACCTCAGATCTTGTCCTGGTCAGTTGGCGCAGAATCCAGACAGTGACTTCCAATTCGGTCATCGTCACCCCAAGTTGGGGAGGAGGGGCAGGAGAGAAAGTAGAAGCAGCAGTCACGCAGGCCAACATGTAGTTCAACGATAAACGCAAGAGTAAAATTCCTTAGTTATGCTTTAAATATTTGGAGCAGCTCTCCATGGGTAGGGCATTCTAGAGCTCCAGAAAAAAAAAGCGATACAACCTGGGGACTTCGAAAGTGTTCAGCCATGTAATATTTTATCGGTAACTCACAAAACCTTGAAATCGCATCTCAAATGGACTGGGAACCAATGCAAGTCTCAAAACGTAATCTTTGGCGTTCAACTTGGCACAAGACCCTGCATTTGTTTTAAAGAGTTCTGTTGTTTTCAACTTGTTTAATTGATTAATATATATCTTTTTTGTGTGCATCACTTTGTTTTAACTGTGGTTGTTTTTAAAGTCGATTTGAGAATTGGAACACTAATACCTCGTTGATATTTGTGTGTTTGCAGAGTTCAAATGTATCAGGTGCGAGCAGGTATTCAAGAATGAATATCCCTTCCTGGCTCATTGCCGTTTCTTTTGCCCGCAAATCTCAAGCGACACGTGGAGTCGTGATGTTCACGATCACAAGCACGTGGAAGTCAAGAGGCAGCGGCGTGTCACAGACTTCCATAACATTGCCAGAGATTTGGAACACAAGAAAAGCGACGCCGATGATGATTTTCCCTACGGGAATAAACGGAAATACCAGGAAACTGTTTACTTCAAAGGGAGGAAAACTGTCTTGTTGGAAAAAAATAATATTTCAAATGATGATAACATTACCCAACTGGACAAGATCCAGGATGAGGCTGGAGGAGATGCATCCGACTCACCCTTGAAGATAAAAGCTGTCACAACCAAAGTAGATCATTTGGGATGTAAAAATGCAACTTTTGGAGAGGAGACGGAAGCCAAATTGACGATTACGCATGACAGGTTGATGGACTCGGAGTCGAATCCAGGAGAGAGCTCCGGTTTACGCTCCAGCACTGGTAGCGCTTTTTCTTTAGTCCACTCCGGTAATCGAGAACAGAGAAGCGCTTTTTGTAAACCCAGTAAAGGGATCTCTGCGGGCGAACTACATAAAGGTAGCCCATCAATGGTACCTTCAGCCAGCCCGGAGGAGATGAAAGAGACCTTCCCGCCCAGGACTGTTTCAGGATACACTAACCTGATGGCTCCTTGCATCCTTAGCAGTGATGTTCACACATTGCTTTCTCCCATCACGCTAAACGCCCCCTTCCATTACGCATCGGACCACTGGTCAAGAACTCCTCAGGTCCAGTCCAACTCGGCTCTGACAGTCCTCCCGCCCACCTTCACGTCCTTTGGTGTGTCAGTGCAAAACTGGTGCGCCAAGTGCAACCTGTCTTTCCGCATGACGTCTGACCTCGTCTTCCACATGCGCTCCCACCACAAGAAGGAGTTCGCTGCAGAGTCCCAAGTGAGGAGGAGGCGGGAGGAGAAGCTCACTTGCCCTATCTGTCACGAGTACTTCAGAGAACGACACCACCTGTCCAGACACATGACGTCACACAACTGAGACTTCACCTGCCAGAAGAATGATGTATTTATTCTTTAATTGAGGTTTCGCTATTTAATAGGTTTAGAATCCAGGATTCACAATGAGACTTCGATGTTTAACAGTGAATGTAGATAGCTGTAATAAAATAGCATATGGCCAATACAGCCTTGTCCGCTAGGGGGCGGCAGAGGTACATGGACGCTGACCTCCAGGGCGCTTGTCTGTCCTTCAGGCCTGTGTGTTTATCGTCTGATGATGACTTGGTGCCTTAAGGAGCTCAGGATGGAAAAAAGATGGGAGGTGTGGAGGACAGCTCACGATTGTCACGCATATCTCGAAACGGTCCTTATTATTTATCCTTCTGCTTTTTACATGCAAATGTGTGTGTTTGCACCTTTACAAATCTAAACTTGTCCACATGAAAAAAATGTGTTGAGTGTTTTTTTTCTCCTAAATCTTAGTTTTGGTTTTGAACAATAAATAATTTATCGTATCATAAAGAACAACAATAGGAGGAATTGATTAAAATGATTGACTCTATTGCGAACTAACATCACTTTCATTGTTCTGTCACAATAATAGGCACTCTAATACAGATCTGACACCAGTTGCGGATTCAAATACTGGCTGCGGCCTTCCTGTGTGGAGTTTCGAGATTCTCTCTGTGTTTGTGCGTGTTTTCTTCAGGATCTCCATCTTCCTCCCGCATGCATGTTAAGTTAATTGAGAATTCTAAACGGTTCATAGGTCTAAATGTGTGTGTGCTCTCAGCAGAGCAAAAATACTGCAAACATCTCTCAGTGTGATGCAGTGCATTATAACTATAAATTGTATACCTCTCTGTGACTGTCACTCAGACTCAGAACATCACGTTATCTTTTTAAGTGGAGATTTTTACTTTTTAGCACTTAATTGAAATCCTTATTATGTTCTGCATGGTGTTTGTTATCATATGATGCCATAATTGTCGCACAAAATAGTATGAAAACACGAGCTGAACTCAGACAACGCTGAAACACTCCAGTTTTCCGGCCTTGGCTTAGACCACCTTCTCCATACAATATGTCGGTGTCGTTCATCTGCATAGCGAAATCAAATGGACATAAGCCTACAGTCATATATTGATCGGTTTTATTCTTTTTTTTTTCCTCTTTAAAAATGAACTTAGAGCAAGCTTAGGACAAGTGGACATGAATTGGTGCCTCTGTGGCAGGTAAATGAGGCATGAAGGAGGCCTGAGGTTGAAGGGAAAGGCAAAAAGCCCAGCCTGTTCTGTGTGTATTTTAATGTGCGATGTAAAACATAGTGTGCATGCTTGGCTTGGGCCTCACTGATTTGTTGTACCACAACACTGGTAAATTGATTAACCAGTCATGGAGTCCATTGCCCTTTTTGTGAAAATAGAATTGTTCACAGATGCTTTTAATGATGACGTTCGGTTGGACATTAAAGTTGAGCCACCAGTGTCAGTGCAACTAGAGGAAAAAATCCCACAAAAGTACTGCAAAACAGTTCTGGTCTTTGAAGCGTGCTTGCCATACCAACCCCCTCTTTAAGATTGTTTTAGCAATAGTTCAAATCCAAAGGTTCTTCTGTAAAAAAAGGAGGCATTTTCATGTTATTTGGTAAATTATAATTGCAGACTGAGGTTTACATTATTAAGTGGTCAATCAGCTTCATCCTAATTTCTCTGAGCTAAGCAACCATGTGAGGAATTAACATTTCAGCCCAGACAGAAAATCCTCTCTGGTCCAACAATGGCTTTATTTCTTTTTTGTTTAATTGAGCAGTCATTTGGGGGAAAACAAATATTTTCTTCTTGGTTTCTGGCTAGGCTCATTTCTTCTTGGCACGTAGATGCCGAGTCATGAACACAGGTCAGGTCCTGGCTGCGGTTTTGTTGGCTGGAACTGACCACTGTTCGTACTCTCCTGTGACTCAAGATTGTGGTTGACGCCATGTTGTCGTAGCCAACTGTACATCCAGACTGTAAAAGGGATCAGCGAGGAAACACGAGGAAAAAGATGAACTCGGATGTGTCACTCATCTAAGTTAGATTTACGACAGCTGTCGTCGTCGTAATTTAAACAACGTGTAAGATCCAAAATCTCCGCTTACAGTTTGAAAAATAATTCATCTTCATCCATAAAGCTGTAAAGCTTACATTCCCTGTGAGATCTCAAGTTACATTTACCCTTTAGCCACTATCCCAATCTTAACAGTCATACCACATTGCAATAATAGAATGACCACTTTTGGATAAAATACTTACATTTTTATTCCAGTACATTAAAATACATTGGCCATTTAAAACAACACTGACACCATGTTGTGTATAGTTTAATCTTTACATCATAAAATGACACAAATACAGATTTGCTTTTTTTTTTTGGTTGTTTGGTTTTCTTCCCCCGGAAAATCAGGACTGGTGCAGTCCCTTGGTATCGGAAGTTAATGTAGACACAAGTCAGAATTTCCATTGTATTTATATTCATCTCTTCAATGTCGAGTCTTTTTTACTGTCCAGTCATATATAAAAAAAAAACCCACAATAAGTTCTGCAACTCATCTCAGACACTGGAACAAATACTGTACACAGGATTCAACAAAGTGATACATCACAGAGACAGTTTTTGCATTTGAGGTGGCAGCAGTTAAGTGTTGCTGGCAAAACACTGTTCAGATATGCCTCCCGCCCATTTCCCAGAGAGCGCGCTTGACTGCCGCAAACAGAATTGTCTGTCCCCAAGTGCTCACGACATGCCTTCTAGAGACAAAATGACCATCCGCTGTCGGCCAAGGCGAACTTCAAAGCACTCTTGTTGTTACAAACAGATGTGCAGTCCGGTGCCAACTTTTGTACACCGACGGCAAAGCGGCCGCAGTGTAATCATAGTTGAATAATCAAGAGGTACCGTCATTTCATTGACAGCTTCAGACACAAAGACTCCCTCTTAAAAACAAAAATACTCCAGATTTTCTGCAGTCTTGCAGATAGTCCTTTGAGAAGAACATCCTGTATTTAGTACGGGGTGGCGCGGGGGTGGGGTTGCTCCTGGGTTGGAAAGAGGAGGCGCTCCATGTTTTGAAGTTCAAGTGGCTGACGTCTTAATTAGTGCATGCCGGTTTCCTCCATCAACCATTAATCCACCACGGCCACATCAGTCAAATTATTTGTTGGACAACAGACGTTGGAGCCTTTGGTGGGGGGCAATAATGGGTCAGGAGGCTTGGGGGAGGCTGGGGGAAGGGCAAGGTATCTTGGAGTGGAATCTTCCTGCCTTTGTAGTCACTTCTTTTTGAACACTGGTGCCATTTAGGTTTGTTTTGACAAAATGCCCCCCACCCCCACAAACCCAGTATAGAGCAAAGAATAACACAGACAAAAATCTTTTAAAAAATATATAGATATGAGTGTTGGATTAAATTACTATTTTATTCGACCTTTTATAGAAACCTATCTTTGACCTTTTCATAATTTAAAAACATATGTACAAAGTAACATCTAAAACAGTAGCTTTTAGCCTTATTATCGGGGGCGGGGGAAGAAAATCAGAAAAGACTTCTGTTTTAATACTTCAAAGATGTTATGAGAGGAAAAGGATTTTCATGTGACAATTTTCAATTTTCAGGCTAGACAAGCACAATGTACTTTTATCAAGGTGGTAGCATGATAGGCTCCTTGAAATTGGTCCAGCACTGCAAAGTACACACGCATAAATAGAGAGGCTGCTGTATAAGTTATGTGTGAACGTCGCTGTGACAAATTCATCCTATCATGAAAACGTTGTCTCCACAGAAAAGGTAGAGATGAGAGAAAGAGCCTGCAGCCGCTGGACAGACAACAATCGGAATTGATTGTTCTTCCGCCTGGCTTCCTGCACAAATATCAATCACCGAGCCAGAATGACTAAAAGTTTCATTCTCCACAAGTCTTTTTTTTTTTTCACTTTACATCAGTCTTGTTCTATCTTTATCCTTCAGTGTTATCATTTCACCTGCAGGAACAGGACTGGACAGACATATTGGGGTAAATCTTGAGCACCAGATCCTTGGATTCTTCTTGGTAAAGCACTGCCAGAGGACTCATCCTCTCCGGTACGCAGCAAGGCTCTGGAACCCCGGAAATAATCCCGACAGCTCGGACGATGCTTTGGATGGTGGCGTGGTTTGAGGGCCTCATCACCTGGCGATAGTTAGAGGAGAATTGAAGGTAATGTGGATGATAATGAATGAGACAAAGTGGGCTGATTCAGTGTTTGTGCTCTTACCTTGGGCATTGGGAATCCGCATGTGCCTGAGCAGTAGTAGGCGTCAAAGGCCTTGGGCGCTATGATCCACTCGTTCCAGCCGATGTCTGCAAAATCCACTCTGAGGTTCTTTCGGGAGCAGCCATGGTGCCGGGTGTCTCCCCACTGCTTTCTTCTAGCCTTGCGCATGGTTTCGTCGTCAAAACTCAAAACGGGTGAGCGGGAGTGATGAGCACTTCCCTTATTGTGCTTCCTTGCGTCCCTCACCTCATGTCTCTGCTCTTGCCTTTGACTATCGACCGTTTGGGCGCGGCTATCTTTGTATCTTCGTACAGACGAGGTGTCAAATTTAGACCCGTCTGATGTTCTTTCTGTAGATTCTCCTTTATCATGTCCTCCTCTACCTTGCATGCCCGCTTCCTCGTGGCTTTTCCTTTTCTTTTCCTGCTTCCCAGGCTTGAGTTTGGGCTTGAGGGCCGGATACCATGAGCTCTCCCAAAGGTCGTCCTTCCTGTATCCAACGGTCCTGAAGTCAACCTCAGGCAGCTCATTGTTCTGTATCGAGTCGGGGAGAAAAGTTGCTTCCCTCCTCACACGTCCTTTGAACCCTGGTGAGAAATTGGGTCCGTACGATAGGTGGGGGGACTGCGAGGGCCCCACACCTTCAGAAAACGGGTCATATCTCTGAAGACTTGGGTACACACCGTTAGGTTCTGCCAAGGCTAGGTCATCCGCGTAGACTAACAGGTAGGCCATGCTTGATCCCTCTGCTTTCCTCTGGTACTGCCGCCCTAAGTCCAACTCCACTGACACTAGGTGATGACCTCTGTCCCTCGCCTCCTTTATGACCTGGGTCACATCTTTCATCTGCCACACCCCTCTCCTCTGAGGGCAGAAGGTCACATTGCCTAGGAATGACCCGGTTGACCCAGAACTGACTGCCGACCCTGAGGAGACAGCGCGAAGGAGCAGGCTGACGGCCTTAGATGGCTGCGTGCCGGAGGACCGGCAAGATGCGCTCTTGAAGCGTTTACAGATCCACGCTTTCTCAGGAGGGAGCCGTCCTAGCAGGAAGTGGAGTGTGGCTGACAGGATGACCTCAGAGTCCTGGAGGGTGGTCAGGTTTAGATGGTACACTGTCCTGAGGTCAGAGGGCACTGCAAAGACAATCCATCAATCAGTAGGCGCGTCACTGTCAACGCTTTACATCTTCCAACTTGGCCGAGTCACTTTTTTTTTCCGAGCAAAAACCGCTGCCGAAAGCTCCGTACGGACTCTCGAATGGGTAATCCCTTTTATAGTAGGCCAACATTTCTATACACGACTCGTATTTTTATTGATTCTTTTATTGGCTGAACAAGTGTTGTCTCGTGTCTCTCTGTTCATTGGCCACTCAGTTACACACCTCTTCCCACGCATTTGCACATATAAGTCAGAATGCACCATATTCTTTCACTGACCTACATTAACGCAGTAGTTAAGTCAAGTACGTACTTGTGCGCTATGTGACAACGTATTCTTAGGCTGCCGCGCAAACTATTCCGTTGCTCGCTGTTCAAAACCTCAAAACGGCTTGCTACGACCGTCATCAACTGAGGATACGGCGTGTTTTCGCTCTGTCAATTGGGCGAGGCAATCGGTTACCCCAGTTGAGAAAAAGAGTCGGACAATATGTAATTGTCTGTACTTTGGCTCCAAATACATATTTTGATGATTTATATCAAAATAAACAGTATCACAATTAGAACATGTTGTTTTGCAACTTACAGGTGCTTCCATGTTTTTGTTTTAAACACGACCCGACCAGTCAATATTTGTTTTATACTTTCCATCATTCTTGTTGGTTTTGGACAGGATCGCTGTGTTGTTGAAAAAAGTGGCTTTGCATCAGTTTGATGATAACTATCTTTTCCAAAATGGGAATGAAATGGTGCCTTGCAAGGGGAACCTCATTTGAACTGAAGTTGTGACTGCAAAGTTTGTTAAAGTCATGTGAAAATTCCCAGAGAGATCTGTAAATCGATAACAAATTGTACTTCACACAATCTAAAGTGGTGCAATTAAACACGTTCCCTTGTTCAAGCCTGTGTTACATGAGCAGACCGAGTGGCTGGGACGTGCATGCAGAAGTCGCCCTGTAAGGGGAACCAGACTCTGGGGGGGGGGGGGGGGTGGCAGGGGAAGAGGTGGAAGCGGGGGGCTCTCCAGATTCATGATGAACATTAACTTCAACAGCAGACTTATTGTTCATTGTGTAAGAGTTCAACGGAAGTATGGAGCGACTCAGGAGATATACATTACCTCAGATTCAGCCTGCATATGGAAATGCTTACCTCAAGCTTCGCTCTGAGCCTTTTTAATACAACCTGCACCCTCTGCCCATGCAGGCACCGCGACACAATCGACTGTTTTAACAGCTCTTTCATTGTTGTGAGAAGTCCCTCACATCTCTCCTTAGATTACGCCAGGCCCATCGCAGTCAAAATATGCGCCTGTTATGTTACGCTATGTGAGAAGTACATGGGATAGAAATGAGTTATAAAAAGAGCATCAGAAGTGCTGTGACTAAGCTCCCCCCTCTTGGCTCCGTGACGCGGAGTCACACATGTCCTGGAGCCACAACACAAACACAGAATCCATGACGATGACACTCGGAGGCGCCACTCTGCGGTTTAACCAGACATGAAGTCGGGCATGGCTCGCGGGCTATCACAGGCATTTTTTTTCCCCCTTTACTGTTGGTAATGGATCGGACCCTCAGCAGAAGGGAGGCAGCTGCGGCAACGTCCCAGCATCATTTAAACGCATTCTCAGACTGTTCCAAAACAATCACACCTATTTAGAGCGCTTGGCTGAGTCACGGAGCCCCACTGAAAGCTTGTTACATGCGCTACCCTGCCACAAAATTAGGTACACTTCAATTAATGAGCGACAATACAACACCCCCAAACACTTTGATCAGTTTTCAGTGGTATAATAATTGTACCAATATATTTAGCTGTGGGTGTTTTTTTTTTCCAACAGTGGTTCAGAATGTCATTGCACCATTCTAATATTCTTTTAACCAAATTTTGCAGCATGAGAATCAACATATGAATCATCTCGCGAGATGATTACTTGACCATGACTACTTTTCAACCGGAAACTAACTTGTCTGCATAATTAAATTAAATTGTATGCATGTTATTGTTAGGTAAGTGGCGGCACGGTGTACATGTGGTTAGCCCGTCTGTCTCGCACTTCTGCGGTGGCAGATTTGAATCTGGGGTCTGGTTTTGTGTAGATTCCAAAAGCATGAATGTTAGTTTCATTGAAAATTCTTAAATTGTCCCGAGGGGTTAATGAGTAAGTGGGAATTATTGTCCATTCGTGTTGCACGATATTGGTAAAACATGCAATATGAGTTTTGATGACAGCGACATTGATATACAGTATTGCCATATTTAACATATACTGTAGTAGAAATGTAGAAATGACATTTTTATCGAATGAAAGCGATCCCCCCCATGCAGCAAAATAAGCAAGCTCAACATATTCTTTGCTATTTAATTGTAATGCTCCAAAGATACTGTTCAGCTCCTGGATGGCGATGCACATTTATGATCGCATCTGACTGCTTAAATTGAATCCAGATAAAAGCGCACAATTCCATATGAAAACTCTCGCACTTTCTTGCAATATGCATATTGCACGGCTCATTATTGCGATAACGATTTTTTTTCTGATATATTGTGCAGCTCTATTGTCTATACAGTATGTGCCCCGCGTTTGTCAAGCGACCAATCCAGGGTGTATCCGGCTCAGACCCTAATGAAGATTCGCAGATAGAAAGTGGATGGATGGCTGCTGGCTGTTAAATGTGTATTTTGATATGGTACAGTGAGATGCTACAGTAACAAACGGAAGTCAAATTGTATTTTCATGTCTTTCCGATCTTCATTCCATTCACAATATTTCACTTACCTTGGCTTGCTCTGAAGCTCCTGGCCGTGTTTCCCTCTTTGAGACGCTGTTCCCTGTTGCATTTCTCGTGCAGTTTGGACATGTGTTGGAGGAGCACGTCCTGGTCCAGTTCACCTGAGGAGGGCGGCCGAGGGAAGCTTGCTCCCTGCGCCATCCGAACCGACGCCACACCGAGGAAACACTTCAACACTAACAGGGGCAGGTGCGTGGAGAACATCGTCGTACCTGCCGTTCAAAAAAGTACTGCACGAATTGAAGGGGGCAAAGGTGTGCGGGAATCCAGAAAGAGAGCGAGGTCGTCAAAGAGAGGGAGGGGGGGAAAAAAAAGTTCAAAAAGTCGTGCCTCAAGACAATATCGTGCGTAAAAGTTCCACGCTGTCCTCGAACGTGGTGGCCGTTGCTCAATGAGAATCCATGTGCGCGCCGAATGCGTGAAACTGGTCCAACTATTCGGGCAGCTACTTTTATTTCCACATACGTGTGCGTGTGTGTATGTATGTGCGTGTGTGTGACTATGCATGTGCGAGTGTGTGAGGGTTGCCGAGCTGCTGACGTGCCAAAGAGCTCTCTGTTAAGCCCTGCGCAACCAGCGGCGGAGGTCATGATGCTGACACCCCGCCCCTCTTTCTCCTCTTTTTCACATCACGATGATGTGTTCATAGTGTGCTGGTGTAGCTATGACACATTCATCGAGCGTCCCGCCGCACATTTTGTGCTCATTTGTTTAGCAGTGGTCAAGTCAAACAAAGCCACTTTTGAAGCTTTTTAAAAAAAAATTGGCAATTCCAACTCAACATTTCCAGCTCGCCTTATTATTTCCAGTAAGACCCTTTGACAGTCTGTAGTCGCACATAATTAGCATCGAAACACCTCCAATAATTGTGGCACTAACCACGCGAGGCCTATTGTTCCAAACAGTCATCATTTGGTATGAATGTGTGGTTTTCTGTGTAAGACTGTGGCAGGATTACACTCTTGAAGGGGAATTTCTGCAAAAAAATTCTCACTGGCAAACATTTGCGGTTGTGTGGCCTTTTAAACCAACCACAGTTTCGTACGCTTTTTTAAAAAAAAGTTAATACTGTAGTTATTTTCGGTTTCTGTGATTGTCCGCAATGTCTGGAAGATTATAACGACAATGCTTGTTTTGTGAAAGCGGTGGTCTCCAGCAGAGAGGCTGTAACTAGCTGGGCCTCTTGGGTCACTCTCTCCGTCACCGCCACACACACACACACACACACATACAAAGTAGCACTTTTCTGGCCCCCAAGTATGTGAATGCGTGCGTTTGTGAGACACTGGAGTTAAGGTTGTAGTGTGACAGGAACACAAACATCATGTATGCTGCCTCCTTCCATCAATGATTGATGACTACCGGTGGTTACTTTAACTTTGTATGATATACTGCCACCCTCTCAAACTTCAACTTGAATTTTTTTTGCCATTTATTTGCAAGTGGCTGCATGCTGGAATAACAATGCAACAAAACTGGAGAAGAAAGGTATTAGCACGAATGTGTTTTGAGCCAAATGACACAAAGAAAGCATCAAAAGAATGAGTCCCCTAGCTCTTGTGTCTTGCAGCCATCATGATTTGTAGTGGCAAACCACACTACAACCACTACTTTGAGAGTCTTCCAGATTTGAGAGCAAGCACTATAATGACACCATTATTGTTGTTTGACCTCTAAGCCTGACTATGTAGGGCGGTGCAAGATTAACGCTGGGCTTCATCTATTTAAGATTATTGCTCTCGGCATCAGGACTGCGTGGAAAGCAACTGAGACAAGTGCCTTCAAGATAAAAGCAGGATTTCTTCATTTAGTTTCAAACACAAGCATGCAGTGCACAAAATGAGATTAGGTTCGTTTGAAATAAATTTCAAAGTTGGAAACTTTCCATGGAAATGAATGTGGCTTTAAAAAAAGAAGCATTATATTCCTTAAATCGATGTATTTGAACACACATACTTACATTTTATGTTCATTGAAACTGCCCCTTTAATGTGCTGCTAAGAAACATTAACAGTAAATAGTCACAAAAACGTGCAAATGTCACTAAACGCTCAAGACAATAGAAAGTGACATGGACATGGTGATGTCTTTTGTTTCTCTTTGTATAAATTTATCATATGGTTGCTTGATTTCTCCAAAAAACGAAATGTTTGTACTGGCCTTAAAAAAAACCAATCATCAAGCCAAGTCAAGCTAATTTCATTTAAACACTAGTTACGGTATGGACAAAACTATTTAGCATCCTACAATGTACACACTACAATAATCAACTACAGATGGTTAGAGTTGACCGCCATGTATCCCCCCCAAAAACACAAAGACATAAAACGTAAAAAAAATAAAAATAAAAAATCCTATTAACCCTGAGTGTCCACTGGCATGTTGTGAAAGATTAATTGCTCAATCAGCGTTTTGGTTTCGACCCCCCGCTTTGTACAAGACACCTCGCGACAAGGCCATACAGGACTGAAGTGTTGCGCAGTGTGCGGGCTTGTTCCGAAGAACCTGTGCAGAACCCCGACCTCAACCCCACACAACACATTTGGAATGAACTACAGTAACAAGTGTTGTGAGCAACACTCACAAATGTTATGCTGGGTAAATGCCCCCCAAAAAATCCCACAGACACACAAAATCTTTCCAGGAGAGATTGGATCATTTTCATGTCATCTGGGTTGCTGATCTACTAATGCGGCACCAGACGTGCGGCTTAGACGGAGCATAATCCTTCATTTTGATGACGACACGCGGACCACCAAATCCAACATTCATGAGATGTGGGTGCTTGTTGGTTGCTTCTCGATGATTCATGCGGCAATTCAGCAGAGAAGTGTGAGTCTGGTTGTATCCGACCACTCAGACGATGTTTTTCTGGACCGCGGTGTGTTAGAGGTTGTTCAACACGAAGGTCTCCTTGTAGGGCCGTCCAAATCAAACAGGACTTGCTTTCTGTGCTCTGCGGGGGTATGGAGGTGCGCGAGGAATTAACGTGTGTGGTTCTGGAAGTCCGCCTGCTTTCACACCTACGTATTGCAATGAGTGAGGCATGTCAAGAGGTCGGCATCCGTGTTTGTGCGTGGGCTCATGGGAATAGGAACAGGTTACAAAAAGAGCCATCTTTTCGTCGCCGAGTTTACCTAAACAGAAGAGGGCAGTGTAAATTGTGGGGGATGGACTCACTTGACAATATCTTCACTGTATCAATATGAAGAGGTGGTAGTTTGAGCGACATGTTGACAGGTGATGTAATGCATCCGCCAGGATGTTTACAACAGTTTAAACCTGGATATATTTTATACTGGGCCAAAACAACAGGATGCCTTCCAACACATGACGTAATCGGTTTCTTTGGACTGGAAGCACCAATGATTAGTTTAAAGCGGGGGTCACCAATATGCCCACAGCTACCTGTTAGCCCCAAGGACCACATTAGTAGCCTGTGGAGCTGTTTTGCAAATAGCGTGTCAGCGATGTGACATTGTGATTTTCTAGGAATGTTGTGGTGAAGTGATTATTTGAAATGTAAACACTGGCAGAGATTACTAGAAGAAGTAGGATAGAAGTGTTATTATACGTGTTTCTATTTCCTGATTATTAAGAGATATCATTCACATGGTCGGTGTCTACACATGATGAATATCATTCGTTAATAACAACAAATAATATCATATGATTCACGGTGATTTTGAACAAATTAATTTTTTCAGAGGTGTGTCTCAAACTAGCCCTTCATGAATCAAGAAGCAGCTCGCCGTTCAAAAAAGGGTGGTGACTCCTGGTTTAAAGGTTGTTTTTGGGGGGGTATTAATGGTCCTTTTTGAAGGTAACTTGAATTATTTACAGTGTGGATTCCTTTGCCTGTGTGCCCTCGGGAAATTCATCCCATCACCGTTACAGCGTTCAATAACTTTAAGTGGCGCGTTTCTCAAAGTAGGGCCTGCAGACCACCGGTGGGTGGCCTGCGAGAAACCTCGGGAGGTCTGTGAGAAAGTTTTTTAGTTCAAACTGTCATGTTAGTATAAAAAGAAGGTCAAGAAGTCACTTCGTATTAGTAAGACAAGACAACGTGTAGCAAACATGGCAGCTTTTGACGCTTCATTATGAATTTGTGGTTCTGTATCTTAAATATGTTTATGAAATACTGCTTTAGTGGAGCATGTACTGTACATATGACAGTCTGTGGTCCTTTGGTTTTGGTAGCAGAAGTTTAACTTCTTTTTTGTCTTTTTTTCTGTCCATGTGGGGTGTATTGTAAGAACACTTGACACTTTTTTTTGTAATTACTTCATGTGAGCATTGATGCTCTTTTTTGGAAATGGTCAAATTATGTGATATAGTGCTGACTTTTTCCAAATGATTTCCTCTGACATTCTCTGGCCAGTAATGCGTATCACAAAGCCAGCAACCAAATGCAAAGAACTGGTAAATTATTAACATTTACCACTGAAGAGTTATGCTTTTTTTAGTCCGTTTAGAGAAACAGTTTTAAGGTAATGAAAGACCAGGAAGCCAACCATGTGGCTGTCATCGCTTCACCTTTATAGGTGTGTACGTGAAAAGGGCATGTGTGTGTTTGCATGTGTGAGTGTGTGGCTATACGGAGACTGAAGTTATGGTGGTGGGGTAACTTTGTGACCCATTCACATTCTTAATAAAACATTCATAGAAGCAGAGGAATGTTATGGTTTGTGTGTGTGTATGTGCATATCCATGTGTGCATAGCAGAAAATGTGTGTGTGTGTGTGTGTGTGTGTGAGTTCTTCTGACTGTGATGTTGGGCCTCCTGCAGTGACCCCATGGAGTCCACCATTCTGTTAGCAAACAAAGGGCTGGCTGTTCCCCCCCCCACTCCAACCGTGGACTGTTCCAACGCTGCCGACCGCTCACTGTCGAGCTAACTAAATATTTCTCTTCCTGCTCTGAATTTGTCTCAATAAATAGGTTTATGTTTTGGGGTTTTCTTTCTCCTTTGGCTCTTTCAACTGAGAGCTCCCGAACACTCAGGTGGCCCCCTAATCTCAGGCCTTACGGTACTGGACGTGGCGCCTTTTTGAACTGGGACAAGAGCCGCAACATCCTGACTTTTGTGTGGAATAACATCCCAGAGTAAACTCTCTGTGGGAGTATTATTTCATCTTTCATTGACACTTAACCAATTCCAACTCATTTTGCTTCACTTGCGCTTTCAAGGTTTGTGGAAAAAATGTAGAGAGATGCATTGTGCTGAGTCAGGGTTACTATTGTTTTTAACACCGCTCAAATCACAAGACGGACTGATAAGTGATTCAGAAAAATAAATACAATATGTAACAATGTGTGAATATGCCTTAACGTGCAGAGCTGATAATCATACTTACCATCACTCAACGCTTTGGCTAATCATCAACGTTCTCCTCTTTCAAACAACAACAACAAAAAAACCACCGGCCACAACTTTAGGTACACCTACAAAAACGAATAACATTCAACGAGAGAGCAATTACAGAGATAATGCAACGCATCTTATTAAGAGGTATTTCAAATATTTTGAGAACTAGCTAGATAAGTCTAGCTACATGATGGGCAAAACATAAATCACATCTCAGTATTTATACAATCAAATGGTACACCACCTACAATTTGGAACACATTGTTTAATGAATACCTCCAGTGTAGATTCATTTAATATGTACGGCGTCAAACAAAACAACTTTTGTATGTCATTAGCTTGTGCTGGTGTACGATACATTTCGTGACTTTACAAGTAGTGACACTAATAAGCAGTTTTGGGGGACCAGTACCCTGCTTTGGGGGTACCTCAGCCTTGAGTGCATTGCTGATGCAGAAGGAGGCTCCCTGTGCTACTTGGGACTCAGACTTGGATTCATTCTTCATCACTTACTGTACCCATAGGTGCCCCCGGAATGTAAACACATAATTTTTGTAAGTGGAAAAGTTTAACACAATCCATTGTAGGAAGCTGGTGAACCTTTCATTTGTTTAGATTCGGAAGCATTTTGCCCATTGTATATAATGTCAATGGAAATAATCTGTGCCAGGGTCAAACTGTGGTCAACATAAAAACATTAAGTCCCCCCAGCCCCATTTTAACATTCTTAACAGCCATAGGATACAATATGATAAATAGTAAAACAATAAGACACTTGGTGCTCGATTTCCGTAAATCCTGGGGCAATATATCTGTTGGCAAGTGTAGGCTGCCAGATCTGAGTGAAGGAAGTCTGTGCCACCATGGGAGTGACAACCGTCGACTTCAATCATGGCCAATCAATGCTGCACCGCTTATTAAAGTGGTGCACCAGTCATGCATTGGCAGGCTGGATTAGGGCGAAGCTTGCGCATCTGAGTCGTGAAGATGTGCTTTGTGAAGTGGGCACTCGGAGTCCTCTTCATGAGTGTGCCGGCCAGTGCGATCAAATGACAAAAATGATGGCGATGCTCATTGCAGCTGCGCCTCATGTATTCTATATTTTTCAATATGCAACTGTAATAAACAATTTCACCACAAGTCCCACAGTTTTGCCTCACTTCAGAGGACTGCTTTCCTCCCCAAATTCAGCAAATTCCAAAATGTCCCAACTCAGGTGTGTTTGGGTTGAACCGTTTCACTGTAAATAGAAGTCATATGATCCTTTCTTGTGTGCTAAACAGCAACAACGAGCCCACTAACCAAGTGCGTAGTGTTTACAGGCGGTGCGGAGCCTTGCAGGGCGAGTGTGACGTGAGCAATGACTGCCGGTGTTGTGTTTATTCTGACGCCCGCGATATTCATTACAGGCTGAGCTGTGTGCTGCCACTTCCTGAACAAGTCCCACAGGCCCCGTGACCTTCATTTACGCGGACTGCCCTTAAACCCCATTGGGCTGGGGCCAGGTTGGAGGAAATTACATTGCGAGATTGATCGGCTAAATCCTTTAATTATGTGGCTTTCACAATGCGGTTTGTGCCTTTGGTGGTTGTCAAACAACATTATAAAAGGGTCCAGTCGCTTGACAATCTGTCCCGTGTTTTATTGTTATGATTAATGTGAAGCCTGAGGGGGTTTTATTTATTTAAATTATTTCAGGTGAGGGGGGAATTGCTGAGGTTTTGCCCCATTGACAGAAAACATACAACACACACAAGAAACCAGCCTATCAGAAAATGTCTTGTAAAGTAAAATTATTTGACACTTACGTCACACTTGATTTTTCTTGTATTTTACATGTGCAGGTATGACAAGAGAGAAATGTGACATTTTTCCAGTGGGATGTGCTAAATTCTGCCTTGTTTTACTTGAATGTGATAATGCCCACCCACATTCAGTCCAATATCCTGCTGAGATTTTCATGAAGTTTGTTTCTGTTGGGCCAATACCTGCAGCGTGGTCGCAAGGCTCATTTCAAAAAAGCTTACCATACTCTGATGAGAAAGCAGATATGTAATATCAATTGGGAATATGATGGAAGGTTCTGAAATCCGACATCTTGAAGGATCTGTCGGACTGACCATGGGCTCTAATTTGCATCTCTCCTCGTCGTTTAGAGAGGCATTGTGTCAATCTGGCCTCTGAGCAAAGTCATAATTGCAATATCTGTTTGCCTGTTTAGTTGGAGGGGTGGGGGCGTTGGTTCAGCCCTCCTGTCGTTCCGCAGCCTGTAATTGGACGTGACCATTGCCATGGTGAAGTCATAGTTGCGGGCTTGAGCGGTTAAAAAGCATGCGAGTGACTGAGTGACTGGGAACTGAATTTCAGGAAATTAGAGATTGAAAAGAAACATTTTTCAATATTTCCAAGTCTTGTTGAATCAGTTTGATATTTCTTGATTCTGGCAATCACTGACACAAAAGCAAACATTTCCATCCACTGAGTTTAAATGGGATCTGTTTTCTCTGGCAGGGTAGCCTACAGAATAAACGTACAGTATGAAAGATTGGCGGTGTCCATTGTCGACCTGAAGAAAAAGCCAGAGCAGCCACCACTCTTACTGAATGGCCTTTGTTGAATACTTCCTGAGGGGGAACAATCGTCCTTAATGTAGCTCGGTCTTTCGGAAATAGGGGTATAGTGGCCGTTGGTAATTTCGCCCGTAAGGCATAATTATGGGACTTTGCAGTATAGTACACTATTAGGGGACAGCCCTATCTTTGTACTAGGGCTGAACATGAATTTGTGTTGACTTGAAATGAGTTGTGTGTTGGTCTTAAGATGTCCTATTGACAAACAAAGGGAATTTGCAAAGTTGGACACTGGACATGAGGGATGAAATAGCTTAGAACGATCTCGGACGAGGCTTGTACTACACAACAGGGGTGGATTTAAAATGGGACCAAAGAAAAAAAATGGGACAAGTTCTGGGTTCTGCCATTGACCAGGGCGCAAGAGCTTGGGGATTAAGGTATGTCATTTTAAACTAAAAAGGAAAATCTTTCCGTGGGTTAATTCGCTGTGTCAATGCGTTGGTATAGGCTACAGGCCGATAATTGCAAATTGTAGTTTGCATTTGTTGGACTATGATGTGTTTTCTTTTGGAAAAATGCAAGATGTGAATTGAGTCTATTTTCATTTGTTGCATCCATCCATCCATTATCTGAACCGCTGAGCTTCACGAATGTCGCGAGCGTGCTGGAGGCTATCCCAGCCGTCCGAGGGCACTAGGCGGGGTACATCCTTAGCTGGTTGCCAGTGAAACTGGAAATAAGTGAACACTTTGGTTGCTGAACCTAAATAGTCTTGGGGCGCAATAACCTGATGCCATCATTTTTTTTAGAGTACTGCCCTGGAAAAAGTCATTTGGATCAATTAAACAATCATTAAAGGAGCATGTGTAAGTGTCAGCGGTACTTATGATCTCATCAACACATCTTTGTTAACGGCATGGGCCCACGTTGCGGAGATAAAGTTGTAAGGGCCCAGCAGATTGGGTAATGAAAGTGTCAGGGGTGAGACATGTGGCACACACCAGAGGATGTCTGCTCACACCCAGGCGCCTCATGTACCATACAGAGCTGATTGTTCCACAGCCACGAGGCCTTCAAATGGAACTCCAAAATCCTTGTGTGGTGAATCCTGGCCCCGCAGAGGATCCGCAACCCTGGGGTAGCTAATGCTGAATGACAGGCAGGCGCTGATCAAAGCTGCTTCTGGAAGCTCTCCTGTCAACGTTTGGACGGGGGCAGAGTGGGGGTGATAAGTGGAGAGACAAGAGCGGTAGGCCCGGTCTGGACCTGGGCCAAGGATCAAGGATCAGACAGCATGACTGGACTTTATTAGCTTCAGCGCAGACAATGCACTCACCACAGTGGACCTCCGCTATTGCCAGATTATCTCATTTCTCTTTATATGCGGGTGACATAGAGCCACAGCCCAGCGGAGCGCTGGAGTCAGGAGGTGATTAGATGCTTGGATAATAGACGCTTGAGTCTCACTCAAAGTTCTAAACGAATCTCAACTTTGAATGCACTTATCAATCTAATAGGAGGTGTTTTTTAAGGCATTTATTTCTTCAGCACAGTGTAACGAGCCTCGTTTGTTTTGTTTAATCTCCACTTGTTTGTTAGTTGTTTTCATTTTTATTTAGTCAAGATGGAACTGCAAATATTTCAGTGAGATCCATCTTTTGCCACCCAACTCGAACCACAAAGTTGGATGCTAACTAACAAACGGACAGCTGTAACTTAACATGGGAACACACATACCAACAATGGGACCTAATTTGAGTGCCTTTACCATGAAAGTCAGCAAAGGCCGGGTTCTCAAATATACTGACACATTATCCTGAGCCATTATCCTTTGGTATGGGGTGCATGAAGTGAATTTTCTCCTGTCCAATCTTGCTTGGAAAACAGTTAAGGCCCACAATCGTAAATGTTGAACCTGTTCAACATTTACGATCACTAATCCTCATATGACACTGATTTCAAGCTTGTCATGGGACTCCGAGATTTTCAAATGAAATGAAACAATAGCCAAACAAGCAACATGTAGCGCGTACTGTTGCTGGACACAGATGGAGAAACTGGTTGTGCGTGATTAAATTATTCACAACAATAAAAAATAAGAAGCAGAGTTTGCAACCGCATTGTGGTCACCAGATAAGCTAACAGCTCAGATTCTTGTATTTATTTTTCTGCTCTTTTCCCTTCTTTGTATTTTCGTACCGCAACAGACGTTTATATACGCGTATTGTGCTACATTGCTCGCACACGAAAAAAGCAGGAAGTACGCATGGTTCTTTTTTTCCTTGTCGTGTTCAGGATCTATCACAGTGATTAAAAAAAGAAAAACGAAAAACATTGATTGTTAAGCACATCCGCTGTGAACTAGGAAGCGACAGATAAAACAGCGGCTAAAATGACGCTTGACGCGACTTCACAGATCAAGTGTGAGTGGTGAATATCTTCTGCAACATGACGTTAGGAGATTTGGGCATGTGAACGTGAATTGGAATTGTGTGTGTGTGTGTGTGTGTGTGTGTATGGAAGTTCACAAGTCACACTGAGGAGGCTCAACTTTCAACCTCCAGTGACATAAATCCCACGTACATGTAGGTTGACGTCTCTTTGCAAGTTAAGGTAAAGTGAGGTGAGAGTAAAGCAGTCCCCATCTCAAAGAGTTTTTGGTCTAAGCGTTTGTTGACACTACAACTGAAAACGGCTAAAAATAACGTGACAATCAAGACATTTTGAAGTCTCTGCGTAAAAGCTTTTGAAAATGAGACCCTGATGGTTTCTGAGCAAACACTGAGAACAGTTGAGGCATGCACAAGGCAAACGGGTGTTACTCTTAAGAGTAAGATAAGATAAGAAAACCTTTATTAGTCTCGCAATGGAGAAATTCCCAATTCACAGCAGCAAAGTTATGAAAGGAAGAAGTAGAACAACAAAATATAGGAGCTGCTGGAAAGGGAGCCACTCACGCTGCGCCATTTTGAAGTCAAAATAACAAAAATAACACAACACAACACATAGGACACAGACAGTCGTGCAATCTTCACCAATTTTCTGCATACACTTTGTTGTCTGAAGCAGTTATAGATGAAAGAGGAGAGGATCAAAGTGTCCTTTCACCAGTGGATCAGAGACGTCATGCTGAAAATATGCACACGTCTGCTACAAGCTAAGTTTTGAAAGCAAACACGAAGCTGTAGCGTCCATTGACGAAAAGAGATTAGTTCACTTCTCCTGTCCCACGTAATCCGCTTCAAACTCCAAGCCGCGACTCCCAGTTCCAAATCTGCATCGGCGCTCCGCGCTAACGCTCTTTTCTTCTCATCGTCGGCTCCTCAAGACATCCATCCAGCTGCAGACCGTTCAATAGCACCGATCTCTCCGTTGAACAAAGTGGGGCTGTGAAAAATGCTGCCCATTACAGGCGCAAGACACAAGCACCCCGGACTGTCCAGCAACGACAGTCAAATGGCGCCGACATTCCTCCCAGTCAAAAACAGTGCTGGTATACCCATGCTGCCGAGAAGGCGCAACCGCCAAGCACAGAGTCTCCTCCTTGATGAATGTCGTGGCCAAAAAATGCTGAAAAAGTCCACATCAGGTCCACACGACGTAACAACAAACACAAAGTGACAAAACAAACACAAAAACAACAAAAAAAGCAAGGCTCATGAGAGCACTTGCTGACGGCTGCCTACTCGGGCGCCATCTTGACTTCAAAGTCAAGTAATTACTTTGTCCAACTTTTTCTAGAAAAGCGGCTATTTACAGCAACTCAGTGTTGCGTTGCTTACCGGATGCTGATATTCAAACGATACGGTATATCTCAGAAGGCGATTCAAAATTGGCATAAAACACAGCGGGGGGAGCAGCTGTTGCACATGTGCCACCGATTAGTCTGCCATGCACGTTTCAGCGAGTGCAGTCGGTTAGCATGAACACCGATTGCTGAGTCGTCATCTCTCCTTTTCCTAAATGCAAAAGACATTTCTTTAAGTTGTTACCTTGTAAATGGTAAATCTCCAGAAAATGAAACGAAATAATACCCTCTGATGTGCCTTAAAAAAACAAAAAGGGTCTCAAAGGAATTTCTTGAGCGACTTTTGACTTTGTAAAATGAACACATCATCATATATCCAGAGAACATGCTGCCTGAAGCCAAGAAAAACTACATGCGGCCTTTCTCCATACCGAGTAGAGGAAATGAAAAGGAAGAAAAACCAAGCAAAAAGAGTCCAAGTGAAAGTCGGTTTTCATCAGCTTTGCAGTTCTGACTTCCTTTTAAACATATTACAGCATTTCGTTAGGGCAGGACAACGCTGGTCCTCACCTCACACACTGATCAAAACACACAACGTGTGCCATTTTGCTGCAGGGTGTTTACAACCTTAATAGCCAAGTTTTATCTTGCTTTGGTGCCTCGTGTTTGTTTCCACTCCGGAGTTGAGGTGAACTTGAAGGAAATGTTTGCTGACCTCTTGATTCGTGCCTCAAGGCAGCATCCAACCCAGAAGAAGCTCAGTGGAGCCTGTAAGAGAACCTTAGGCCTCACACTTTGACAGCTTCAAACCAATGGGAGAATAATTTGCCTTGATCAAAATGAATCAAATATTTACGATCAATGAGGCGAATGTGGAGCGGCATACGCTTCTACCTTGATTTATGAGTTGAATTCATTCCGTACATAACTCAAATCATCTTCCCCTTTGAAAAAGAATCTCCGCACAGTATTTTACTATAAAAAAAAAGCACTAATATCATTCAAGAGAATGAGCGAATGCATAAAAATGCAGAATGTAAAGAATTAAACTGCTCAGCTCATAGTTTATTTCAACGGACATTTTTCTGCTCTTTCATTCCTTCCTTGATGACTGACGTTGAAATACAGTAGCACAGTAGGTATAAGTGTTACGCATACCACACTTTGAGACTTGCCGATTTAGTCTACTTTCTGGTTCTTGGCTAATCATGTACAGTAAGATGCGAAGAGTAAACACTTGGTGCGCTATCATTTGCAGTGCGAGGTAAGGGGAAAATTGTATCATTTTGTTTTGTTTCGTTTTGTTTATTGAACATAAAACATATACAGTAATAATTTGACAGGAAGTAAGGTAAGTAAAATAGTAAAAAAGGAACGAGAAATCAGTCATCATTCAACACAATTATTATGTTCAAGGGAGTAGGACGAAGTAAAAAACTTATCTAAAAGTAAAAAAACTCATGACGGCAAAAGGTGAAATTGTATTTATCTCACGGAAGTGACCAAATTGTGGGTCGTATATTTGTTTTCAGAGTCCATTTGTTAGAATGTTAGCTCCTGTCCAAGGAGAACCACATAAAATGGTAGATTTACACAGATGATTTATATTCTGGGGTGGTACCATTGCAACATAAATTATGAAACACATTCCACAGGTTTTTTTTTTTGGTACCAAAATATAATGGGTTTGTTTCATGGTACATGTGCCATGACTCCACACATTTTCCTGGAAATCTAACAACAAGCTATCAGACTTTGCTTCATGGATGGTTGGTGCATGAGGCAAGGAAGACCCCATTAAATGTGGGTGTGGTAATGTGTAAAGGGGCGGATCCTTTTTTTTTCTAAATTTGTCCAACATATTCTTTTTTTTTTTTTTTTTTGGCATTTGCCAAACGATTGGTAATGCTCCCTGCTTTTTATTCCTAGGCCTGAACCAAAACAGTCTTGACCGCAACTTTGGCCTGTTTGAATTTACGACCATGCTCAGACGTTGTGATTAACACGTTGATAAACAGCTTCATGATTTAGAGTGCTGTTGAACCGCGTTGCATCACACTCAGCTGCAATCCTAATATTTTGGTTGTGCTCTTTATTTCTACATCTTATAAACAGATTTTCTTATTGATGGATACGATGAGTAGTCAGCAGCAGCTAAGATTAGTACGTGCATTTTTTTTTTTAAACTTTACAAATGATGACTCTTCTTGCAGGCGGGGGTCATGGGCCAACATGGTTCCATTTAGCGCGTAAACAGGAAACAAAATAATCTCTCAAAGATGTAAAGCAGTGGTTGAAAACGCCCTTGACCTCTCCGAGCTCCCTACCTCTTCATCTGAAGGTAAAAGCAATCCAATATCCTGCTTTCCGTCTCTCATCATATCTCAATACATCATTTTGATTTGTGTTTGTGTTTGTGTAATTATTCCCCTTTCTTTATGGAGCCTGGAGATGTAGTTCAGTATTCTAATATTGCATTTGATCTGGAGCCCTTCAAACGTGTGCCCATAAATCTTGAAATGCAAATCACAGGCCCCGAGGATTGCTGTGGTGCCTTGAGGTCTGAGCGCACATTTGATGGGGTGAGATTCAAAAGAATAATCACGGTTTGGAGGAATGAAAAGTGAAACCATAGCCGAAGCGGGATCCTCTCTGAAGTGCTTCCGCATGCCTCCTGAGTTAAAAAAAAAAAAAGAAAAAAAAGACCGGCGATTGCATTGTCCTATTGGCCACTGTGTGTTTTCCACTCATCGCCTTGTGCTATGATCCTCCTAAAGCCACCTCGATAAATCTTCCTCAACTCGCTTGACTGAACCCAAGATCGGTTTGTTTAATTTCAAGCTTTGTGTGAAACAATCAAACTCTTGTCTGTCATGGAGCCCCCCCCCCCATACCGCTCCTAGAATAGCACTGTAAGTGTCTGCTTGAACAGCATGAAAACACATGTAGCAAGTTGCCGTAGCAGGCTTTGGTCTGACCACAACAGACAGCTTTGAGAAAACGTGGGCACAGACCCACATGACACCAGAATGTGTTTGGTTGTTCAACGTTTGACTTGACCCGAGGTACAAATGTGTCTGTGTGTGTCCCACATGTTCTTTTATCTAGCATCTTGTGTTTAATTGAAATGATGTGTCTTTCGTTCTCCAATTTGTAACATCGCCTTTTGAGAGAGGAGATTTTTTATTTTATTTTATTTTTTATACAGTGGAAAACAAAATGTTGACCAGTAAGACTACAGTCAGGTTTGATAAATGAATGTCGCTGCAGAGTCGCAGGGGCTCAGGATCAAAACCCCAACCTTTGAGTTGGGAACACATCACTACCTGAGCCCAGTTTGTCTATGTGCCGTGCGATTCGCTGACAACCTGCAAAACTTTGGTTTCGATGCAAACCGCGCGTTTGCATCTAAACCACAGTCAGTTGGGATCCAGCACACTTGCAACCCTCACATAAAAGAAGTAAAACTGTAATCTTACTTGATATTCCAAGTTGCTTTTTGATCGGCCCGAGTTTTGTTTTCATTACATGAGAGCGTTGATGATATCGCAACAGGAGTGGCCTTCTTCCATGTAAGCATTGCCAATATACGTGCCATAAAATGTAAATAAGTTGGAAAATGGGTAAAAAAAAAAAGAGTGTTTACCTTCCTCGGATGCCTTCGTAGCTTCATCGATTGTCACTTCCGTTTCCATTCTTGCGCACTGATTCGCCAGCCAACAGCCAATCAGAGTGATCATTTGTTCCTGACAGCCTCAGATGACCGACAATGTTGCATTGACCAAAAACTGCCAGACAAGGTGGGACATGGCTGTCCACTTTACGTGTCTTTACTTTATGAGGACCTGCTACAAAAAATGGATTGGTATTCATCTGTTATTTTGCGATGTCACCATAAAAGGTGATCGACCCCACAGTGATGCCATGGAGGTAAAACAAGATGAGCCAAGACCCTGAAATTGAACTTTTTCTTCTCAAACACATCAGCTAGCATCCTCCAACCAACTGTTTTTGCATTCTGCAGTCATTTTGTCATGTGTCATTGAGTCATTTTTATTAATATAGAGGGATGAGATGAGCTGCAGAGGCCAGCGTTTGCATCAATTGGTCGAAGGCCAGAGAACTGGGGGGGCTCCTCTTTCCCCATCATGGCACTCGACCAGCTGAAAGAAACGATCTGATTGTTTTTGCACATTGCACCATTGCTAAATGTTTCTTGCTGTCAGTCTGGCTGCAGCCATATTTCAAGCAGCTTGCAGCATTCTGCTATTATACTGGAACATCGCATGGGTTTATGATGAGCACCAGAGCCTCTTTCTTTTGAAACCTGAGAAGGAAGGAAGGAAGTGGGTGGTGGTATTTAAATGAAGATGACAACTGATTAAAGCAACGCTGTTGGGGGTTTAGATGATTTTTGGAACGCTCGGACGGGAGGTGTTGACTCATCACCCCCTTGTCATCTTCTCCAGCTGGGCATTGGTCCTGAGGGGGTTTTGAAGAACATTCTCAGATAGAAGAAGAAAATTAGTAAGAGTGACTTGAACATGTACTTTTCTTGTAACTTTTTCCTCTGCTTGAGAACTCATGTGTTTGAGTTTTTTTTTTTTGTGTTTGTTTTTGTGCTGGATCCTTTGAGTT
Source organism: Hippocampus guttulatus (assembly GCF_054856545.1). NCBI lineage: Eukaryota > Metazoa > Chordata > Actinopteri > Syngnathiformes > Syngnathidae > Hippocampus > Hippocampus guttulatus. The sequence continues at coordinate 9,226,052 of NC_141270.1, forward strand.
CCCATGGGAATCGTGGTGCCACCCAGAGCAACCTTGACCAGTTTTTGGGCTTTACTGCAGATCTCATGTGACATTGCACATAATTAATTTGGATTCCCGAAAACCCAAAAGCCAGTTCTTTGTGTTTTATGTTCTTTTTATTCTCTTCTGGGGAGTTGCTACTGAGCGGAAAAGCATTATCAGTCTTGCTTGCCTGCTGGGGTGATAAAAAAAAAGAAAAAAAGTGCAGTGTTGGTCTTGTTGATTTATTCCAAGTTCTGCTTCATGGGTCATCAGAGCAGGGAGGAATTGATAAAAGACCCCCAAATTTCTGTTTCTCCCAGTGGCCACTCTCACCAGCTGGCAGTCTTGGACTCGGAAAAGAAGCGGGCTTTGTGATGGGGGGCGGCCTGCTGGGCCCGCTCTAAACACACCCACGGGGCTTCAGGAGAGTGGAGCTGGGAAAAGAGAGAAAACAGAGGCCCCAAAACAGCAGCCAATGACCCTGGCCTGATGCAAACACTTTTGCTCGATTGCAATGACACCACCAAGGAGGAGAATGATCCCACTCGGAAGCTTTGATGGATCAAAGTAAAAAAAATATTGTAAACTAGAATTTAGAGAGCAGATCTCCACCAATGTTCAACAATTATTAGAATTGAGGCAAACGCGTGGGAAAATTGAGCTAGCTCTTTCGGTTTCCACGATCAATAGCGTGCGCTCGGAAAAAAGCGGCAGTAGATAGCAGACAATGGCCTTCATTATGAAAAGACATGGTTTAGCTATCCTGCTAACAGACATGAGTCAACATCAACAAGCCTAACGCACTGGCCTTGTCAAACAACAAAACTTTTTTGTCATTTCCGGCGGTTGCTTTGCAGTTAGCAAACATAGCATGAGTTGAAATGCTATTTAGTCTTTCCAACATTGCCCCTTTTGTTCAAATCCCTTTTTAACCCCTTCATGCACCATTAATGATAACCTGTAACCTGATAACATGCTAAGCTGTCCACTGTAGTAACCGCTGCCCCTCAAAGGGTTTAAGTACTGTACACCACATTGTGATATCCGCACCACGTCAAATCTCTGGTCGTAAGTCGGGGGCTCGTCAAAAAGTAAGTTGGATATCAAGCAACTTTGTGTCGAGATGTATTGAGTAAGTCGAAACTCCAAACAAGATCAGCTGTCAATATTTTAACACACAAAGACAGAAAAGAAAAGGAAACAGAAAAATATTGTTCGTGGTCTGGCGTGTTTTATTTTCAATGTATAGGCTAAGATACTCATGTTCCTGACAAAATGTTTTTGAGAGGTGATGACAGGTGTTGGCAACTCTGGTAATATAAAATGTATGTACTGTACCACTTTTCAAGGGGAAAAACATTACCAAAAAATGGTAAAAATTGAGAAGGAAAAAAAAAACACAGGGAACCAAGCTGATAAGGCCGTACCATGTTTTATCTTGATTGAAATGCCAAAAAGATAATATTTATTTCTCTTTTAATTTTTTTTTTTTACAAGCCATACGTCTGTTCGCGTTTTAGTTAGTGCGGGACTTCCTGGATGTAAGAAGAAGAAACAAATTCTCTCTTTGCATTATTATTTAGATTGCCACCAAAGTTGAATGTGTTCTGCTTTTGGCATATGTGACTTCATAAAACATAAATAAATGCTGCTCTAAACAATACCTCTCACTATTGTGTTTTTACTCTTGGTGGAGGTCTGTAATGGCATTGGCGGCATTCCTCTGAGATCACAAAAATGTATTTTTTACGCCCCATATGCCATGACTGGAGAAGAGTTTGAAGTTTGACAGACCTTTGTAACGTGCGGTGCAGGGGCACCTCGACATCTTAAAGCAAAGCCAAATAAACTGAGCACTTGTGCCAAATGTTCAAGTGGATTTCAAAAAGATTCATGCTTTATTCAAAGTTTAAAAAAAAAGGAGAGCCCACAATATGTAGAGAAAGAATAATAAACAGAAAGAAGCCCAAGTTGAGCGGGGAAAGGTTTGTCAACTATATTGACTGTGTCAGTGTTTGTGCTCAAAAAGGAAGTAGATTGATGTGGTGTCATGGCAACAGCATAATAGTCTGAATTACGTCGAGTTGGTAAGATCCAAAAGGTGCATCTCGCTAAATTTCTTGGCTCAACTACCCAAGATCAGTGCCGGTAATAAAACAAATAGTGCTTGGTTGAGCACAATTTGTTTTATTGATTTCTAACTTCTGACACTGCTTCCAACAGTAAATAGACTACAAAATATGATTAAATGGACACAATTTGGACATTTTGTAATTGACACTGATCGCAAACGTGTTCATGACGTGTCATTCCTAACTGTGAAAAGTCATATGTCAGAAGTGTCATCAACTAAGCGCCTCCTTTTATCTTTTTTGTACTACCTGCAGGCGAACCACGATTGAGTCCCGCCTACCATTTGAGAACCACTGATGTAGTCCTCACAGCTGCAAATGTTCAGTCGTTTCTCTTACAGGTAAGCCATTGCTTTAAGGTTCTCTTTGTATTCACTACTTTATCCTACAAGGACTTTCATTTCCACGCACGGCTGCATCTTTTGATGTGAAATGTTTACGTTGTGTTACTACATTCTTAAATAAGGATTGTACAGTACATTGCCTATCAGCAGATAATTATTGCCAGGCAGTGCCCTAAATATCAGTCAGATTGTTTTAGCGCAGCAATCATCCATCACAGGGGGGAAAAAAAAAAGGAAAAAAAGAATGTTGCTTTTTGCCTAATTACCTATGACATCAACTGCCGAATGATCCATGATATTCCATGACACAATTTATCCTGCCAGTCAAGATCAGAGGCGACTTGAGTGACATAATGGAAACTATTAGTGTAACAGCTTCAACCTCAATGCATTTCTGTTCAAAATCCACCATTATAGCACATATAGGATTCTCTCAAATTGCCATGTTAGGTGGGGGTGGGGGATGGGGGGGGGGGGAGGCAACACCCACATGCGCCCCGCAGCATTGTCTGCCACTCCACACGCTCCCATGTAGTTTGTTCCACTTCCCCCAATGGTTTCCATAAACTTCTTACCACCAACTCTTTTTTCTTTTTTCTTGCCACGCTTAGAAATCAAATAGCTGTTTTTTTTTTCAAGCCTCCCTCGTTAAAAGGCTTCCTCATTCAAGTTTCCATCCGGCGTGCACTCTCGGGTTTGAGCAAGTAAACAACAGAAAGGTCCAAATCAGTGGAAAAAAAAAAGCCTAATGGCGTCAAATGTCATTTGCCCTTGCCCACCAGAAAGACATGACACAATACGGGCATTATCAACCTGGGACTCCAAACGCAATAATGAAGTGAGGGTCAAAATATAAATATGTACATGGAAAAAAAAAAGATGAGAGGGGGAATAGAGAGAGAAAATAGGAGGTCTTTAATACACATTTCTTGAAAAATGTGGCAAACATATCAAAATGCACCAAAGTTTGATTTAAAAGTTAACTTATACAAACATAACTGTGCGCTCATTTGCACTGATTGGTTGCTTTCATCACCCATTTGGTGTGCAGGCAGGTGCTCAGTGAACATGTATTCTTCGATCCTTCTGTAATGTTCTCCTGCCTTCTTACTATCTTGTTTGATCGAGAGTTGATGCTCCTCCAGAATTTCACGACACAAGTCGATGCGCTTTCTTCCATTGTGCATTGTTTCGCTACGCGGCTCCGATTCGTGTTTCTCTTTCATTCCTGACTGCTTGCCGGGCCTTTGAATGCGAATGCTCAGTACCATCGTTGTTCCTTCAGTCATTAGCCGGATCAGATGTAAACCATTACAGGCGGTAAAAGTGACTACATGCATCCAGTATGCTCACATCTATCGTCGTTGAATTAACCCAAATTTGTTGACTCTAGGAGTGGAGCTCACCTTTCCTTGCCCTGCTATTTGCCAGCGTCACCGTTACTTAGCGGCCAACTTCCTCGCACTCCGCATGTGAGCGTGTCAACGTCTATTAGCTTGGACACCCGAGGGAATGCATATGTTGGACGGAGGATGTTGAGGAAAGCCCAGGTGAGGTGTTTTCTCACGGAACCTCGCTTCCACGTGCCGCCAGCTCATTAGAGTTTCCAGCCACTCGGTCCGTTCTCCACTAAGGCACACACGCATTCCTGCTCAAGCCATCTCACGCCAAGGCGCCAAATCATACAAGACCCTTTTGTGAAAACAGGTTATTAACGTCCTGTGATCTCCTCAGTGTCAGTATGTTGGCATGGAAAGCCGCGCACAATCAAAAGGCAATTTTAACAACGCTTTAATCCTAAATTTAGCTGGAGCATCGTTTGGAAGCAAAATGGAAAAAGTTGATGAAACGGCCTTGGAAGGTGACATACTTGAAGTGGTCCTGGCTCGGAAATAGTTTTAGGACTCTGAATGGTTGATTGATGCAGTCCAATTTTCATGTCCCCGTTTCACGCTGCGAGTGAAATTGACCGGAATACGTCTTTGTACCTTACCAAGAGCGTGACCGAGTTAATATTTTCATTTCACTGGAAAATCGGACTTTTCTGCAGCGATTAGGAATATCATCGCATCATAATGTGACATTTTTAGATGGCGGTGTTCTAACGGGAACTCCATACTTGAGGCGGATTGGCCAGCAACGTAAGTGTAACTGGCTACAAAAGAAATGTGATTGATCACCTGCGTGGGTAGAATGGTGAAGATGATGAATGCGTCACCTATACTTCCTTGACGTGTGTGGGAAGATGTAAGAAAATTGAAGCTTGGTCACACACACCCACAACACAAACGCACACATATGAATACACTGTATGAGAAACAGCTTACGGTGTGAGAAGCGCCGCAGTTCTACTCTAATACAACCGCAAGAATAACCACATTGTGAAATTAATAGACGGTCATCATTATCAACAATTTTATTCAAAGTGTGCATCTCATTTTGTGGCAAATGAACAGATGTACTTCTTTTGTCTCCTCATGTAATAGTCAAGACGGGAACAGCGGTGCACACAACGACCTCAGTATGAACACATTTTAAACAATGCGACATCAACCACAGTTCGCAGTACGACGCCGCAACAACACGCACACACTCCTGCGCTATTCACATCTCTATCTTGATCAAACTGTGTGCCACGGTCACGCGGCACCCGCTTTGTTCCCCAAACAGCGTCTTTGAAGAAAGCCTCCGATGGGCCTCTTTGACATGTATTGTTTGGGCAAGGGAATTTAGACCCCTCAGTCCCTGGCCTTGGCCCTCGTCTGCAAAGCAACCCCTGGGCAAGGCTGCCACTGTGACTAATGCCCCATAGTCGAGCCTCTGGGCATGCATGAGTGTGTGTTTTTGAGTCAGGGAATGAGAGAAAGTGTGACTAATGTCTGCAGAATAGTATTTATACATTATGGAGCCATTAGTAGTTTTGGCTCCTGGATGGAACAGCAGGGAGGGAGACAAGCATTGTCGTGCTCCCGGTAGCTCCCCTTGCACAGACCCCCACCCCACAGCCCCACACCCCAAATTCAATTCCTTGCCATCATCCCGACAGCCATGTCCGAGAAAGTTGAACCACTGAGTTTCAAGGCAACGTTATGTTGCAAAACCATATGACGTTTCACTACATTGCAAACGGTGTCATTGACTCATCCGCAGAAGGGGTCAGGCATTTGGTGCCGAGCGGCATGTCATGCATTGAAACATCAAGATTGGTAAGTCGCGGAACATATTGATACCGGAATGCTATTTCTCACGAAATATGTCATCGCACCATAACGTGCGACTTATTTACACATTTCAATTAATCAGAGTGGCAGCTTCTGCGCTGTTCTTTTGTTTTGCAACAAATTTGGTTTCAATATTTTGGTTGTCTTACTGTTCAAATGCCCAGTAATTGCTGAACGGAGTTTTAATCACCAAAATTTTCATTTGCATCACATGCCCATGGAATTCAAAGTCAACTGATTGCATGGGAGGATCATGCGCTTCATTTTTCTTTCGTGACATCACCCCCTACTGGTCTGGCATCTATGTTAGTGTTTTTCATAAAGGCTCTCCATTGAGCTTGAACCTATTCCAACTGACTGCATGAGAGGCAGCGTGCACCCTGAACTGGCCACCAGCCAATCACGGGTCACAGCCAAAAACAAGCATTCACACTCACATTCACACCAATGGAAAATTTAGTTCTCTTCCGAAAAGCTAACAAGTATGTTTTTGGAATATGGGAGAAAGCTGGAGTACCCAGAGAGAACACGAACAAGCAAACCTAGCACATTCTGGCCGACATTAGAATCCAGAATCTCAGGCCTGGGAGGCCGACGGCCAAACCACTATTCCATCATGCTGTCCTTGAGCACATTGTCTTGATGTGAAAGTTTACACTAAGTAGTTGTATAGCCGTGGAAGTTACAGAAATGACCACAAAGCACCTACTTAGGGGGATTATCCCCCCCAAACCACAATATATATAAAATATTAAATATTTCAATGTATATAAATTAAATGAAAAAATAAATTGGTCACCACAGCCGTTGACATGAATCAGCCCTGATATATGAATTGCAATCACTTTTCATCATGTTTCCAAGTCTAGACAGACCCAGACAAAGAAAATATTACCTTTCAGTTACGGAAAGGCCTCAATTCATATGTTATTTATATAACACAGAGGAAGTCCCCAGTGGAGTGCCCTAATGGTACCAGCAGATAAAACACTCTACAAACACAGATAAGAGATAATAACTTGGGAGTGGGGGAGTGTGTGGGGACAAAGAGAAAACGCCAATGATAACATCAACAGGCTCCTTTAGTCTTATTCACATCAGAACAAATCGTGACATTTGCGTTGGCAAAGATGATAAAAGTCCAAGTGTTCTGTTTAGGATGTTGAGTGAGATCAGCAAGGTCAAGATTTGTCCCTCATTGGGGGCAACGTTAGAAGAAGTGTGTGTGTGTGTGTGTGTGTATAAAAGAAGCAAGGTGTAAAAATACCATACCACTCCAAGATAAACCCTCTCTCCCACGGCCTGCCACTTACAGAGTCTTGGAGCGTGGGAGTGTGTGAGGGGGTTGCCCTGTGAGTGTGTGCTCTTGGATGTGTGTGTGTGTGTGTGTGTGCGCGCGCGTGCAGGAGGTTTCCCTTCACCTAGCAGAAAAGCTCCCATGATGTTGGCTGTCACTACTCGCAAGTGCGGACAGGAAGGTCAGAGCGAAGCTCTTGGCGATTTTCCACTGACAAACACTCGTGCATGCGTGCGTGCTTCCCCGTATTTGCGTGGAAGTGTAGGGCATTTTCAGGGTGTGACTCATGCATAATTGAAAGGGGAAATCTGTTTTCATGTGGCTGGAGAGAGGTGCACGTGGCCCTGAGGAAGACGAAGGAAGCTTTTACAATTAGTGACTCAATGCTCTGAGGCTCATCTGTGGAGCTCGTAACATGTGGCTTGGCAGGTAATAATTGGCAATTCATTAAAAAATCATTTGAGTTTTGGGGTGGATACATGATGACATTTCCAAAAGAGGAGAAATCACACCATGTTCGATGGCATTTAGAGACAAAACTTCAGACTCTAAACAAAAGTGAAAGTAATAAATGACCGTAGAATAAATATATTTGTTTCTATACATTAAATGCACACAGCGGCCCGGTGGTTAGCGCGTCTCAGTGCAGAGGTTCGATTCCAGCCGCGGCCTTTCTGTGTGGAATTTGCATGCTCTCCCCGTGCCTGCGTGGGTTTTCTCCGGGTACTCCGGTTTCCTCCCACATTCCAAAAACATGCATGACAGGCTGATTGAACACTCTCAATTGTCCTTCAGTGTGAGTGTGAGCCCTGCGATTGGCTGGCAACCGCTTCAGGGTGTCCCCCGCCTACTGCCCGAAGACAGCTGGGATAGGCTCCAGCACCCCCTGCAACCCTTGTGAGGATAAAGCGAATCAGGAAATGGATGGATGAATGATAAATACCCCCCCCCCCCCCCACACACACACAGGCAAGGCAGTCATATTTTAACAGTCATTGAAATAAACAAAAGCAACTGATGAAAAATACCACTCACCATGATGCTAAATGTAGTTGTACCCTGTGGATTAAATGGTGTTTCGCATTGCGTATTAGCATTAAGGGGACTTCAAAGTTCTGTGGTTTGGTTAAATATGCAGCATGTAAATCTTTGTTTCATATTTAGTTTTATAGTGAATTTCAACCGGTTGCGGTAATAAACAGCTGGAGGCAGGCACTTGGCTATTTGAACTGTTCACTATCTGACCAACTGCTGTCTGGTGTGAAGTTTTCAGCCGCAGTTCAAAGTCGTGCTCATAGCTCGGATTTTTCCGAATAACTCAAGGCAACAAATCAGCCAAGCGACATATGCCGGGTTACTCATATGTTGAGGTAATAGCTGTTCTATTACATTACACTGGAGTTTCAGGATGATGGTTCAAAAACAGAAAAGAAAAAAAAAAGCCAAGCAGAGCAAGCTTTTCCAGTGTTCTCTTGGACATTTTTACATGTAACACAAACAGCTTTCAAGTACCGTAGCTTTCAACCGCCTCCTCCTCAGACTCCTCAGCCTTTCCAGCTGGGCCCTGCCAGCGACCTGTCAGGTCAATAAACCGCGACCTTTGGCGGCGGGCATCCGATAAAGTTCCTCAGTTTAAACTGTGACAGCCCGAATCGATGTAATTTACCATGTGCTCCAGTAAATGAGCACTGGGCACTTTGTGACAGGCGGGCAAGTGGACGAGGAGCCCAGCCGGTGAGCCGCCATGTTCCATGTTCATCACAGTGACAATGACCTACTTGAATGTGCCATCTCATCTTTAATGTCAAAGTAATCACTGGCTGACATTTTAAGAGGAGGAGGGGAAAAAAAAACTCGGTCGATATTCGTCAGGCGTGCGACATAATAAGACGAGTACGAGTTTTCATTGTGTGGTGCTTGGATGTGGCCTTTCAGTATTTAGGGTTTATTTGCTTGCCGAGTGCGCAGCCCTTTAAACTAACGTCTCAACTCGGATCCGACACAGATTGATGGTGGTCGCGAAAACACGTCTGAATGCCGAGCGAGCAGGCCAATGTTGAAGGCGGTGACCTGAAGCAGAGGTTCCGTCGGAGGCTGTCCCAGTCTGAGGTCCCTCTGCCTGCCAGAGCCACATTTTAATCACAAGCATAATTTGAATCTACACTAATGAATACAAATGACTCCCAGGACTCCACAAGACGAGAGTGATAGATCATTATTGCCGCTAACATTCACATATCTGACACCTCTTTTCAATTAGCGGCCCCTGTGGAGCTGATCACCGAGGCCCCCCGCTCAAATGAAGACAAACGACGGCCCTCGCCATGCGGTGGATCTTCCCTCGCTTCTTTAATGGCTTTCTAATTTAGGAACATCTTTGACACGACGTGATTTGGCATCAGGGGTTTTTTTTCCCCTCCATTCTGAGAAGTTGACGTGAAAGTCACATAATAGAAAGCAGGTGTTAATCAACCTTACTCGGATGTGACGCGCAATTCTAGAGGGAGTTTGACAAAGAGAAGATCGTCCTTGCCACTCACTGACACGGAGCATTCACTTCGCAAAGACGCTTTCGTATCCATTTCGTGATAAATCCTTTTTTTAAAATTATCCCTCCGATTGGCTTTTAAAGTTCGAAGGAACTTACTTACAGTTGTGTACCCCTCTCGCCACAGTTTTGAATTTGAATGTGAATAAACAGAGTACACCAGTAGAATGTACACAATGTACTCAAGTAGATATTCAGATTGAGCAAGATAGCATGATTTGACTTAGGAATTGCTCAGTTCAGTGTGTTTGTGATTTTGGTAGACGCACTACGTCTCACTGGGCGTTCGTGCCTCACCCCCTGGCGCATCTGCAAATTTGGGTAAAATAAAGAGCGGACTACATTTTAGACTCTGGAAAAGCAGGTCTGCACCTGGAGTTGGTCACGATAAATTTGGTGCTCCGCAGATGTGTGTGGCAGATGTCATTGGATTTCATCCATAAGTATAACACCAGTGTGGCACAATCCCTCTGAATCATTGTCCAAATTAATTCATTAAATTAATTATCAGATCGAGTCAAGGCGAGAGTTTGCCAATGTCTTGCACGGACCCCGGGAAGTATTTCTGTTTCGACAAAAATTTGCGGAACCACAAATAGACTCGCTGGGTTCCGTGCATGACGTTGGTAGGTAAACTGCAACATCTCCCCTTTCGGATGATGCAGTTGGTCGTTCATGTGACATGAGCCATAGGGGAGTGCATTGTACCACCCCTTGTGTGTCTGTGTCCACCTCAATAGTGACGGGGGAGGGGAGTGCTATTTAAATATTTTTAAAGTGATAATGATTGTAATTCAATGAATTGATTTCAACAATGATTCAGAGGGACTGTCCCAGACTGGTGTGATATTTATGAATGAAATCCAGTGACGTCCACCACACACACCTGCCATCGAAGTATGGACTTTGGATTTTGTCTTTCTCTGTTTCACTAAAATATGTCGTTTAGCATTCAGAAATCACACGTGGAAGTATGTGCACAGGTAGAAGCATTTCGACATTTGACATACTATATCTAGAATAAAACCATCATTTTTCAAATAGAATACAAATACATTGCAGTCAACGACTGCCACGAATCTGGAACCGATGGATGCGAGTCAACAAATCCAAGTCATCCAATTCCGTCACTGTCCAAATTCTTCATTCAAGTTCATATTTCGACGTCAAATGATGCACTGTCTGGGTTTACTTTGTGCTGTATTAGTCACAGTGTTACGTGAGAGCCCACTTAAAGTCCGCCACAGAAAACCCCCGAGCCAAAGCTCTTTTATAAGAAACTGACTTTGGAGCGAACATGCAATAGGAGACCAAAAATCCTCATCGGCTTCCTTTGACAAGTGTGTGGTTTGTCCGTGGAGAGGAATGAATGGCTTCTCTGTGTCTCTCAGTCAGTGGGATGTCATCACAGACGAGTCTGTGGGGGTCACGAGTGCCCTGCTGGATTATGACAGTCAGCCCACTTCAGCCGAGCAGTGGGTGGGAGAGGGTCATCTCCAAAATCTTATCTTAACTCACAAAGTCTGGTCAAGGTCCTCGTGTTTGTGCAAAGGCAGACGGAATGAAAAGAAAATATGGATTTGGTGACAGCCTTAGTGATCTTCTTTTTGATCTCACACATCAAGCACACAAACTTGATCGATAAAGATTTCTCTCAACTACACACAGATAGCTGAAACTATCACGTTTGATTTTATCCATTTAAATTCATTCAAGATGGATCGGCGATGCAGTTTTAAATACTTGCAGGAAATAATACTCTGCAGACCACATGCAGCATCCTCAAAATGGATGATGAAAACCTGCTGGTTTTAACCCAGCAGGATGTATTTTAAGTTGAACAAATCAATAGAGCAAAACTGAAGTTTAAGGTTGGAATTTGCCCAAAATGTTTGAAAAAAAATAGGCCCTTAAAATGCACAGTCGTCTTTCTCCTGAGACTTCATCTCTATGAGCATTTTAAAAAAATCAACTCCACAAAAATTAAATCATGTTACTTAACGCAATGTCTGTAGGTGACATTTTGATCAGTTCAAAATGGTTTCAAAATCCATCCATCCATCCATTTTCCGGAACCGCTTAATCCTCACTAGGGTCGCGGGGGGTGCTGGAGCCTATCCCAGCCGTCTTCGGGCAGTAGGCGGGGGACACCCTGAACCAGTTGCCAGCCAATCGCAGGGCACACAGAGACGAACAACCATGCACGCGCACACACACACCTAGGGACAATTTAGCGTGTTCAATCAGCCTGCCATGCATGTTTTTGGAACGTGGGAGGAAACCGGAGCACCCGGAGAAAACCCACACAGGCCCGGGGAGAACATGCAAACTCCACACAGGGAGGCCGGAGCTGGAATTGAACCCGGTACCTCCGCACTGTGAAGCCGACGTGCTAACCACCGGACTACCGGGCCGCCACTGGTTTCAAAATGTGACTCAAATTGATTTTCAATCGCGCCTGTCCTATTCCGGTTTACTTTTTTTGCACAAGGCCTGATACACCCAAGACACATTGTCAACCTCTTCGAGGGCAAGTTTTCTATTTTATATTCCTCGTTACAGATGTATTACCTATACTGAGCATATCAAACATCTGCACACCCCTGCTCATATGCCACGTTTTGGTGGTTTCCGAAAAAAAAAAAAAAAAGAGGCCACTATTAATAAGCGTCTACCATGACCATTTATAGAGCAGTGTGCACACTTGTCACTGTATATCAGATGTGTATTATTTTTATTCGACCCTCTCGAAAATATTTTCTTTCTCAATTGATTTGTAGAAATTATAGGTCACAGTAATGGAGGAAAACAATTTGAAATGATTTATTTTGGTCTCATTTTTGCATATCATATAAAGCTACTATTTGAATAGGAGTGTGTAGACTTTTTATACCCACTGTATATAGTCACCCACAAAAAGCACCAAGGACATGAATGTGTTAGCCTTGCCATTCTGTTGTGGTAGCCAAAAATCCATCAATGGTGCAAAAGTTGAAGGATTATGTCCAACAGCTTTAATTGGAGAAGACATGGAAGCGGACTATAGGATTTCCAAATAAAGCCACACATATGTTGATGATTTCTTGTTTGCATCGGTTACCACCGTTTATGTGGTCCTTAACCATTACACCCCTTGACGTGGCGGTAAAAGTTGACAGGGGAGGAAGTGTGTGCTAGACATACAGTGTTACACACTGTGCCCAACAGGGAGCTCCATGATTTACGTGTGAGCTCATTTTGACACCCTCCTCCCGGCCGCCTTTAAATCACAACCCCTCTCGCTGGAGCTTCCAATAAACATCCTCTGAAATGTCATATTTGCCTCTGCTTTTTATACTTTAGAGCACTTATAGTAGTTCCTGCATGTACCCATATTGTGAAAGGACTGAAATAGCCTATTGATGGGTATATAATACGGAGAATTGGACGCAGTGTGAGAAATTGCTTGCCAAATAGTGATCCCCAAGTTTCCATCTATATACTGCATCAGCACTTCATAATGAGTCGAAATACATTTTGGTAATTTTGTGATTTTATGCACTTCTTATTGTTAGTATGCGGGGTTGACTGGTTAGCACGCCCACCTCACTGTGCAGAGGTGCAGGGTTCAATTGTTGCTCTGATCTTCTTGTGAGGAGTTTGCATGTTCTCCCTGCACCTGCGTGGGTTTTCTCCGGGTACTCCGGTGTCCTCCCACATTCCAAAAACATCCATGGGAGGTTAATGGAACACTCTAAATTGTCCGTAGGTGCGTGAACGCAAATGGATGTTCGTCTCTGTGTGCCCTGCGATTGGCTGGCAACCAGTTTAGGGTGCACCCCGCCTACTGCCCGAAAACAGCTGAGATTGACTCCAGCACGCCCCGGGACCCTTGGGAGGATAAACGGATTAGAAATTGGATCGATGGATGACTGGATAATTAGTATGCTAAATAGTGTGCTCACTCAGTGAAGCTGCCCTGAAAAAAAAAGAGTGTTGGAGTGTTGAATCTACTCAATCTTTTTTGGTGGTTTGTTGATGGCAACCAGTTCAGGGTGTACCCCGCCTACTGCCCAAAGACAGCTGGGCTAGGCTCCAATCATGCTTGTGACCCGTGTGAGGATAAATGGACCAGATCATGATCGGATGGATGGATGCCATTATTAAAGTTGGGACCTCACACTTATGCAGTATAGCACATGTAATGCCGTCATTTACATTATGAACCAATTGTTCGACCCTTTTCGCAAAGTGGTACACGTTTGAGTCCACATGCTTCAAACATTGTCTGACTGGGGATGAATGATAAACAGGCAGAAAACAAGGGAGTCAATCCCCCCCTTCTCCCTCAGCATCAGGTTCATATGTGTAAGGAGCGTGCAGGGCATTTCCATGCTGTCACAAAGCCCTCTGTGAGAGCGACTTATTTACCCTGCAGTAAAAGCCGAGAGGGAGTCTAGGCTGCAGTAAAAGTGGTGAGGTGCTCAGTGGACTAAGATTTAGGGCCTCCTCCTTCTGCCTTGTGCTCTGCGTGTGTGCGCCTTTTGCCTCATTCGAGGTGAGTTACACTCTGCTGAGGTGTCAAGAGGTGCTACAAACACACATCTTCGAATCGTCTTTAATAAGAGAGGTGGTTCCAGTCAAGGGTTACATAGCGAGTGACAAGATATCCATCGAATTGAATAAATATGCCGCAGTGCAATTAAGGATGATTACATTTCACGATGCTATTGCTCTTCTTCACAGTACACGATGCATTTCTTCACAGACGGAACAGCAAATGTGCTTTCTTGCTCGAAGGTTCTCAAAGGGAGAGAAGACATTAAGCAGCGTCGAGGGAAAAGCATTCACATTACAGAGAGTGATGGGCTCTGGAGCCGGCACATGGACCGAACCCCCCGCTCGCACCCTCCCCTTCCCCTCGGAGAGTATTGCTTTGCTTCGTTACATTCCTCATCATGGTCAAGTCGACTCCTCTGAGAGTGTGCGTGCACTATTGGCGCTGGTGTGTATGCGGGTGTGTGTGTAGTTCAGTGTGTAGCCTCTTTCACACAGTGATCCTGTAAAATTGCCTGAACAGAGCAACCGATATTGACCTCTGTTTGACTTTTACACCGAACCCTGTAGCGATACCCATTCCATGTCAATGCCGTATATAACTGTACATACGTACATAAGTCGGACTGAAAAAAAAATGGGGGATTATTGCAGGTCGTGTAAAAGGCTTTGCGGGTTTGCTGACGAAGCAAAAAGTTACCCGAGTTGTTTCCGTTTTTTTTTTTGATAAAACAAATGTGGTATCTTTGACCATCCAATTTTTGAAATGCAAAACAACTTCAACTTAAAAAAACAAAAAACAAAACAAAACACATTAATGAAAAAGTAACGTGAAATGTTGTAATCTAAAATGTCTTCAAACAATTTTGAATGGGGAAAAAATTTATGACAAATTTTCAGTCATTTTACGACAAATTTAAAATAAAAACGTGACATCTTGTAACGGTCTACAATTATTTTTTTTTAAATTTAAAATAAATGTGTAATATTAACTTTTTCTCACAATTTGATGCCCGCCGAGTTTAAAATGTGCAGCAGGCCACCGTACCGGACTTTGGACATCCCTAGTTTGTAACGGAACAGCAAACAGCTCAGACTAGCTTAGATGTGCCTCCCAGTCTGTGTTGCTGCCTTTTTTTTTTCTCCGCGTGGTGTAAAAGGGGACGCCCTGGTACGATCTACTAAGGCAGAAAATTGCCGGATCGACTTTGTAACCCCCTGTATTAAAATGGCCAGTGAATACAGATCGAGCCTATTATCACAAATTCAACCTAAAAGCCTAAATATCACATTTGCGAGAATGGCCATTTCAGCCTTTAGCAAAAAAAGTGAATTGAAAATTTATAAATGTATTCAAATGCATTATGTTGCGATCCGCCGGGGGTTTCAAAGTACAATTTTGTGGTTTTCATACAAAATGGGGAAAGTGTAGCATCTTCATATTGTGACTCCCTTTAACTTAAGGTCATATGTTATTGTCTTGCCTGTGATTTGGAGCAAGCAAACATTCACATTCAACAACAAAAACTGCACATTCAGTCGAAGGTCGCGTGAGTCCTCTCAAGCAGTGTCGTCGCTCCCTCGGCCCGTTTACTTGTGACTATAGCAGCTCGGGGTCGATTCCAAGGCACTTGATTCTTTTCATTGCTGTAGGTGATTTACAGAATGAATAGTGTTGCCCTTTTTCTCACTCTCTCGCCAGGGTACAAATGCACTTAATGAAATAAAAACTCACATTCATCAAGTTATCCGATAATAAACTTTGGTAAGATGATTTTATGTAACCTTAACGGCGTTCCTACCAGACAAAATACTGTTGGGCTACCACGATTTGCAAATGAAATGCCACAGGGAGACTGAAATTGAACGCAATCATGGAGGCATAAGGCGAATCACTAAGCCCGAAGTAGGTCAAGATTCCCTTCACAGATCTAGGCGAAACAAAAGTGTATTTTCTCCCTGCATACAACTAGACAGCACACAGTATGAAAAGAGACAAGAGTTCAAGAAGAAGGTGTCGTCGGTGCTTGTGGTCACACAAACGCAAACATTCAAACTATTTTGTGGTCTTGGGGACTTTCCGGTTGCCACTGGGTGCCATGGAGCTGTAAAATGCCTTGTAAAACCTCCAACCAGACTTTGTAGCAGAAGAGGTACTGTTCCTGAAACCCAAGACAGAGAAAAAAAAAGGTCTCGCTTTTTTGGAAACTGGCTTGATTTCAAGCCTCAACTTCGAACCCCTCCGATGACACTGACCTTGGTCTGAATCATCCCGTGCCGCTGAAGTCTCATCTCCTTCACGATGTTGCTTACGTTAATCTAAGGACAAGAAGACAGATGGCTCATGCACGGCTGTGATACGACTTCTGAAGTCGCTCTGTTGTGCGAGTGTTACGTATAAACGGCACCTGCACTGTATAAAGGTAGAAAGCATTGTTGCAGGAGTGGCAAGCAATAAATAATGCGTTTGATTGCGGTGACAATCGGAATAAAGGCGCAGCTACTGAATTCATTTTCACTCTGTGGCCGGATCCAACAGATGGAACTGCAAACACTAGATTTGAAAATCTTGGATCGAACGCTCTCACGGGCCGCAGATTTCCAACACCTGATTTATTTGGCGATTTAGTTGTCTGCAGTGAACGAGTGTGACAAGTCGTCTGTGCTAAAAAAGTGAAAATGACAATGCATCGAATACATTGTTTGTAACTCACAGGCAAATCCCTCTCGATGAGGCTGAGGATGATATCGGTGCAGATGAGAACACCCGAGCGTCCGATGCCGGCGCTGCAGTGGACCGTGACGGGCCCCTGCTGGTGCACTGAGCGCAGGTAGCTAATGAAGCGAAGCAGTTGCTCCGAGTAGTGCGGAACGCCGTGATCGGGCCAGTGCGTGAACTTCAGGTGATGGACAATGTGGGTCTCGGCTGTCTGGAATCGTTTCAATCCAAATAAGGGTACACTAGTCAAATAGAATGTTGGATTAAAATATCGGGATACTTTGAGGTCTGACCGCCTCAAAAGCGAATGCAGCATGAACATGAACGTCTCTCACCTCTGTTTCCATCATGCGGATGACCTTAATGTGGAAATATTCCAAGTACTGCTGGTTCACCAGGCGGATGTCAAACTTGCCCGTGTCCAGTGGCTTGTTGGGCTTCTCGGGCCAATACTTGTGACATTTCACCCTTCCTCGTTCTACTTCTTGGGTCATCATGGCAATCACATCCGATTTGTTTTCCCAGATCATTTGCCAGAACGCGGCCACCGTAGAGGGTAGCGGTCCTTGGCAGGAAATGTAGGCGAGCTCCTCACCTCCCACTTGCATGCGGAGGTGGCTGGCGTTGATGTAGTCGCGCTTCTCCCCGAGGCGGACGCGGGTTTTGTCATCTGCGGATGGAAAAGAGGACACACGGGGCCGGGGTGAGTGTGCGGCGTGTCCGTTTACTGTACTTGCCTGCATCACCAAGTGTTTCCAAATTGAATAAAACAGATCCTGCAACAGATCCTTGATCGTTTCCTCGGTTCTGTCATCTTGTTTTGCCAAAACTTATGTAATAACTACAAACAAAGTAGCTTTGTTGGTGATGAGAGGACTGATCGAGTCCGAGTATTGACAAAGTCCCCCACCTCCTTGAAATGTACTGGAAAATGGCTGTTTAAATACAAGGAATAGATTGGATCAGTAAATAACCCGCCGTATGCGGCATAGGAGAGGGCATATGGCGAGGGTCAGCCATATTCCACTGAGGCCCACTATCTTTGTCAGGATGCTCATTCATGTCTGACCCCCTTCACCCACCCCAAAAAAACTAATCTCTAGAGGCCATAAAGTAAATCTGCTGCGTGTTTGTCTTAATATGGATGAAAAACGGTTTGCCTTCTCTTTTTTCCCCTCAACAAATCCCATGCAAATCTCCAATTTGTGATTATCTCACAGTCCTTTATCTGTGCCCAAGAAATTCATTGTGTAAAATCGACTAGATACATACAAGGGCCCGCTTTTTTTTTTTTTTGCGTGTCTTCTTATAAGAATTTTGTGGCATATTCTACCAAAATATCTGTTGTGTAGTTTAATCCTTAATATATACCTCCCCCACACTTGAATCATGTTGAAATATATTTACACACCCTTTTTAAACACATTGTCAACATATTTCAAAACCTTTATGATATTTATTTATTCTTACAGAAAAATCTCACAAAGTAAGGGCGCAATAGAACAATATTACCGCCCTCTCACTTTTGCCATCTGTATTGAGATTTCGTGGAAATCCAACTGGAAAAACGGAGACAAAATAGCCAAACAAGAACAAAAACAACAGCATCATAACAACAGTAAGACATCAATCCGTTTACATGGGATCGATGTGTGGACTGGAAAAGCAGCGCGATAGCGCTATAAGACGAGTAGCAACTAGAACAGGATGAGCTGGTCCGTGCATGGCGAGCCAGGCCGTGCGACCAATTCAGCCTTGTACCAATCAACCGTGCGATTGAGAGGACAATCCATGAAGATAACGTGACAACAAGGGCCGTGTCTAGGAAAATACAGAATGGCCCCACACCAAGTAACTAAATCCAATCGCCGTGCGTGCCCCTCGGGAGACACGATAAATGAATCGACACAGCCACACAGGCACGTTAGTTATCAGGGCTGGCTGGTGTGCTGCGTGGGCACAATGAGGACTGAGGGAATGGGCCCCACATTCTTCGTCTCATGCGGTTATGGGGTAAGAGGATTGCCACAGGGCAGGTGGGGGGTGGCTCCCGTAGTCAAGCAGAGGCAGTTTCGCCTCGAGAGATAACATCTCCAGCCCTGTCAGATTCCCGATTGCCAATCAAAATGACATTTATATACACTGTATACCAATTAAACAAAACTGGCCATTATCACCTTTGTAATGATTTCATTATTTGCTATTTGTCATTGTGCAGATTTACGTGATGATGATGTGTTGAATATGAACTTGCATGCTTTTCTCGACATCACAATCTTTTGTGTAGCTTGTTAGTTGCACTCTTGTCTCACTTTGACTTTCTAACTGGGAAGCGCATGATTGGAATGACAGCACGTAATGTCTGCTGTCTGTCTGCCCTTGAAGCTGCTCCATTTATAAAAAGCATTTGACCTACATCTCTTATAGTAATTAAAAAATGTTTTTGCTCATGTTCATGGACGACATCTAAGAGAAGTGGACCAGAATTATAAGTGGACCGTGGCGGTCTTAGCAAATGGCGAAAACTAATTCACGTCGAATGGGGAATGACTCACAGGGCAAGATGTCTCTGTAGCGGTTCTTGTCTCTGTGTTCAGGGGCTTTTCCCACCACGCAGTCGTCAGAAGGCTTTAGGTGCTCCAGAGCCTGAAGTCACATTAGTGTGTAACAATGTTAACACGCATGAATTGTGATGCCCCATTCAGCATAATGTGCTGGGCAATGTTCAGTGAAACCCACCATAAATTCTTTGACCAGTTCCTGCTGGTCTAATTGATGCTGTAGAATCTGGATGATGGCTTTGACCCTGGAGCCTGAATACTGGCCGCTCCGAGATGGGTTAATGATGGATAAACTGGACAGTTCCTCCTCTGATATGATGACTGGGCCTGGGCAGAGGATAAGATTATAGATACTTCAGAATAAACTCACAATGTCTTTGAGAGGGTATGATGCAATGACTTGTTATGAATGAACTTGTCAGGACTGTAATCTCTCCAATAAAAGATGATTCCTTACGTATCTTGGTATATTTTAAAGCAGACCGATTCAAATCTGTTGATGCACTCGGACTTTTGAGCTCAAAACTGTTTTTTGGATTCAAATAGATTTTTTGTTAAAAGCTCAATATTTATATATGTATGTCTATAATGTGTGTACAGTATATGCTTACATACTGTATATACTATATGCACTGAATATGTATGTATGTACATGTACTGCATGTATATGTATATGTATATATGTGGAATATGTGCAAATATTTATATACCTTATACAGTACATGTACGTGCATGTATACGACTGTATATGAATAGGGTGAAATGTAAATTCACCCGTTCAGGTTAAGATAAGATAAGATAAGATATCCTTTATTTGTCCCACACTGGGGAAATTTACAGCCTCCAGACGCAAGAATGTAGGCAGAAAGAAGAAAGAAGAAAAAACAAAGTGCGTTAAAGTGCGTTTTAGGTTTATCCTTTCACCCAAAATCTGGACTCCGTTTGTGAGTAGTGTATCCCGGGTATTCTAAGTGGAGGAATAGACACCTATCTGCGGTGAGCTGGTTTGGTGAGCATTGGCGTCAAACACATTGTCTTCTTCCTCTTCGCTGCTCCAGCCGTCTGACTCTGGTTTCCGGCTGCCTTTGCACGACCGGTCCAACAGTTTGCTCACAGTGTGTTTCCTGGGGGAGTCAGGGGGCAGGGGGGGAGACCACACCGTTTTTATTCTTCGGTAGGTAGGACCAGTTGAGTTCATGCAAAGCTGAGCTTCTTTTTCCACCTAAAATACAATATACAACATGATGCTAAAATATCTATATTTGGTAATCATCTATTATTCTTCTTTAGGGTTTGGAGTACAAAGTCCACACAGTGTACTGTAACAACATTTTGTTGAGACACTCGTGAGCTCCAATACAAGAGTTGTCGAAAAAAATTGGCATGTAACAAAAATAATGTGTTTATAGTGGTATAGAACTACACTGCATTTTACCAAATGTATAGCGGACCTTGTCTGTCATGAATATTTGTGATCTTAAATTCATCATATTCATTTTCTATAGGGCTTGTCATCATTTGGGTCACGGGTGTGCTGGAGCCTGCAGCTGACTCTTGGAAGAGAGAGGTGGGTGCTACAGAGGGACCGGTTGACAGTCAATTGCAGGCAGAAAAAAAGACAGACCATCAGTCACACTTGGGGACAATTTGTACGACACATTTCTCTGGAATGTGGAAGGAAGCCGGACTACCCAGAGAAAAGTGGGGTTGGGAGAACATGCAAATTCCACATAGGAGGGTGCAACATTCGAACTCAGGACCTTTCAAGTATGACGCAAGGGTGTGAAACACTAGTGCACCATGATGCCCTGATTGTATTTTTAATTTAGCTTCAACATAACTGACTTTCTTCTAGTTCTCGTATAAGTAGGGATTCATCATTGTCCATCAATTCAAGCATCGACCTTCCCCATTTGTCCGTTTTATTCATTGCTCTTTATTGCCTCCCTGTGGTGAACGTGGGAACTACAGCACAAAAACTCCAAATTCTACGCAAAATGGGCTTTCAGGACGACTTAGATGTATTTAGAAAAAAATAGTGGGAACGATTTATTTTCAGCTGTCCCCACCCCTTTGACACCTACTGCCAGGAGTGCACACTTGCGTGAATTTTAGATTTACTCGTAGCACCCATCATTTAGGATCTTAGTAAACCAGCCCCTGAAGATAAACTGGACCAACTACAAAAATGAAAAACATTTGTCACTTTTCAATCTTTTTATCTACCAAGATTCAACTTAACTGAAAAAAAAAAACAAGACGCAAATACAATGGGGTGGGCAATACAAGGGAAGAGAAGTTACTAACCTGTCAGAAGCTCCGTGCAACATTTCGGTGACATTCAGTGACGGGCAACAAGCTTGATGAGAAGGCGTGCTGTCACAACTCTCCTAGTACACAGAACAACAGGCAAAGTATGCAACCATGAAAAGTACGGACACATGTTCACGCACAACATACATGTGTGCAGTGGAACCCGACTTGCCTGAACAATCGGCGTTTCATCCATTACCACAGTCAGTCGTCGTGGAGGAGGAGGCGGCGTTGTGACTAAAACACCAGATTCATTAAACACACACTCTGCAATCGGCTCTGGAACAGCATGGAAAGAAAACCAACCGTGACATTACATTTGATCGTGTTTTTACAGGTCATGGTGGAAGAAAAGAATATGCGCACTGTCTGGATCCCTACCAGGGGGGCGCTCCACTGGCTTATTCATCATGACGTCAGGTGAGGAAGAGGCATCCGAGGTGGTAACTGGAGCTGGCTGCTCAGCTCGGACAGCCTCAGCACTCGAGGCCATGTTGGGTGGTGTAGGTGATTCGGAATACGTCAGTGGCAGGATGTCCCTGCAGATGGTGAGCTGCACTGTGCCCTCAGCTTTACGCAGAATATCCACCACCTTACTGTGGCTCAGTCCCGACACAATCACACCGTTCACCTGGTTAAACACAGTCGGGAGATTTGGTTTTACCAGAGGCGGATGGGAAAATATTCTAAATATACTGTACATAACATCCTTGGTAATGTTACCTCTAGAAGAATATCTCCCACTCTCAACCTGCCATCCTGCTCAGCTACTCCACCAGAACAGATTTCTTTCACCCTGAGCACGCTACCGTTGGTCCCACCAACCAACGCAAAGCCAAGGCCGCCTCCTTCTGGTTTGGTAAACTCAACTTGCATAATGCAACTCTGAAAAGGACAGCAATGTTGCAGAAGGACAGAGGAATTGTTATTGGTGAACGTCTGAAAATGTAACCCTATGCACTTAATCTTTTGCAAAAATGTTGCATGCTGGGGGAAAACAGCAATGCCCCTTTTCCTCTGCAAAGTCCCAACTGGGCTCGCTATTTCCAAAGGAAAAACCAGGTCAGTACGATCAGTTCCAGTTACCTGGCCTGCCAGGGTACAAATGTCTCAAGTCACTAACCTTTGAGAATATATGGCTAAAATAATCAACACACATGCAAATGTAGCATTACCGCTGGACACCTGAATTTTGTTTCATATTTTCCAATCTGTCAGGTGCATTCAAAATGCTGTGTTTTTCTTATTTTTATTTATTGGTAGTTTTGCGCAGTAATACTGAATTGGGGAGCGGAAAATCACCCTACCCTAAGAAAAACGGTACTATGCAGTGGAAGAGTGGCATTAGTGGTCTCAGGTTACATTACAAACAAAATGATTTAGTGTAGTTGCAACAGGAGGACAAACGCTTACATCCTGCTGTTCAGCTCCAGACAGACATCTGAAGTTGCCAAGCGTTCGACTGACAACTTCAACTGCAGGGAAAAAAAAAGAACAATCGATTAGGTATGAATCAGCAGCAAATGTAGACAAAAAGTACTTGTGCACAAATATTGATCTGTTCCATTTGATCCAAGCTAATTGACATCTAAAGTTCAGCGCCTCACACAGCTTAAGAAAAATCCTCATTGATGAAATTGCAGCGACGGCGCTGCAAAGAACCAAAACACCGTCTGCCTATCTCCCCCTCAACCAGTCGACATTTGAAAGTGTTGAAGGCTACGCACCTCTTCTGTGACAGGTGAACAAGACAAGGCCTTTTTAAAATGACGCTGTCCACTGCCCCCCAACCTTCTGCGGGAACTGTCACCGAGCAACTGAATCACCTGCACTGGAGACCACCATTGACCAGGAATGTGTCTATGAGTGTGTATGTGATGTGAATGTGCTTGTGTGTGTGTTCTAAATGCTGACAGACAGAACTTGGACCCTCATTGCAAGATTAATAATTAGCAAGCCTCAGGCCTCCACTGGTGTATTGGACTGCAAGACTGTTGGTATCACACACACAATGTCTCTCGGGCAACCAAGCTCATACGAAGCGACAAAATACGCTGATGGAAGGATATGGTGAGAAGAAAACAATAAGGAAAGTATCTCACCATCTTCCTGAGGTGATTCTTTTTCAGGAGAGATAGGCTCTTCAAAACGAGCAAAGAACTTCTTGTCCTTTTTCCAATCAAACAGACCTGTAAAAGAAGTCCGCCAAAAAGGGTCGGACAGACAATGACCTCATTCCCCTTCAAACTATTTTTGGTAATGATTGAACTTAAATGATCGTTTGGTTAAACACAAACATATGTGGTTTCCCGGCATCTGTGTTTCTAACTAACAAATCTCCCTCATGTTTGTCCTTAGGGTTTACTGAAGCAGATGAAATCATCTCATAAATCTTTCACAGACTCCTCACCGTTCCATTTGGCCTTGGGCGTCACGGGCTGTTCATCTCTGGAAAATAGGAAAAAAAACACAAACAGCAGAATGAGTCAGTCATCTGTGTGTATCTCGGCTATTTCTTTCATTTCAATTGGGCCCCGAAGTAGGCACGGACCTCAGGATTTTGAGTTTGACTTTACGCGGGGCGATCTCGCAGGCTTTGACAGCATCATCCAAGGTCATCCCTAGAGTGCACCTCCCGCAGATGTAGAGAATCTTGTCATTGGGTTGCACACTGCCTTCTTCGCTGGCCGGGGTGCCTGGCACCACCTCCAGACAGTAAATGCCCTGCCATTTGCTTCCAATGCCACCTGTCAGCTTAATGCCTGGAGAAAGCAGTCACAAATGCCGGTCGGTCATACGTTTGAGACATAAATCCTTTGTTCAGCTCAACTTGAATGCTATAATGCAGTCGATTTTCAAAATGCAAAAAGGACGGATTGCTGCAACACAGCGCACAGTAGCAGGGTGTGTCTATCTCGATCACTTCTAGTCAGGTCGTACCTTGTGTGACCTGGTTTTCCATCCATCCATTTTCTAATCCGTTTATCCTGACAAGGGTCGCGGGCGTGCTGGAGCCTATCCCAGCTGTATTCAGGCAGGAAGCAGGTGACACCCTGAACCGTTTGCCAGTCAACCGCACGGCACACATAGGCAAACAACCATTCGCGCTCACAATCACACCTGGGGACAATTTAGACTAGAGTGTTCCATTAAACTGCCGTGCATGTTTTTGGAATGTGGGAGGAAACCGGAGTACGCAAAGAAAACCCACGCATGCACAGGGAGAACATGCAAACTGCACATAAGGAAGGCCGGAGCCGGAATCGAACCCTGCACCTCAGCAAAACCACTCACACCAACTACAGATAAGGTGAGCTGAGTCTATGCCATGTCGCTGATTAGGGACAATGAGGAAAATAGAAACTAGCTCAAACCTACGATTCTTCAGTTAACTTCATATTCCTGGACAACGTGAAGAAGCCAGTTGAACTGGAATTTTTTTAGGTGTGAGATGTCAATTACAAGGCCACAGTGCTACCCTTTCAATGCGTACACGAAAGAATGAA
Organism: Hippocampus guttulatus; assembly: GCF_054856545.1. NCBI lineage: Eukaryota > Metazoa > Chordata > Actinopteri > Syngnathiformes > Syngnathidae > Hippocampus > Hippocampus guttulatus. Next base: position 9,251,232 of record NC_141270.1, read on the forward strand.
AGACCACTAGCCGTCCTACCGAGCTGTCCTGAAGGTGTCTTGTAGAGGACAATATCAGGCAGGCTGTCACAAGAAGGGGGTGCCACCAGGTTGGTAACAGCCCTGCCTAGGGTCATACTGAGTCTCCTGGGAGAGGACCTGAGAATCGTCATGGCAATTTCATCCGCCACATTGGTCACATCATGTCCATTTACCTGGAGACGATTGAAACCGACAAAAATAATCAACATAGCGACTAACACGTTCAAACAAGTGGCCGTTTACCGTGATCAGCCGGTCTCCAGCTCGGAGGCGTCCGTCTGCCTTCGCTGGATTATCCAGTATTTCTTGTATGTAGTAGCAGTTGTCCAGTTTGCTGCGGGTGATGGTGAAGCCAAAGCTTCCGCTCCTGGACTTGGTCAGAAGGACGGTCAACTCAAATTCTTTTACCGATCCCTGCAAAGCACCAAATAAACAACCAGTGACACAAAAACGTGTGCTTTTAGTGTTGGATCAAAAGGTAATCAAGTGCCACAATATGCACTAAAGGATTCTACATTCGGTTCTTTGCTAAAACACGAATTGAGGTGTCTGTCACACCATGAGAGCGTTTTGGAGATCTGTGAACAAAATAACCTTTCTTTGACTCTCTTCTTCATCCTCCTCCTCATCCTTGTATTCCCTTTCTTCCTTCTCCGCCTCTTCATCCCACTGTGCATGACTCTGGGCAGGTGGAGGTATTATTGTGGGTGGAAGAGTGGGAAGAGTCGCGCTGACATTAGGAGGTGTTGAGGAGATTATCTGTGTCGTGATGGGGCCCGCCGGCGGAGCAGGATTTTGAGGGAGCCCCGCAGCAAGCTGACTGTTTTTAGGGGGCGCTTTGCATTGGAGTGGAAGCTGCTGTCCCTGCTGGAGCGGGTACTGCTTGGCTTTGGACGGCTGTGTCGTGAGCGGCTGAGACGGGTGTGCAAGAGCACAAGTGGTCAGGGTGTCAGATGAGACGTTTAAAGGCGACATGGTAGCGTTTGGGTTCTGTGAGCTGAAGCTAGACAATGTATTGGAGGTTTGAGAAAAATTTGTTGGATTTTGGGAAGTCTGAGAGAGATGAGCTGGAGTGATGGAAGTCTGGGGGAAACTTGATGGAGTGTTCGAGGTCTGTGATAGACCAGACAGAGTGTTGGACATTTGAGAAAAACTGGACGAAGTGGTCTGGGTTTGCGAGCTGAGGCTTGTGAGGTTTGGTAGCGGTGTTTGAGTGGCCTGATTGGACTGAAAACTTTGTTGATGGTCCAGGGTGGAACTGATGGTCAAATACTCCTCGTCTGCCATGATAGTCAATCCATTTCCAACAAGGCAGTAGGTCACACTTCCATCTGCCTCTTCTCGAACACCACTGCAAAGAAAAGAGAATCACTTTCACCCTCTACCAAAAGGAGCAGTTTTCTAATCATCTGAATCAGTTTCGGCTACTTAATACACAGTAAGACAACAGCAGACAAGGACCGTAGACATTAGAAAAAAAAACACGCTACGATTCGAACTGCAGACAATGCCCTACCATTTGCCATTGCTAAACTTTGGTCCAACACATCACCCTTAAAAAAAAAGATGCTTAGGATGTTCCGTATGGAAAAGTTGACCCAGCCGACTTTGAACAAGATGTATCCCTCGAATTGATCGCCAGTCAATCAGGAACCCATTTACACTAGCATATATTTCTACGAACCATTCAGAAGTCAGCAAACCTTTTAGTTCAGCAAGATTCCAAACAAAAACGTGCCTTTGTTGGATGTCAAACATATATGGGTTGAAGTTAAGGCTTGTAGTTTTGCTAATGGAGGCCACTGGCAAATTCCAGAAAAAAATTACAGTCTAATGCAATGTAGTCTTGGGTAATTTTTCTACCTGGCATACATGGAGTTTGAAGCAGTCTTAGGAAAGACGTCATATATCGCGGTTGAACTTGTTGCAACGGCCTCTTCCCCATCGTCGCTTCTATTCTTCGATTTTACTTCCTGTTGTTCTTCTGCTTTTTCCACCGTCAGCTGCGACTCTTGAGCTGGTCGAAAGCAGACCGGAGGTAAGACAGGTGATGTGGGAGAAGCGGGCGAGGTTGGCGAGATTGGCGCTGGAGGCGAAGTGGGAGAGGCCGGTCCGGGAGGTGAAGATTGAGGAGTCTGTTGGCCTTGCACCTCCCTCTCTTGTCCTTCAAAGAAACTCGGAAAAGCCGGAGGCTCTGGGCTTTTCTCCGCCGTGTCAGTCAGTTCCTCCTCAAAGACGGGAGCTGTACTCTGAGCAGGTATGTTCACATCAAATTGGAACTTAAGAAGCTGGCTGTAGTCATCTCCTAGACGGATGTCCAGAGACCGGGATCGGCTCTCCCTGGTGGGTGCAGGACTCTAACACGGAAAGAGAAGTGAAAGTAATACCGCCACGTTTTGGGCGATGATATGTCCTTCAAGATACATGTTTACTTACAAGTGTGTTGTCATCAGCATCATACAGCACTCCTGAACTGGGTCGACAAATCAAGAGATGAACCACAGAAGGGGCACCTCGCAGCAGGAACAAAACCCTCTAATGTCGCAAAGATAAACGAGTGCGGGTGATTGAGGATAGTCTTCATGACCTGAGATGTACTCCAGTGTTTGTGACGATAATTCCTTGTCAGAACACACCGAAAGACTGTGACACAACCAGCTTGCTATTTTGGGTAGCATTAGATTAAAAGATTAGTGAACCAATGATGTAGCCAAGATGCGCTCCCACTGACGCCCTTTCACAATCTTTTTAAACTATTTGATGTGTTACACGATTTTTTGGGACAAATGACATTGCAAAGGAAGTTCAACATACCTGGTAGGAAAGGTTCTTGAGAGGCTCTTTGTTGACGGACAGAATGATGTCCCCTTCTTTTAAGAGGCCACTCTCGTGGGCCGGCTGACCCGGAAACAGACGCTTGATGCGGACCACGCTGCCATGGTCTTGCCCCGAGTTGAGTTGGGAAATGTTCAAACTGAAGCCTAGACCTGACAAACTTTTCTTCAGGATCACTTCATGCGTGTTTTCTAGGAAAAGAAATTGGGAGGATTCATGAACCAGGTCATTTTGAATTCTAGTACGAAACTTTCAAAAGTTGATTCGTGAATACGATACGACATATTCAACAGCGCTGTGCAAAAGTCTTAGGGCACCCCTAGTGTTGTTGTTTGAATAAACGATCCTTTTCACAGTTATGTCAAAGGAAGTAACTCGTGTTAAAGATAGAACTACTGCGATGGGCTGCAAACCTGCGCAGGGTGTTTGCCCCAAAGTCAGTGGGCATACGGTAACTTCCAGATCGCCTGTGCCACAAATGAGAACCGACGCTAAAGAAAATGGATGCTTTGATGGAGAAAATAACGAATAATAGTAATGATGGTGCGCAGTGGTCAAGATGTGTAGAGGCAGTGAACCGTGCTTTTAAGATAAGATAAGATAAGATTAACTAGATTTAACTAGACTACGGTCCAAGTCTAGTTAAAAGCACTTGTCTCAGGGGAACGAGGCAACATCAGCCCTGGATGACTTTGACAGCCACCACAATGTAACTGTCAGATGACTCACAGTCACCTCAGGCCTGTGTGTGCGTGTCTCTCTCCTACTCTTCTTGTTTTTTTTCTTTGGTGAGCGCGCACACACCGTCAGTCACAAAGCTGTAGTCCTTAGCTCGGCCACTCAAGGTTGGTTCCAAGGAGACCTCAGTCCCGGGGGGCTGAGTTGGTGATGCATTGTGGATGGACAGTGGGAGGGGGGAGTCTGTTCTAGGCTCCAAGATTATTGTTGGTTCTCGCTCCAGCAGCAGGTTCACCACCTATCACAACACTTTATTAGTCCATACGGTGTGTTTCATTTTCTTGTCTATGATGTGTCATATGAGTCCCCTGGATCATTAAAGACACCATATAAATGAGATATACTTTTAATCATTTAATATGTGACGCTTAACAAGATATTGGATACACATGTGCGTATATGCATTTGTATTACTCACCGAGAACTAGAATCTGATCGGCCCCAATCAGACTTTTGCTTTCCACATGCATCCAAATTACAAAAAGACTTTTTCGCAAGATACTGTGAACGTATTTGAACCAAACCATTGCAAGGATAAAATGTCTGGAAAATACTGTGCGGAATGTCTTGTCTTTGTGTGATATTGACGAGTCTGCATGTGACCGCCTGGGCGTGAGCTGCGGCTGACAGCAGTTGTTGCGTGAATTTAAAAAAATAACAATCTACGCTATAGTGGAGGCACGTACGGTGAACTGTACTATAAGCAGATATAGCGTGTAGATGCGTGTGTGTGTATCTGTTCGCATGCTGACCTCCTCAGTCCGCTTCAGGCACTCGACAGCTTGCTGGTGTGTCACGGCTCTCAGGTTGGAGCCGTCAACTTCCAGCAGTCTGTCACCTGCCATATGCAAACACAGCAATCTCATCATCGTCATCATTAGCAGCATCAATACATCCATGCACGTGCGTGTGTGTGTTTGTTTGACGGACATGTCACTCAATCTGAGGTGATCCTGGTAGGTGGAGCATGAACAAGCAGAAACATACTGTCTCTGTGTCCAAATGTAAACAAATACTGTACATGTGATTGACATAACAAAAAAAAAAAGCAGTCAAGCCCCTTCTAAGAACACGCAACGTGATGTGTATGTATGAAAAAAAAATACCAATTTGAATGCGTCCATCTTGTTCAGCAGCACCTCCAACGACCAGACATTTGATGTAAATGCCGCCATATCTCACACTTGTGTTAATTCCGCCCTGTTTTTAAGACACAAAGACATAGTTAGCCAATGCCACACAAAGTCCCACACAAAGTGTTGTGTGCAGGAAAAAAACAACTTTGAGCACACAAAGCATAAAAAGAAGCAACAGGAATTTTTAAAAAACTCACAGCAACACTAATGCCGAGACTCCCGCCGCTCTTCTTCAGCTCCACTAAAAACGTCCCCCCGGTTTTTAGACTTAAGGTAGAGGGAGACCGAGAACACATGTCCTGCATGTACAGAGGAAAAAAAAACCCCTCACAATTGTAAAAACTTTATTTAGGTTTTCAAAAAAAGAGGATGCTTATTTTCAACTAAAAGCAACACTTTGTTTAAAAACTGCCATGCCACCCACAAAAAATGGAACCTAATTTGTCAAATTTCAAATGTACTTTTTCCTAGCTCCTCAAAATTTAAAAAAAGAATCAAACAATAACTATGCTACCTAGTAAGTTTTTTGCTACCTAATTTGACAGATTTTGTAATGGGTGATGTTTTCATGAAAGACGTGTGAGAAAATCCAATGATCGCAATGTCTGGAATGCCCAAAGAGTTACCCCACACATAAAATCTCAGAGCAGTCGTTATGAACAAACATTTCTTCAAAATACTTGTTCATAAATTTCATTTGGCGAACTGAGGGCTTGATAAAAAGTGAAATGGCCCAAATGGGGGAAAAAAAACCTTCCCATCACCTGATTGATCAAAATGTAGAGTGACACGTTATTGTCCTACGAACCTGTGCGTCATGTATTCGCACCACAGGTATGTGAAGCTTCCTGTTTTGTTTGGGCGTGGCCATGCTGGACAAAGTGATGGCTTCCTCCAGTTCATCCATGGCGTGTCGGTACTCGGTGCCGCTTAGGGTGGTCTGAGAACCAAAGCTCCTTTCCAATGCCAAGCCCAGTGTGCTTTGGCAAAGAGAGTTCTTGCTGTCTTTCAGACACTCTGCTCACGGCAAAATAAACAACAACATTGACACAAGTTCCGATACACTGATGAAAAATAATGTCTCCGTTCAATCGCTTTATGTTACGTTTAGGCTGGGACACAATCAGCTCCACTTCCTCAGGACTACTCTGTAAGATGGCAGCAGCATCACTGAATGTTACCCCTTCCAAACTGGTCTTATTTAGAGAAATGAGACGCCCACCTGAGGTTAAAAAAAACAAACATGTAATCTAATTTGCATCCAAATTAAGTTGCATGTGCTTTTAAGTCCTACCTGGTTTGATCCGTCCATCTTTGTCCGCAGGTCCATCTGGCACAATGGAAGCAATGAATATACCAAGGTCGAGTTTACCTGTATTGTCCTCGCCTACAATCACAAAGCCTGCAACGGGACCACAGCGAAATCAGAGACAAAAAGTTGGCATAACAAAAATTTGGTAAGTGTCTCTTCTTATGAATTTTACATGAGTGGACCACTCACCAAAGCCAAGTTTAGGATCCTTCTTGAGGCTTACGCATATAATTTCTCTCTCTGGCGGAAACCGAGTGGGCGTGTCAACTGTAAATATGGAAATATGAGCCATATAAAGTAAGCTTAATCGACGTTTCCCAGCTTGTGCTTTTCAGACTCAAACCTGCATGACCTCATCTTTCCATGAATGTGTGTAAACATCTAGAATCCAAATGAACCACAAGAAATTCGCCAAGTGCAAAGGCACGGATGGTGTAGTTGTAGTTGTACCGGCCATTTGTTAGTTGCTTGTTCATTTTTTTTTGCAGGATTGCGCCTTTGACACAGAACTAAATTAGGTATGTCTGACAACCACTTTCGACACACAACGTTCTTTCATACAGAGCTGTCTTTACTCTATGACACTTCTGATACTACCGTCAGAGCTGGGAAAATTCTCTGCCCTTTTTTTGTTTTGTTTAGTTTTTTTTAACTCCTATTTTTTTTCTTTTTTAGTAGTTTTCAAGTTGGAACTGTAACATGGGAAAAACCCTTTCATATATTCACCTCGTATAGAAGAAGATGTATCCGAGTCTTTCTGCAGCGAGACACTTGACATCATTCTTGGTATCGACTCTGGCGTACTTTCAAAAAAACATATCGACAAAATGAACAATTTCACGTTGCAAAGTGATGGAGGATGGTATTGTACAGCACGCCGATACCTCCAGTAGGCACGCTCTTTCAAATCCCCGAGTTCTGCCATTTCGGAGGGTTCCTTGTTCAGCTCCCTGCTCATCTCCCGCCTCATCTCTCTCTGGTGGCGGAGTCGAGCCTCCAGCTTGGCGCTCAGGTCCTCGCAAGATTTGGACAGCGGATCCGGTTGACCCGAGGCTAAACCGACGTGGTTCAGCATGCCCTCAGAGCATGAGATCCGCTTCAGGTTCAGATTACAACCAGCGTAGACGGACATGTTTTCATCTGAAGGGAGGAACGGAATAGTTGGTGTCCCTTGAAGAGCACGATTCTTACTCTGCTCGTTCTCTCTCTCTGTTTTTACCTGGCATCAAACTGTGGTTAAGTTGCCGTGATGTCATCTCGCTGTCGAACTTGTGCTGCGCGGAGCAAAGGTTGAGGAGGTATTGTGCTATTTTTGAGCTCTCCGTTATAAAATTGTGCTTTTTCCCGCTTGGTCCGCCACATTCGATGATCAGTTTACGGCGCTGGGGAACAGAAACAGTTGATCACACTGTATGAATGAATCATACAAGAATGAATGCATTATACCTTGCTTAGATGCCAAGAAAACAGACATTCACAGTAATGCTATAGTGCTTGTCATCAACCTGCCATTTTCTTTTCTAGAATCGTAAAATAATTTGTCTTTTTTTCTTCCCTGAATATATATTCAGGGGGGAAAAAAATCATGTTTTGGGAAAAAATGAAAAGGATAACAGAATTTGGAGATGCATACATTTGTACGTTCTACTGACAGCTGCAAATTAAAATGAATGAGCTGTGTTTTGAAATGCATTTGTTATGCCAAAATGACACTTTTGTGTCTAGTTGGGTTTAAAAAAAAGACAGATTTGTGTGGGGGTTTCTTTTGGACAAAATTACAATAAATCACAAACAGATATTTTAAATTATTTATTACGAATTTTGTTTAAATTACAGATGGTTTTGGTTAGAAAAAAATGTGTGGGTTTTTTTGGCTTGTTTTCAGATACTAATGAAGATAAATATAAAATGAATTTCTCTGGTCAAAATTATTCTTTCCCTCATTATAACCAAAATTCCTACATTCAATTCTAGTTTAACTATCCATCCATCCATCTATTTTCTAATCCGCTTATGCTCACGAGGGCCGCGGCGGGGGTGCTGGAGCCTATCCCAGCCGTCTTCGGGCAGTTGGCGGGGGACATTTGCCAATCGCAGGGCGCACACAGACGAACAACCATCCGCTCTCACACTCATACCTAGGGACAATTTGGAATGTTCAATCAGCCGGCCATGCATGTTTTTTGGAATGTGGGAGGAAACTGGAGTACCCGGAGAAAACCCACGCGACCCCGGGGAGAACATGCAAACTCCACACAGGAAGGCCGGAGCCGGAACGAACCCACGACCTCTGCACTGTGAGTTAAACGCGCTAACCAATCGAACACCGGGCCGCCCTAGTTTAACTAATTTGACAAAAATGTGAAATTTAAGTTGTTAATTTTCTCAACATAACATCAAAATTATCTCTGCAAGTAGACACAAATCAAGGCTGAGCAACTTACTACGCTGACGTACAAATCATCCGCTCACATCGCTCTGATATCGCCCCCTGTACTTACACATTTGCTGATTCTTGTAACGGACGGACCACTATTAGACTCTCAAATTACCTTCTTGCGCTCACATTTTGTTAATTTACACAATTCTCTTTACCCCAGTGGAAATGGAGTCTGTTTCCCTCCACAGGAAGCGTCTGGTGACGGTCCGGACCTGATTCTTCATCTCGTAGACAATGATTCCTTTGGCACAGACTCCCAAAACCAATTCACCAATCAAAGGCCTTTTTTCTCTGCCCACGCGGTGGAACATAACCCCGTACTCTGGTAGTTGCTGGGCAATCTTAACAGAAGCAAAGTCAAGGTTGGTTAGCTGAAAGCAGCAATAGTGCCAGGCCGTTGTGTAAACTTAAACACACTTTCAGATACTCTGTTTCCGCCTCTTCAGGTCCCATCGGGGCATGCCTGCCATGCAGTCTTGGCAGCTCGTCCTTCACATTGGGCAATGCCAGCTTCTCAAGCATTCTCTTGGACACATAGTGCTCCGGCTGGTAGTAAGTCTTTCCATACAACTGGGCGAAACAATGCACTGATATGACAACGGAACCCAAATGGGAAAGCAGAAGTGTTCTTCTTGCGTCCAGTACCTCTGGCATGTAATCGCCAAATTCAGCCTGCAGAGCAAGGGCAGCCAGAAACAAGCCGGTCTCCTCGTTGCAGTACATGCGGTCCTCTAAGATGTCCTTTCGCATCTGCAAGTAGTACTGGTGGCGAGTCAGTCTGTGCCTGGAGAAGAAAGGAAAGCGGGTGAAAGTCTGCAGGCAAGAAACAGAATCTGTGTGACCACGCCCGGTACTTACAAAACAAAGGCGATATCGTCCACAAAAAATTTGACTCGAAGGAACACCAAAAAGGAAAGTATTTGCCCTTTTTTCCAACTATCGGGAGCAACTTTGGAGATTTTTGTTTCGTGGTCCAGAAAAAAATATTCATCATCTGCAAAATGGAAAGGAAATACTTAAAATATGTGGAAGGAAATTGATTTATACGCAATTTCCAAAAGTGTTCTTCAAGTGTGAAAGTTTTAAGTCGTTCTTGGAATTCTTTACATCTCAATAAAATCACTTGTTTGTTTTTATCACCACAGATGAAACTAAAATACAAGGCCATTTTTGGGAAAACAAAATAATTTTTTTTAACCTTTCTATGTAACAACACAACTAAATATGAGCACAAGAGATAAAGCAATTGTGCTGTGATAATGTTTAAGTAACACGTTTTGAAAACCTAATGCAAGGTGTAACTGAGATTGCAATGTAAATACATTTTTTCATATATTTCATTACCAATGTCTTATCTTACTGCTTTAAGGCAAAAAAAAAAAAAAAAGAAAAGCTCACTACTTCAATATCACAGATTTTCAGTTGAAAAATCCACATCGCCGCACATGCCTACTTCTGCTACGTAATCTACTAAATGCGGGATGACGAGTACCGTCGAGAAAGGCAAGACCGAAGTAGAAGTGCTCCACTAGGTTAGCATGAGCCACCACCATGTCAAACACATCCCTCGCGCGGGACTTGGTATCGCAACGGACCACCACGTACTGGCCGCTCGGCAGCACCACAGTCACTTCCCTTTGAGACGAACACAGGCGGCCCTTCCTCGACTGCATAGGAAACACACGACAACAACACTAATCAGATCCAACATGAGAGTGAAGTTTATGTAAGAATTATAAGCTATACATACAGTATATATATATATAAATGGAATAACTGTTTTACCACAATAGATCCCGGAAGCTCGAGCACTATTTGCTGTTCGTCAGCCATTCGGATAAACTCTGGACCTAAAGCCTGGTCAGAAAAATAACAAATGAGAATAATAATCAGAATAATAAACACATCACCCCTGTGCTTCTAATATACTGTACATAAATCCAGTTCCTCATAGGCATAACCCCCATTAGCTTTTCCGATGATCACCACATGACTGCAGATTGTTCATAAAAATAGCTTTCCCAGATGTCCTCATGAAAGTCTCCTCGCGCACATGTACGGTATGTTAGCCGATGAACTGGTTTTATAAGCTTATGTCTTCTTACCTTAGCTTTCCTCTGGCTCAGGCTGATGGAGGACTCGCTGAAAGTGATTGAAGGACTGTGAGACCTGCCTGATGTCTTGGGAGAGACGTCATGGTGGGGGCTCCGGCCCAGCCAACTGCAGGTGCTGTCCCTATGACGAGCCCCTCGCGGCAGCCTGAGTTCCGGGAGGGAAGAGGCGGGTGTGGAAAGTTGAACAGATTCAAGGTCAAAGTCAAAACAGACAGGCACGCAAGAGAGGTTATATGGAATATGGTCCTTGCCTTTCCAAAGATGACTGGTACAAAGGTGTGGGTGAGCTTCTTGGTCGAGGTTTCCAAGATCTCTGAGGTAAACACCCTGGAAGGACAGCTTCAAGCAGAGGAACACAAAATCAAACACGTAGCATAGCGCACGGGCAGTGCATTCCCCAGAATATCATTGTGCCGTTGAACAGTGCGCAGTGTGCATTTTTGAAAATCAATACCTGAAAAAAAATGAGACTCGCCTCTCAGGAACAAGTGGTTATAAGAGTTAATGAAGTGATTGTGAATACAATTGTTGGCAATTCTTATTTTTACAACTGTTTGAAAATGCAGGTTTTATGATGGCCACAGTTTGGCCCTGGAACAGATGAATTAATTCATTCATTATTTTCTAGGGGGGGCGGGGGGTGATTTGCAAATTGAAGAGCAGATTGTGCCGTACCTCGGATGCTCCACGATCCCCTTACCTTACTTATACATTCACAGAACACATTGTTATTACTTTATGTGGTGTAAGAATCAGTGAACAGATGAATAACATAGTCCTCCGTGGTCAACATGAATTTACCCGATTTTGAGTCTGAGTCTGTTGAGTATCTTCTTCTTTCTGGACAACATTCACTGAAGTCTGCAAATGGCCCTCGCCTTCCTGTTAAACATGTTAGATTTGATGATGATGATGAGATGAATGTATTTTTATTTGAACAAAGGTGAGGCTAAAACCCACGCTCAGTATCCGATTATTGTCTCAAGCAAGAATCTAATCCCAGACTCCCTTAGGTTAAGATTTTAATCCTCTGGACCTGAACACTCCTTTGGTAAAGACGAAATTTGTATAATTAACAATTTATTTGATATCGGGTTTCGGCAACATTTATGGAAGGGCAACAATTTTTATTTGTGTTTCTGTTATACCTTACTATCAAGTTACGTGCTGCAGTGCGATATGAGTTTAATTCGTTTCGAGTTCATAACGCAAAACACAATATCTCAAATCTTCTTTACCCATTGAAATCAATGGAAATGCCATTAATCCGTTCTGACTTTTCCCAATTTAAAAAGTCATGTTTTTTTTAAATGACAAAATGATCACTATATAATATTATACTTTGAAAAACATACAGTAGTGATGTAATTAAATGGAATACAATTTTATTTGTTTGTGTCGCACTTTCTACTTTCATTCAGTGCACACATTGCTGCTCATTGTAGTGTGCATGCCCTGGCCACATGGGGGCAGTGTAAGACAAACATACGCTCAACTTCTCTGTTTGAAAGTAACATTAGTCATTCTCCACAGAGGATAAAGAATACATGCATGCAACGTATTGTTATATTGTTGGTCTAAACCTATAGATCCTTACCGTGTGATGTCACATTTGTGTACCGTGTGCAAAGGCTTTCATGTTCAAGGGAACCCAGTCGAGTGAGTTGGATAACAGAGGCAAAATAGTCTGTTTAGTCCAAGTACCATATATTTCATTTGTAGTTTATTAATTTATTAATTGCACTTCCCTGCATGCTTGCCATTCTGATCCTAGATTCGCCCCTGATATAATTCTGGACCTGACTCACCATGAAGCCTTTCTCTGATCATCTGGCTCCGCCCACTCAGAGGCAAGCTGCTGTCAGAGCCATGGTCCATCTGAGGGAACAAGGCCCTGTGAGATAACAGACTACGGCGGAAAAGACCCACGTGTGCAGACTCACCGGTTCACTGAAGACCTCTTCCACCAGCTGCCTGATGACGTCGGCAGATGGCGGCAAGTCGGAAGCTTTCTGACGACCCTCGCAGGATTCCAGGATGGAGCTTATAGTTAGTCTGCGGTGGGACACGTCCTCGCACATGCCGAGGAGGAGGCTGTTGAGGTGGTCGCTCAACTGGATTGGCTGAGAGGGGATGTTACAAATCAAGTTTCTTTGGACTGTACAGATTACACGACAGTACATCCGGAAAGATTCACAGCGCTTCTATTTTTGTGAACCCACCTGATTTTGAGGTAGGTGAAAATCAACGGACCAGTAAAGAGTCATACCCAGAGAATACACCAGCATCTGTGCAATACAAATCAACAAAAGGAAAGCATCTTCAATGTTCAGTGTTTTCACCCACACCCACTCTGTAACACTCTAAGGTCAGTGGCCACTTCCGTCTGAGCACGTCCTGTTTGAAGCATCACAATGGCAAGATACTGTTGATCCATTGTTAGGAGTCGTCTTGGTCACAGGATGTCAAAATGTGAACAGCGTGATCAGGAAGACTGTTTAAAAACCAGCTGTAATTGAACTGGGACATTTATTGGTCCTTTCAAGGAGAAAACGCCTGTTGTGAATTTTGCCGTTGAGCTCCTGGCTAGAGAATGGCAACTTGTGCAAAAAGTCCTGAAACATTTAACAGTTGGACATGTGCATTCAAAAGCTTAGAGAAGGTCACATTAAGTTCATGTGAATGCATTTTAGGCTCATCCTGAAATGTCACCTGAAAGCCAATTATCCATAACTTTTTGTGAGTAGTGTATTTTACATTACAAAAAAAAAATCCCAGCACAACACCAAACAAAAATATCACAAAAAATAGTGATATTATGAGTCTCTTATTAAAATATTATGATATTATTTTTTGCCCAGCTATTGAAATTTTGCCACTTTCTAACAACAACATCCTCAAAATTTGGACTGAACAATTTTGGTATTAACTGCAGTACTTGGTCCTTGGACCTTTCTGCAATGGCAAATCATAAGTGCAGGATCCATGAGCAGCCACTAGATGGGATGCTAACTAATCTGAGCTCTTTGAGTGATTGATATCAAATGTTAAGCGATAATCATGTGTAACGTCTATGCCAGCAGTGATGTGAAGTTTGATGATGACGTTTATACTGACCCTATCTATGGCAGGTTTGGTTGAGCTGGCACGGCCCTGCAGCATCTCTGGAGCGATGAAGGTCGATGCCTCCTCTGATAGGCCACAGTTCTTAAATGCTAAACTGCCAGTAGCTGACAGCAGCAAGGAGGCGGGGCTTATGATATTGCACATGTTGTTTTCACCTGGAGGGGGGGGGGGGGGGTAGAAAAAGCACCAACACAATGCCTAGCAGTTGTGAATATGAAATATTCATTAGGATGATGATTTACCTTTCTCAGAGGCATCCACTAAACACCGTCCAGTGGCCAGCAGCAGGGCCCACACCTCCTCCTCCAGCAGAGGCCCCCCTCGGGCCTCCAATACTTCCGCTAATGTGACAAATGTGCTGCTCATCCTGCACACATTCCAAGCGTGTCACCTGAGCACACACACAAACACAGTCCTGATCCACAATAATGGATGGCCTGCCACCGATCTGTGCGACAGTATCTGTACAGGCCATTGGATTTGGATGGTTCAAATCCTGTATGGGCCAATAATAAATGTTGGAGAGATGCTAGTCGAGACGCTAATGAGCAAGGCACCAAGGGGACAACACTCTTTCCCCACCCAGTCATTCTGACATCTCTCTTAGCACCCATCCATTTTCTATATTCTCCTCATTAGGGTCATAGGTATGCTCGGACCTATCCCAGCTGACTCTGGACAAGAGGCGATGTAAAGCCTGGAGTGGTCATCAGTCAGGCACAAGGCAAATATAGACAAACAATAACTGACTTACAGTATATGGACAATTCAGAGTTTTCAGTGAACCCATGGAGCATGTTATTGGAGTGTGGGTGGACACAAGCCAGAGCCTAGATTCAGTCGAACCCCTACCCTCAGAACTATGAGGCAAACATGCTAACCACACCCCACTATGCCACACATTGATTGATATACTGGGTGTTCCGACATTTTAAGCAGTACAAATATCTATATAATTTGCTGTCGTGTGAAAGATAACCCCAACGTGACTCACCAAATTATACACAAAAATTGACATTTATTTTCCAAAATAGTAGTCAGAAGAAGACAAAATAAAGCATCTCCATACTTGAATGTTGAAGGAAACCTCAGTCACTGCTCTACAAATGCTCATAACACAGACTGATACATTTTTTTGTCATTACATCACATTGTTTAATACATTCACTATGGCCCTCAAATGACTTTTTTGAAAAACAAAAACTGAAGGGGCTCCTACCAGGAAATAGCTTGCCCACCCTTGTCTTAATCTATTAGTTTCACTGCCCGCTGCTGCCTCTGCTTGTCCCAAATCCTAATAGGCTTTCTTGTGACCTCCGGCTGGCTGTGAGGGAGGTGTAGCTTTGTGACATGATCCCGTGCTAGCTTGTCATCTCATGCTTGTACCGTATAGCAGCATTCTACACTAGGAAATCAAACATGATCATTGGAATTTAACACGCCATAATTAAATAACAATGTAACGATTGCTTTACAATAAAGCTGATCAATTACAATACAATATAATATATATATATATATATATAGATAGATATATACAGTATATATATACTGTATATATCTCTCTATTGCGATAAGTGGAGTCAAACTAATTTAAAAAGTGCACTGTAGATGAGACACGCACACACTTTGCAGAACGTAATTTCATGTATGAGATTGTGTTTATTTACACTGGCACTTTTCAGGGTCTTGATCCTAAAGATGCCCACACTGTGGCATATTGATTTGGGCCACCAACTGTACCATGTTATTGACATCCATAAGCTACTTTACAAGCGCATAACTGCTGCCACACAAAGGAGAGATGCTGCTGTTTTAGGAAACGGGGGACTATCTTGGATGTAGTTCCACTAACTTCTTATTATAAGTAACAATGTATGCCAGATACTCCAACATAACGGCCCTGATGACAGAGTCATGCCTCAAGGTAAATTTCACAGGGTTCAATTTCAAGTGAGATGTCCACAGTCAAAGATGCAGTCTTACCCGGTCACATGTGTAAGCCAGCAGTGTTGTTTTGTGTGTTCGTCTTCAGTGCTCCCACCACCAAGCATCCAAAATAACCCTCCCGATCATCGCTTCGCTGCATCGACGTCTTCCCGGGATGAGCGGCTCGTCCTCGGCGCGGAACTCCAGGCTTGCGGCGTCATGGAGCCCCCCCGCCCCCCTGTTCAGTTCAGTCGCTCTTTTACAGCCGCCTCCGACACCTCAAACTTTTTTTTAACCTGTAATTTGCTCTATTATTAGCACCTCGGCGCAAAACACATAATTGGATCAACCCTTGCGGCTTGACGGCGACAAGTCAGAAGCACCAATTGCGGGAAGGGAGAGATCAGCCACGCCGATGTAACTAATCCGTCTGACGGGCTCGCGGTGCAGAGGATCAGCGGGCGGGAGTTGCGCGTCGCGGTACCTGAGTCCCGGGAAGGACGAACCAGCTCGGCCAGAGGCTACCTGCTTGCCTGCCTGGCTGCCTGCGTGCGCGCCGGCACGATGATCATCACACTGCGGAGTCTCTTGGAACAAGGGGTAAGTATGACAAGACGGCTCCCACTGCGGGAGTCTGCACCGGGACGTCCAGGTGGCGCTACTATGCGACTCTTTGCAGGCCCTGCAGGGGCATCATGCGCAGCGAGTACCGGGGGGGGGGGGGGGGGGGGGGGGCTGCAGGGATGATTGGACCACCCTGCCGCGTTACATACACTAACGTGCACGATGCAGATCCAATGCAACAGCCTCGTAGAAACAAAGAAAGAAAGAAAGAAAGAAAGCAACGTTCCTTTACAATGATGATTGATTTTCAAAGAGGTATTCATTGAACACTTAATTCAGTGGTTGTGTTAGCATTTCAGAGAGCCGAATTGTCAGAGATGAGACTGCATTCTTCATTACTGCAAACTAAAAAGTGTTAAATGAATGCACAGGTGTCCATCTCAAGGCTTGGGGGCCAGACAGACATTTTATGGCCCATGAGAGCAAATGAAGTGGCTACTTCTCGTTTATTTCCAAATGTGTTTGACTGAGTTCAGCTTGATTGATTGTGCAAATGATTCTGTACCAAACTCAAGCATGACTTTGTGGACCACCATGCCTTGTTCAATAGAAACTGGGGAAAGTTGCATTATAGAAATGTCCAAAATGTCTTGCTAAAATGAAGAAAGAAAATGCAGGGGAAATTACGGGGGTCATCAAGTTCTTGATGGATTAATTGATTGATTAAAGAGGGTGTCGTGTTTTTTTAATATGAATTCCTCTCAAGTGTCAATCCAGACTGAGAATCATTATCTTCCCAAAGGCAGAATTTCTGACACAGCTCCATCAAATTCCATCGTATTAGATGCAGTGCAGGTGTATCTAGAAAAGTGAGTGTTGCTTCTAAGTACAGAAAGCGCTTTTCATTGTCATGCAATCAAATGTGGAACAGACGGTCAAAATGAAAACGGGCTATATTTCGTGTATTGCATATAGCGGTGACCTTGCACCAAGGAGCGTGTGTGTGTGTGTGTGTGTGTGCGTGCGTACGTATGTGTGTGTGTGCGTGTGTGCGTGTGGGTGTGCGTGTGGGTGTGCGTGTGTGCGTGTGCATGCGAATGGTCAGCAGTGCTGTACTGTGAATATATTGCAACATTGGCACTTTGTGTGTATGGATCGTAATCATCATGTATTCCCAAAAGATTTTTGTTTGGCACAGCAAAGAAAAAAATGCGATTCCCCACAAAAATTGTTTTTACGTTCTCTGACATACCGATAAGTGTGCATTATATTACCATTGTAAAGGAAGCTCTTTTTTCGAGACAATTCTTATATTTAAACTCATTAGACAGTGCAGACTATCTAATCTTATAAAATATTATAAGATGCTAGTCTGGATCGGTGTTGTATTTAGTTTGCAGCGCACTGTAAAGTCTATTTTCTATTTCTGGATGAATGGATGCATGACGGATGGATAGGGCGGAAGGAAGACATGATGGAGGTGGGTGTGTCTCTGTAGACCTGTGACGTCTATCAACGCATGCGCAGTGCGCTTCCCCTCTGCTCCCCGGCCTGTCAGTAGCAGCAGGCGTATGGAAACGTAGGCAAGTGGATCGGGTGAGGTCATGTGTTTTTAAGGCGCTCAGCGGAATCGATCAGTGTTGATCGGCGCCAAACACGCACCGTCCACAACTCCGGAAAGTTCGAGCGGCCCGTCGCACCGCCGGGATCCACCTTAGGGCTTACACGAGCGAGGTAAGATGAGGATCAGAAGCCCACCCTCTCCGGCTCCTGCTCCTTCCTCGGACGTGCTTATTGTTTGGCAGTGGGGGGAGGGTCGTGTGTCATTTTACTCGTTCAGACAAGTAGCTCCTCGCCTATTCTTTTTATTTTATTATGGTAATTGTATTTTTTTTTACGTATTCTCGTGAACGCAGCATTCCGGCGCACAAAGAAACGCCGTTAAACAAAAAGGAGCGTCGTATGGCGACATTGGAGTTATTCCCTCGTATAGAATGTCTTCCTGTGCTCGGTCTTGTGTTATGGTGTGTGCTCATGCATGGCTCCTGTTGTCCCGCTGCGGTTTGCCTGCAGCCTCATGCGAGGATATGCCGGGGGGGGGGGGGGGGGGGTGTCATGTGGCCAAGGTTAACTCGCGATGCAAGTCGCTCCCCTTGTTAATTCGTGTGATGAAGAGGAGGCTATTCACCTCATTCGTCGTAATGATGATGGATGAGATATATGCGGGTTCTTGCATTATGAATCCCGAAAAGTCAATTACATGATTTCTAAAAAATCATGTAATTGATTTGTATTGTGACATGGCATTATAATGGGATGTCCTTAAAACACAGGCAAAATTGCACATGTTCAATGTTCAACATTTTACTCAACTGGAATTAAACAAATAACATGTTCAGAGTGATTTACAACGTTTTTAATACCAAGGTTGACGTGAACTATTTGCGATAACACCACAAAGTCGTTAAGTGGCTGTGTGACCAGACCTTTGGGACACACTGTGCACTGCAGTGGTGTCAAACTCGTTTTCAATGCGGCTCCGTCGTATTCTACCTCATAGGGCCGTTTTGACTATGAAACCATCTAATGTACTACTGTATATCTTCATTTCATCATGTTACATGTTCACAATTGTCCCTGAATTTTAAATTTGCAAAGATTTAAATATACGATTATTATTCAATGTATGTTAAGGAGGGATTATGTACTCTTTATTTGCTTGATTAGCTTCAGTTGGTGACAAAATGGTGCAGCGGTATGGATCTGTGGTTAAATACTTGCTGTATGTCATTATTCATGTGTACAACTTGACATGCATTTGTTGCAATACAAGCTAAACCTGCAACATCTAATGAGATCCAAAACAAAACTATTTCTGCTTTGACACTGCCAAGAAGATATTTGTCCATCGTGTGTTTCTTATTGTGGTCATACTTTGGAGTATGTACAAAAACGGCACTTTCTATTTTGCTTCATATCTTTAGCTTGTAATTTGCTAGTGAGGTCCAGCATGACCACCTGGATCCAGGATCTGGTAGCGCGGGGTTGGATGGATGCGTGCGTAGATTGTACTGCATCCTACTCTGAGCAATTTCTACTAAGTTGGTTACATAATTTAGTTACACAACTGGGTCAATACATTCCAATTATGATTCTGTATGGGTTCACAACAACGCTACACTAACTGAAATACTTTAAGAATGATTTGTCATGTATGTGTGAGAATTTGAAATGGGTGTTCATTCATACAGCGACTGGTTGGCAACCATTTCAGTGTGTGTGAATTTCTTCCATTCATTTGAATGGGAAATCTTCAGCAGTCACACTATTAAGTAACTCATAAACAATGCAAACAGCACATTGTTGTGTTTGGTTGTTTTTACTGTATTTTAAATAGCTTGTCCACTGCTATCATTTGTGTTATTTGGAAAGTGTTCACATTTGTGTGAGATCCAAAAGTGACCAAACCCTTCTTGGATTTGACATATCTAATGGCATTCATTCAAACATGCACCTTTGAAAAGGCAATGAATTACAGTAGCTACAGTTGTAGTATAAGATCAGGAGTGGGATGTCTATTTTGTTATTTACAAAGTCAATTACCGGTACTTTTTATGGTATACGTTTCTGTTTTACTTGTTTTAAGAATTGCATGGCAGGACGGATCGAACGGCAATGCCTGCGCAGGCGTATATCGAATGTGTCTGCCATGCATGTGTGTCAAAACCTCTTTTGTCGGCTGTACAATTTGCCCTATAAGCAGGAGGTCATCAATCTGATGATTGCAGGCAGATGCATGTAGCAGGAAGTACATTCCAGGAAGCAGTCCAGGCCCATGCGTTTAATTTATTGCAAAGCCATACATGAGGTCCAGGCCACTTGGTTGCTACACGACTGAGTACATCTAAATGCAGATGATAGATAACATTGAGTTTTATGTGCAATACAGAGGCATTCATACTACAGTAACACAGTAGCGTGGAGGTTACTAAAGGCTATTGCCACTGTCTCCCTACACCGACCTGACTTTCAGTCATTGTGACGGATTGCCGTTATTCCAAATGACTATAATGACCTCAGTAGTAGTAGCAGCAGCAGCACAGGCTCCTCTTCCCTCGAGGTGCTGCAATGCTGTGTAATTGCTGTCTTGGGTTACACAAGCATGTCTATTTTCATGTGATGAGCGAGGCGGATGCTGCCGACGTCTTCGTGACGTCGGGCGAACAGACGGAGAGCTGAGTCATTTTTCTCTGGCAATCATATCCCTCATATGGACGACGTGTTGGCGAGAGTGAAGGAGCGGGAAGTAGAGAGGGAGGTTTTCTTAGATTAGAGGACTCCCCATGGGTGCTTTAAAGTCTTGAAATTTTAATGTTTTTTTTCCATGTTTGGAAAGTACTTGGGTTTTGAATATGTAACTACATAAAACGTTGCTAACTAAAAGCAAGATGATGGGAATTGATATCCCCACAAGCGCTATACTTTTCAGAATGGCGGTTGGGTTAAACGAGCGGGGCCGCATAGAATATATATACAACCCTGTGATGTTGATTTGAATTTAATTTTTCAGAACTAGTGTGCAGTCATTTCACCTTTTTCATCTTCTCTTGAGGCTGCTGCTTCTTTAGGAATACCGTATTGGCCCGAATATAAGACGGCCCTGATTATAAGACGACCCCCTCTTTTTCAAGACTCATGTTTGAAAAAAGACTTCTTGAACACCAAATTATTTTTTATCCAGAAAATAATTACAGTACATCTGAAACAAATGATTATAACAATATATTTGAGAGAAAAAGCATGTTATTTTGCCTCATTCCAAACTTAATATCTGAACATTTAAATATGTCAACTAAAGTGCAATCACATTCGTAAATGAATGGCTTCTGGTTTTTGAAATGTAAATTACATCATAACTTCTCCTCAGCTGCCGGTTAACCTGGCCGATCTTCGACCCACTTTTCTCCAGATTGTTGCTACGTTTCTCCATTTTCCGTTATCTCTTCTATTATTTTCTTCTCTTTTCTTTCTTACCGCCATTTTTATTTTTATTCTTCGTGACAGGGGTTCACTTTGGCCTGGGGAGTCAAGTTCAGCATTCGTTTCAGTGGTATCTGGCGCCATCTAGCGTCGTGAATGGGTATAATGTCTAGACCCCGAATATAAGACGACCCCCACTTTTTCAGTCTTATTTCAATGCAAAAAACACAGTCTTATATTCGGGCCAATACGGTAAGTGTTATAAAAATTCCAATGCTTGCTGAACTGAGGTCATGTTTGATATCCAAACTGGCAGTTAGTTGAATTTTCTGCTTACAAGAGGCACCGAGCTCGGTTGTGGGAGTGATGTTTGCTGTGATGTAGTTGACCCCGTGGTGCTTTGCCCTTCGGCCGTCACTGCCGGTGATATCAAGACTTCCATTTTGCCGTGTTTACTGACCAGTCGAGGCATAAATGCTGCGTTCGTCTCCCATTTGTAATTCTGCAAGCTGTGCTTAAAAACTGCGTCCTTTGCTCCAAAGACTCATTTCTCTCCTCCGTTTCCTTTATTTGCCTTCTGTGCTCACAGAGGACATTTTTGGATGCACAGAGAGCAGCGATTGAAGAGTTCGCCATGAATAAAAACAAGAAGGAGAAAGAGTTCTACAGCATCGACGTCGGAGACTCGACGTTCACTGTATTAAAACGGTACCAGAACTTGAGACCCATCGGATCGGGAGCGCAGGGAATTGTGTGGTGAGTGATTGTTTTGCAATCTCAACTACTTTGCGTAATCCTTTCAGGGACAGCGGTTACTGAAAGGATTATCATGTTATCAGGTTATAGAGTGCATGAAAGGGTTAAAAAAAAATCTTGACATCCATGCTTTGGGACAACTCCTCTTTGCACTTATTCTGTTAAATATAATACCGCCTCGAAAACCGGAGTTCAGAACATCATCCATCCATCCAACAGCCTTCTCCCTACTCTCAGATACTACAAAAACAGAAGTTTACCTCAATTTAGGAAATGGTCCTGATTTAAGACTTCTGTTTCCAAATCATAAAAGAAGTGACTTGAGTTGTTTGTGTGTCCTCATTATTCCTTAGCTCTGCTTATGACCAAGTCCTTGAGAGAAACGTAGCCATCAAAAAGCTGAGTCGACCCTTTCAGAACCAGACGCATGCCAAGAGGGCGTTCAGAGAGCTCGTTCTCATGAAATGTGTCAATCACAAAAACGTATGTATGCAGACAATTAAAGCCAATGGTATGCTTGCTGATGCACAAGCGCTTGCATGTTCCCAACCTGCATGCGTTGAATAATGAATCTCCTAGTAACTTCTGCTAGTTAGTAATGGTAGTCTCCACTTGGAATGAGCTACAAAGTCTGGAAAGTTGCGATCATTCGTGTTCCAGCCATGTGTGATTTATTGCCAATGCAACTTTCTAATTCATGTATTTTTCCACCCGCAGATCATCGGTTTATTAAATGTTTTTACACCTCAAAAATCATTAGAAGAATTTCAAGATGTGTAAGTGGCTCGTGTCTTTTTTTTTTCCCCAGAACATTTGTACAATTTAGCAAGTCAAGCAATTTAACCCCCCCCCTCCTCCATTGATTCCTTTCCAGCTACTTGGTAATGGAGCTGATGGATGCCAACCTGTGCCAGGTCATTCAGATGGAGCTGGACCACGAGAGGCTGTCTTATCTTCTTTATCAGATGCTGTGCGGTATCAAACACCTCCACGCCGCCGGCATCATTCACAGGGTAAATTTTTGGCCAATCAGAACTGTGAGAGGTGTTGCCACACTTAAGGTCTTTTTTTTTTTCACTCCGCGCATAACAAATTCCAGCGAGCCGCTGACGACCCTCTTCTTTGTGTTATGTGCTGCCAAGGCGCACTGATGAAACGCCATCTCGGCTCATCTGGCGGCGGGGTTTCGTAGTGCATATGGGAAATGAAATAACCCACGAAAGGTCATCAAAGGTGCAACATCGCTGCATCCTATTACAAAGTCCAGCGGAAGGAAGGGTAAATTAAATGACAATGCTTGTCAAACGCTTGTGTTGGGCCAGAAGACGCCGGCCCACTGGGCATCTGCCCTGAGCGCCAGATGGCCAGTCCAGCCCTGGATACTTCCTTGGACTAATTACTACTTTTCTGTTTTTGCAAGGCACATCTTGTGGCATCAGAATGTTTCTGAAAGAGTACAAAACCAAAATTGGAAGCCTTCTTTTGTTGAACAATACTTGTAGTACCGGTACATTTATATCGTAAATAGCAGCCTTTCCCAACCTTTATTGAACAAACGGCCCAAAAATTATACGCAGGTAATAAGGACGATCCTGTGTGTCAATAATGCATTTCACACCAGTTAGATAAAATTGTGGTGCGGAATCACCAAATTGGAATATGTCCGGTGGTTTCTTATGGTTTTCTACAACTATGCACCTCTTGTGAAATTCATTCATTGCTCACTGACTTTTCTTCTCTCTCTTTAGGATCTCAAGCCCAGCAATATTGTGGTGAAATCAGACTGCACACTGAAGATTTTGGACTTCGGCCTGGCTCGAACAGCTGCCACGGGCCTCCTCATGACGCCTTACGTGGTGACGCGTTACTACAGAGCACCCGAAGTCATCCTGGGCATGGGCTACCAAGCCAATGGTATGTCGACTCGCCTTGGCCTCTCACCGTTTTTTCCTGGCTGTAAAAGTGAATTGCATAACATGGTAGATCTTAGACCTTTTTTTTTTTTTTTTTTTTTTTTTTTTTTAATATATATGAAGAATTAAACCTTTCTTTTTCTCACTAACAAGCATCAATCTAATCAGTTGTGGTGTGTTCCTCTTACCTCTTTACTTATGTTAACCACTAGTGGACATTTGGTCTGTGGGCTGCATACTGGCTGAAATGGTTCGCCATAAAATCCTTTTCCCAGGACGGGATTGTATCCTTGCGGCTTCCAGTTTGTCTCTTCACACCCTTATGCTTGTCAGTCTTTGCCAAATGTTTAACTCTTTTATTTCTTTTTGCATCACTACTAACCACTGCAAAAACTAACAGGATATCTCAAATCAAGGCGACATACAGTGTGCCCGTTCTGTCTGCCAAGATATTTATTCTTTCCAAGCAGATTTTGTGTTTCGAGAATTATGTTTACTTTTGCCGAGTCAGGTTTTCCTCTTCCGTTGGCAAATAATTTTGTACCTAATGTATTTGTCGTCCCCCCCGCCCCCCTTGCTTTTTTTTAAAGACCATTTTGCAGCGTAGTAGTTTGTTTCGGCTCATCCATCCTGCATGTATTGCATGATTTTCATTGCTGCACACCACATCGCTGTCATTATCTTCATTTGCCTCACATTGGCTTATTTTATTTTTTATTTACCGTCACTCCTTTGTTTGCATGTCCACCTCTGTATCATCTGAACGTCCACCCGCAGTGGATGTGTGGTCAGTGGGCTGCATAGTGGCGGAGATGATCAGGGGAAGTGTGTTGTTTCCCGGCACTGACCGTATCCTTGCCCCATCATTTGTGCTCCAATGCGTCATCGCTCCGTTCCGTGTGAAGAGATCTGAAACTCTTCCGACTTGCCTCGACAACCTCTCCAGCCCTTGCCATCCACAGCTATGTTTTTTTTGTTTGTTTGTTTTGTTTTTTACCGTGAGCGTCACTGTGTTTGTGGGATTACATTGCCGTATACTTGAATGTTCAACAACCTCACTGTTGCTGTACAATACAGTTCACGTCCAATCGTAGCGGTGCTAGTGGAGTTTAAAACAAAGAAAGGAGAAATGTTATGGAGAAATGTTGCAAAATGCATTAGTGCCATGCGCCGATTAGTCACAGACTGCGTCATACACTGAAGTCTAACGCCTCCTAAGAACAGATTTTACCGTACTGTTATGACAGTTCATAAATACTATTATTCACACAACGGCATTAACCAGGTACATGTACATGTCATTTTATTTTGTAGTCCAAAGGAACACCAATTTGTTGATCAAAACAGAAGCTTCAGAGCGCCTTAACCTTTGACCTCAACAGTCTCTCACATTAATTAAAGTGTAGAGATTTAGCGCGCGTTGTACACAAGTTTCCGTTCCCTGTGCTGGATTAAAGATTGTTACGTAATGAGGAGACAGTTTTAACCCAGATTAGCTTTTCAGCAGAATCTGATGCAAACTCGCCACATTTCTGTTGCGGTGGAGAGGATCCACAGCATTTCTTTGTTGCACCAAATCTGCCTCATTTCTCCATAACAGTCCATTTTGTTTTCCGCCCCAATTTCACCTGACTTTGTAATCATGCATAACGGCAACACTTTTGACTATATCTCTAAAATAGTACAAATGTAAGGAGCAAATAATCGAGGCCACAGCATCTGCAGTTGAGGATATAAACATCACCGGTCAAGAGTCGCAAAAGTGTGTGTGGGTGCAATGAGTTTCCGTGTGGCCCTTCTTCCTTAATGTGCACACGTCAGACATTGACCAGTGGAACAAAGTCATCGAGCAGCTAGGGACTCCATCTCAGGACTTCCTCATGAAACTGAACCAGTCAGTAAGAACGTACGTGGAAAACAGGCCACGCTACGCCGGATACACCTTTGAGAAACTCTTCCCGGATGTTCTTTTCCCCGCTGATTCCGATCACAACAAACTGAAAGGTAGTGCTGTCTTCTGTTATCAGCGCATCGTATCATCAGCCAATTTAATAAAAGCAAAATTGGCACCTCGTGCGTTCAATAGCGCAAAAAAGTAGCGAGTTGTTTCTTTCCCTCAGCGAGTCAAGCGAGAGACCTCTTATCCAAAATGTTAGTGATCGACGCCTCTAAGCGCATATCTGTGGATGAGGCCCTGCAGCACCCCTACATCAACGTTTGGTACGACCCAGCTGAAGTGGAAGCAGTAGGTGTCCCTGCACAATACACGCATTGTATTATTATTATTTATAAAAATTAGGATGCTTATTGAGGCCTTTTGTTGTCCTTAGCCACCGCCCAAGGTCCTGGACAAACAGCTGGATGAGAGGGAGCACACCGTGGAGGAGTGGAAAGGTGCGATAAGAGTTTTCTTGATCCCTTTCCACCGTCAGGCTCAGACAGAATAATAGGTGTCAAACACAATTAAGCCTTTTAGACATCATTTCTGAAATGTGTGTATCAATGCATGTTTAGTAGAACCTTCAAAATCAAACACAAACCATCCGATGGTGCTGGTCAATTAATTTCCCCATGGGAATGATAAGTGAAGGAATTCAAGGGGCTCCAGGCTCAAACTGTCGTCATCATGAATGTGATGTGTGGCATTTTAACATTAACTGCCACACTAATATAAATGTGTTCCCAAATGTACTAACAACCATTCATGTCGACACCTTTGGAGAGTTTAACCTTTAATAAACCTCAAATGGATGTTCTTGGAATTTTGGTGGAAACTGGAGTACCCACAAGAGGTAAAACATTCAAATTCCACATGAGATTTGAACCCAGAACCTCAGAACTGTGAGACAGACATGCACACCACTCATCCAATGTGTTGAACCTGTGCACCTTTTTCATTTTATGGCTCATGTTGTGCAAAGCAGCTAAGTCCTACTTTTCCTATTTGACATCGCTAGTTTGTTAAACTCTCATTTCTATCTGCGTTGTCCATTTTTCTGAACATCATAAATGGACTTGAAATACCGTCAAGGTTTTCAATGTCGTCTGTGAGGGGCTAGTGATGCACACGCGAGACTTTTCTTCTAAGCTTCCAAGATGAGCTCATCCTAAACTCTACCAGGTGATAATGACTCTCCACGCGTTTTCGAAGGGTCAGTCTAGCACACGCAGCATCCAAATTAGAAACATGATGCTGTTTTGGAGCGTGCAGAATGCAAAACACACTGGGGTGGACGGAAAGAGAGGCAACGGTCCAGGTGGTATCAAGTACTAATCACTTCTTTCTGTCTGCTTGGCCGTACGTAGGGCTGATCTATAAGGAAGTGAGTGAGTGGGAGGAGTGGTCAAAAAATGGAGTGATCCGAGGGCAGCCTTCTCCTCTAGGTGAGTCATCTTTGTAACTTCAGCTCAAGTACTTTTTTCTTTTTGTGGTGCTGTGGCATTTATTTGGATTACAGTGAACCTTCCTCAATATACTATAAGATAAGATATCCTTTATTTCCCCAGTGTGGGACTAATAAAGGATATCTTATCTTATCTTATATTTGCACTTTGCTCTTCACAAATGTGCCCATTTTTCTTTGAAACTGTATCCTCTACTATTTGCTCAAAAGGGGCAGGGGAAGGATTGAGTACCCATAAAGACAATCTAAAAGCTTTTTTTTTTTGAACTTGTGGGCGCTTCTGTATGTGACATATGGCATTCTGTGCCCACAGCGCAATCAAGTATGTGTGGCTTATCATAACCCTCTTTGTCAACACTTGTCAAAACTCAATGCAGCTCTGCTTACTTTTTGGCTTGACATCACAGCAGGAGTCTGGTGCTTATGTATGATTGTGCTGTTGCTGTCAACGAATTGTGTGCAGTCATTGAATAGTCACTTCCCCATAATACTGTATAAGTGTTTCGGAAAATGGATGGGTGGATGGATTTGCTCTTTAATATTGGACTGGGAACTTTGGGTACTATTATTTTGATTATCAGGAGAGTTCAAAGGAGTAGTTATCGTATAAAAAAACCCCCAGCATGTACAGTATGAATTCAGTATACCAGGAAATTGAGTTCAAAGGAGTAGTTATCGTATAAAATACCCCAGCATGTATGAATTCAGTATACCAGGAAATGTCTATTTAAGGGTGGTTTATTTTCAAAGGAGTTCTGTAAACATTCCATTTAAGTTTTTATGGGTTTTCACAGTAGACGGTATGTAATGCCCTTGCATGTAGGAAGGGTGAGTCACAGTTGCTGATACAATTTTTTGTTGTTATAAACCTTGAAGTACTGATATTTAAACACAAGTGCTGCAGTAACACATGCAGACCGACATACCCAAGGCCTATTTTAATGATTCTCTACAAACGAGTAGTACTGCGGTTTACTGACGAGTTGTGACCATCTTCTTTGTGTTTATTGAATGTCTGAGTTGCATTCCCCCTGGTGGTCAAGGCATGCCATATACTGCACTTCACTTTCCCTGTGTAACTTGGACCTGCACCGACTATGGTCCAGTCATCCCACAACCCTGTATACTTGAACGAAACCTATGCGTTGACGTGTTTTTCGCAGCACAGGTGCAGCAGTGATTGACGGCCCCCCTCAACCTTCCTCCTCGTCATCCTCCTCATCATCAGCCAACGATGTGTCATCCATGTCCACGGAGCCCACTGACCCTAGCAGCGACCCCTCGGTCACCTCGGAAACAGACAGCAGCCTGGATAGCCACACCTCCCTTGGTGCTCTGGCGTGTTGCAGATAACAATCACACACACACACATTTTCGCAAGCATAACCTTTCATCGGTGCACCTTATACAGTGTTTGAGATGGGAGGGTTTATAGGCCAATGGAAGTTCTCATGTTAGCTTGTTGAGCTGCGATTTCAATGTACAGTTTGGTGTTATTGCCCGATACTACTGTAAATGATTGTGGTTTTAAATTGTGTCATCATTATTATTATTATTGTATTTTTGCTGCAAAGAATCAAGAGTATGTTTCGATGTGAACGTTACGTTTGTAATGAAAGGGCGGCGTTGGAATTTCGGCATTGACGCTTTTTAGCTCCAGCGACACAGTGGGATCGCACACTGCGAGCACTGCACTGTTATTTTTTAAATATATTCTTCAAATGCTGACACAGCATTTTGTATAGTTTTTTTTCTTGAAGGGGTGGCGGTGGGGCCGGGGCATTTGAATGAATCCACTATTAGTAAAGGACATTTTTTAAATGGGGAAGTTAATGCCTACTTGCTTTTTCTCATCTTAGAGAGTTTTCCGTCATCTTATCACATAACCTAATTTGTCAACAGTTTTTTTTTCTTTTCCCCTTGCATTGATTTTCGTATTTTCCGGAGCATTCTGTAAACGTAATTGCATATTCAACTCACATTTTTCAGTTAAAGAACAGGTTGAATGTAAGTCTGATCAACACAGGCCAACTCACTGGTTCCAAAATGCGTAGTTATAAATTGAATCATTTTTAGAATGACGTCTGGTATTTAATATACAGTATATATTATTTAAGTGCCCTTACTAAGTTCACTGTTTTTTTTAAGTGCTCTCTGTAGCAGGGTTGCGTTCTACCTCTCAAACAGACACACACACACACACACACGTTTTTGACGCTACAGTATGCATATCACACGAACAAACAAAGATTGACTTTTGTTCTGTATATATTATTTATTTATTTATTCCAAGTGCAAATGCATTTGTTGTATGTAATGTACTGTACATGTAGCTCCAAAGTACTGTTTCTAATGCATTTTGTTTCCTATAGCTCATTGCTTTGTTTTCTGTGCAATACAATAGGTAGGTTAGAGTAGTCGATGGGATGTACATGATACTGTAGATGTACTTTATGTGTGGAAGTTAGAAAACAAGTCATTTTTAAGGCCCCCCACAGTCGTTCCCTTTCTTGTGTGTTTGATGACTCAAGTTTACCAGTGTGTTACGTCTTTATAATGATCATGTTCGGGCACTCCATGCAGTAACTTCACTTGCTCCCAGAATCTATTTGGGGGATTGTGATGCATAGCCTCACATTTTCTGGGCTATATCTTCAATGACTGCTTTGGCTGCCTCTTTTGTTGATTGCTTTCCTCTCCTGAACCTACTCAAATATAATGTACTCTTCACACATTGAATGAAGTGCAGGAACAAGAAAGTCATTCAGCATTATTGGGAGGGTAAGTCGGTCTTCTGACGGGCTGTAAACCGCTGGCGACAAAATATTCAACCTGAGGGTTTTTTTTGAATGGGCAATTGTATGGCACGGTCTGAATACAATACATGATGAAAAGAGAAAACTGTCCACCTTCAACTCAAGTCAATAAAAGAGTTGAATTTGAGTGTCCTTGTTCATTTTTTAAAATAATTTTGGTGGAAAAGTGGTGTGCACATGCCTCACAGTTTATAGGTTGTGCGTATGTGGGGTCTGGCATTCTTGTGTGGAATTAGCGTGTTCTCCACGTGCGTGTGTGACTTTTCTCCAGCCACCTCCCCCATTCCAAAAACATGCATTTTGGGTTCATTGAAGACTAAATTGTCAATAGGTGTGAAGAGTAAGCTCGTTCTCATGGATGGCAACCAGTTCATCATGCCTATTGCCCAAAGTCAGCTGCGATAGGCTCAAGCTCCCGTCAGCCTGATTAGGACAAGCGGCATAGAAAATGGATGGATGTGTGTGAATGGTTAAGAATGTCTGTCATGAATAAAGCTAATTCTTATTGTTTTTTGGTGATTTCCAGGGCTGGACTGGCCATGTGGCAGATGCTTGGTGGGCCGGCATTCTTTGGGACCGATGTGCTGCTATATATATATTTTCCTCAATTTTATTTTCCCCAGACGACCGGCCCGCAATTTATAGAGGGAGCAGCCCATGGATCCATTTCCAATATAGATGGTAAAACTGAACCCATCGATTTGAGTGGCAGAGCTATGTGGTAGCCAGGGATGATCAGGAGGAATGTCTGAATACAAATTGGATAAGAATCTGTCTTTAGAATTTACCCGGTGTCAATTATATCCATTATTTTCACACCATAGTAAGCAAACAACACGACTGAGAATTTGTTGTTTGTCAAACCATCCACAGTCATTGTGCGTAGGTCTGTCTGAGCCAAAATGCCTGGACCAATTTTTTTGTGCCAGTCCAGCCCTGGTGCTCTCCCAAAAGGGAAGACAATGTATAAGTTATGCAACAATGCTTGAAAAAAACCCTAATTGAATTGTCCAGAGGTAATACATTTTTGGCACCCTAAAATAGTTGGTCACTGTTTGCAAACGGCACTGTGCAAAAGCCATTCATAGCTTTGTTTTCACAGTAAATATAAGGATGGACCCAAGTGAGAGATTTCAAAGAAGTAGTTCCACAAAAACAGGCAGAGCATCGGGCAAGAAAGACCCCATAACATTTTGGTGAGACTCTGGATAAAAGTGCAGATTTGACACTTTGGCACCGATAGAACTGTCAACCATCCGCAATCATAATAGCACCGCCTGTCTGTTTTTGTCATGTTAACCAGGAATCTGCCTCCTAACTATGCAAAATGTTTGGCCATGGCAAAGCTTTAAGCCGTATGAATTGACGCTCGACTTCTATATAGCAATTGATGAGCGTCGAGAAACTGCTTTTCAACACCTTGGCTAAAACTAGATGATGATAAATTGGTCCGGTCTAGTTGGGCTTTGTTGTCAAGTCTTCTAGAGTTTTAAAGAAGTCTTCCATCTCCCTTTGGAGTAGCACGTTGCGGTTCTCTGCGTCTTGGCGTGCGCGCTCCGAGTTCCTGAATCGGATCTCCAACATGTCGAACCGCTTTCTCTCATGGTCGAGCTCCTCCTCAAGTTTGTTTACTTGGGCCTGGTGCTTACGGCAGTTCTCCTCCAACCTTAAATAGAAGATGAATGCGAGATTGTTTAGCCGTAATGGGCAATCGCAGATTAAGATCAGGAAATGAAGGTCATTTTACTTGCGAGCGCTGCATTCAAAGGTGATTCTCTGTGTCTTCAGTTCTTCTTGTAACTCTAATTCTATGTTTGTTAGAACGTCATCCTCAGCAGTACTTGGCTCGTGATCTGGAGGTGATGTACCGTCACTCACTGTGTTTTGGGCGTCTTCCGGCTCAGCCAGCGAGATATCAAAAGCAGTCCAGATTAAAGAGGTTTGAGCCGGCAAGCTTAGTGTGGAGGGAGCGACATTATCATAGGCGGACAATCGGTGCGACTGGTGAAGGGCTCTCTGAGAGGGCGGCGCCCAAGAGGCGTCCTTCTCGGCGTCTCTCGCTGCGGTCTCTTTCAGCGACAGGGTCGAATCCTTCAGCGATGGAGCAGAGTCTTTTAGTTTTGCGCCAGATGAGGTGGTGCGCCTGTGTGCTCGGAGGGACGACAGGCCATTCATCAACCAGTTACCAGCACCTGTTGCTGACACGTCCCCCGCTGAACCCCCGATGTTTCCCCTCGGCCCCACGGAACTGCCCTTAAAAGAGCATTTCCATGCAGAGAGGACTCTGGCCTGCTTAGCGGGGCTAGCGCTGGCCTCTTCTTTGTGATTTGGGTGACCGACCCCATTCTCCTCTGCCTTACTCTTCACTAGAACACTTTCATCGGGCTCAGAGGTAGTGAAGGATGGTGTTAGCTTATTGTCCTTTGAGGGTATACAAGGTTGAGGAGTTTTTTGAGGTATTTCCGCACCTGTGTTAGATTCCACTGGATATTCGGCGGGCTCTTGTTTAAGCCATTCCACTTTGCCTCTATGGATGGAATCATTTTGATGCAGCAAAGAATTCTCGATCACAGTATCTGTGTTTTCCAGCTGGTACAGTCTGGCATTTTCACTTATCAGCACAGTCATCAGCTGTTGCACCTGAGAACTTGCTGTTTTCGGTTAAAAAGGAGTCATCATTAGCGTGAGAGAATTGACGTGGATGTTTGGATTTTACTGTTGCGGCACTGTCACCAACCCTCCATCATGGTAACGGGATCCTCCACTCTGGGCCGAAGCATGTTCGGGCCGAATACAGTGGCGAGGTTCTGGACGTTCATCTTATTGGCATCGGAATGAGACTGGACTTCATCGAGAAACCTGAGCACGTAGGAAGGAACCAGAGACTCATGCGGCATTTTGAAATTTGACAATGAACAGTGTGGCTGAAATTCTGACTCATGATGAGAAGCTGAGTCATGCGACTGACAGGCGTGTGGGCTCAGCGCAGACGTGTTGTAATGCACATCCACAATTGATGTACTGCCGCTTCCACAGACGATGTGCGCGCGGGCGTGATGAATGCCACATGTCTCACATCAAATAGTGAATTATGAATGACGGTGACACACGTAGCATCACCATATGACTTACCGACAGATGTATTCAAGAAGGTTGTAGTTGACCTTGGGAAGTGATTTTACCTGCTTGCCAAGCGCTATAATACCCTTGGAAAAAAGAAGTGTTATTAATATGTGCAGTGGTAACTTCCGTCCATCCATCCATATTCAGATTCCGTTATCCTCACAAGGGATGCGGGGGTGGGGTGCTGGAGCCTATCCCAGCCATCTTCGGTCAGTAGGCGGGGGACACCCTGAACCGGTTGCCAGCCAATTGCAGGGCACACAGAGACCAACAAACATTCGTGCTCACACTCACACCTAGGGACAATTTGGAGTGTTCAGTCAGCCTCCCATACATGTTTTTGGAATGTAGAGGAAACCGGAGTACCCGGAGAAAACCCACGCAGGCCCGAGGAGAACATGCTAACTCCACACAGGGAGGCCGGAGCTGGAATTGATCCCGGTACCTCTGCACTGTAAGGTCGACGCGTTAACCACTGGTCCACCGGGCCCTCCCGCTGGTAACTTGATTTTCAGTTTTAGAGTTATGATCCTTTGATTGGTTGCTTTGGTCGAACATTTTGAGTTTCAGACGAGACTCATATCTGCTTATATTCGATTTAACTCCCCAACCTCAGAACTGTGAGGGATACTTGCTACTGCTTATCCACCGTGCAATGGGGACATTGTAAGTCAATGTAGCACTGTCCTGTATGTATGAGTTACATGGCTCATTGATTGATGTATTTATCTCCCAATTTATTGATTTACCATTTCTCTGTCCTTGTTGAGTAGCAATGCACAAGAGAGAAACTGTGCATACTTGGTGAAAGGGATGACAGGCTCCGGCAGCTCCCGTAAATAAAGCTTCAGGAGTGACGCCACCGTGTGGACGTCAGTGCTACTGAAAGGCGCAGAGAGTAGTGAGTCAACACAGGTTCATGGCAGATGCTGTGTTCAGTCCAGTTGACTCACCTGTCAAACAACAGACTCTCACCACGGTCAAACGCATCCTGCAGTTCTTTAACATGATTGGTCTGGCCGGGGGCCCTGAAAAGGCCTTCTTCTCGAAGGCCGTGGTCACGTATGAAACACGCGCACAGCTCAACCAGCGCCGGCACCCTTCGTTGGGGACCACACTGTGCCTCATTAAGCATAGTCTCCTCTAAGTGCTGGCCGAAGATACCTACAGCAGCATATCAAAGGCTCTTGAGAGAATACATTTTCTTAAGTATATTTGGACACGATTGGAAGGTGGAGCATTTTGTGTCTGCTTATGACCTCTGAGTGGAGATGACTGTGCGGAGATATAAATTGGGAAGGAATAGACAATTACTTTTGAAATCTCACCTCCGCCAAGTGGGGCCCATATTGCTCTGTGTATCGCTCTGACCCATTCTTCCAAGTCGCTCTCAGAGTTAGCCATCAGCAGGAAGGATTCATGGTTACGATCGCGTTCTGCATCACCTCCTGAAAATATAAATCATAGAATATCATTTTTAAATATAGTGATGATAGTGTGATTAGCTCCAGCTTCCCTGTAGTACACTGAAAAATTGCATCAGTGCAGTGTCTCGTCATTCCTCTTAGTCACCCCTGGACAACCTCTGGTCTGACATTTTAGTTTGACATTTTGATACAGTAACCTTTAATGACATTGAAGTATATTTTGGGAGGTATCTAGCTAGCTAGCTAGCCAGATGTTACGTATGTATGTTGTATGTTTGTGTACTCATAGTACAGGTGTTCAGACTCAAACCAGACAATGTTTCTCTAACTGAACAAGCAAAATAGCAGCAAAATTAACAATTATAATTACCAACGCTTTATCATACATTTCGACGAGTACGCCAACCCACCTGGAACAATTTCAAATAAATGACGGCCTGAATCATCTTGATTGGTGGTCAGCTCATTAACCTGGGTGCCTTTGAGATGAATGCAACCCTGTTTAAAAAATGGGGAGAAGGAATGCACTGGTATGACAAATGCAAGTTTGACGGATTTTATACTAGTGATATTCAAGAGCCAATCAAGATTTTTTTCACTGGGCTATGTTATCAATTACTGAGTTGCGACAAAGAAATGTAGAAGTCCCTACAGCAGAGGGAACAATTAGTTTTAAGAGAGAGCTGCTGGATATCTTCAAATCAAGTCATCACCTCTTCCTGAGTCAGGACTCTTGAAATACCTGAACTACAACTGACATTCCTTAGAAGCAAGGCGCCATAAGACCAAAAAAAAAAAAAAACCCTACAAATTTTGTGTATATCGCGACTCGAAAAGAAAAATGACTTTCCAGGTGATAAACACGTGCATATTACCTGTTCCTTGGTTTCATTCTGGTCTTTGTAGAAATACAAAATGTCAGCCTTGAGGACAAACCACCGTAGTTGCCAGTTTTTCATGATAATGCGCCGTCGCTTCAGCCAGCCTGCCTTCAACACTTTTTCCCGGTCAAGAGGGGAGCAAGGCCTGGAGACCCCAGACAAATCTCCTAAGACCATGCTCTTAGAACGCGCTGTTTTAGGATTAAAACCACACAAGAAAATTGAAGTACTCGTCATGACATAATCACCAAAAGAGAAAGATGGCCATATATATTTTTTCCAAACAGCAATCTTTTGCATATGATGCATATATAATAACCGCAACACTCAGGAAACTTATGCAGCACCAGCAGAGATATCACCATGAAATTTTGGATTTATGTTCTTCCACATAGGGCACTGGTTTCACACAGGACCAAGAGGCATTGCACCTGGAGGGGATGCAGGTACTGCAACACCCACACTCCACCCAATGAAAGATTTCAACCCGCATCACCTCCCTGTAGCAGCTACAATAACACAATGACTCCCCTGCAGCCATATTTATCTCAAAAGGAATTATTTCAATTTTTTTTTTTTTACAGATAAAGAAGGGAGGGGGGTGGGTCATCAAGAGATGAGAGATTGCATCACCTTTCACCATCATGTCAACTGTCTGTGAATTTGTCACATAAGGTAGAGTGAAGAATTTATCAATGAAAATAGTGACACTATGTACAGAAAAAAGAAATAAATCTTACCTCGCCGAACCTGTTTTATCTTGGGGCTCAGCATGGTTGCGGGTGACATCCGCGTGTCCAGACACAGTCATGCAGATGCCTCGCCCTTTTCCATCCTTTTCCAGCATCTCTCTCTAGCACTTGGACCGTTTTCTGTATGATGCCAGGCACACTTACAAGCACTTAACCCCTCACTCTCCTATTCCCCCAATCTCTATTTCCACTGTTGCACAGGCTGTTCTTGGGTGCCTGGAGCACCGCCTACCATCCCTCCCTCCCTCCTTTGACTATACATAAATTCACTTTGGTCACTAATGTATTCTCAGTGACTCCCAGCAATTACTCGACAAGTCTCCATGATTGTGCCTCATCTCTCTGTTCTTCGCAAGAGGATATCTTACAACCTTCGAAAAAATCTTGTCGACGTAAATGTCTGACATCCTCTTGACTCTCTGCCTCAGGAAGTAAGGCAATTTGATAGAGAAGTGAAAATTGCTGATTTTTATAAGCATGTACCGCATGTTTCGTCATCTGATGTTAATGTGAGAATTGTGAGAGCTGAAACGGAACCTTTCCAAACATTCTACATGTAACGATCATAGAAGTAAGTCAAGAAAAAAAAATCTTAAAGGACTCATGCCACACCTATTTTTTTTTTCCAAGACCTTTAATCGACTTTGCAAGACAATTCATTTGTGTTGGAAATGCCTAGGATGCCCTTTTTGGCGCATGTACCAGTTCCCATTAGTATTTGAAATGTAGAAATAAGCTTTGCTCTGATTGGTAGGATGCTGTATCTCAGTGTTGATGCATGGTAAAGGGAGTGCTTTTGTCCCGCGTTCTAGCGACACCTATCATTATGATCGCAGGAGGGTATTGGAAAAGTTTCCACCAGGGACCTGTGTCAACTCAAAAATGTTTCCTAGTCCAAACCACGACTCAAAACTGCATTCTGATTAACATTGCGTTTGTGAAGTGAGTTGAGCAGCAAAATCCACACGTGTTTACCCATCTCAAGGCGGCCATTTTACCACTTGCTGTCGACTGAAAATTGCATCACATTGCTAATAGGCCCAGTCACATGACCAAGCCCAGAAAACAGGTGAGTAATGATTGGCCTTTACCTAAGCCCATAGGCACTGTGATGTCATTTTTAGTCGACGACAAGTGGCAAAATGGCTCCTCGGTGAGATTGCAATGAATGGGTAAACTTGGTTGCTTAATTCATATTTGACAAATGCAATATGAACGTAATCCCCAGTACCATACATTTTACAATTTTAGCACATAAGTAGCATTGTCACTGTAATTAATTTTTCTCTTGCACTGTTGAGTTGCACCTGTGGATGATGGATAAGAATGTAAGCCTGCAAGAGTTACTGTTCGCAAACATTTGGATTTGAATGAATTTGTGCAAACTATTAAGTCACAATGTTTGCATGTGTGCTTTTAGTAATTAAAAATGTTTTGTTTTGTTTTTTTCCCCAATGTGAGAGTGCGCTTGAATTTGATATCGTAGTTGGGGCACTTATCTCAGGGTGAACCTTTAACCTTTTTTTTTTTTGTCTCCCACTACATTTACAGAATGATTTTTTCCCAAAATCTTCAAAGTGTTGTAATTTGAGCTGAAACAGGTTGTATAGCATATTTACATCACACACAACCTCATAGCAAGACCTATTCATCAATAAATTACGAAATATTAATGGAAGCCGAATGAATTTATCTGCATTATTCATCGTAGTGGTTCTGCATGGCCCTCATTTGGTACCATGGTTGCAGAATTTATCTTATTACCTGATTTGACTGAAAGGTACCACATGTATAGATTCCAACATGCACCGTTTGAAAGAATTCTCCTAAACTGCAATGTTATCTACTCAAAGGGCAAGTCAAATAAAAAACTATTGATATTAATAAGTTCTATGCGCCCCCACTAGTCCAAACGCAGGATAAAGTATGTAAAAAGAACCTCAAGCACAGACAGCTGAAAGGAGGTCAGAGTGGAAATGAAAATGAGTGCAGCTACTTTTTATCATTACAAATAGCTAATCATAGATCTGCTGTGATTTGCATTTATCCTCTGCATTTACAAACACATATCAGGGCTGCCAACTATTACGGATTGTTCATATTTTCTTACGAAAATTACTGAATGCTTAACACAGATTTTTGTGGATATTTTCAAAACTCCCGAGACACATAATTGCTCAAGCTGGTTGAAAACGGGCAAAAGGAGTTAATAGATAATTGGCCCTTCATGGTTGAAGCCAGAGTGCAGCCATCTTACGTTGACACCATTACTGACAACCTGGTATTATTTCACTGAAAATGCTGTTATCAATCCGTCCTTTTGCATCGACTAGTCAGAGTATACTATCTCAGTATGAAGAATGGTGGATTGTTTTCATTTCATTGTTGATAGTTCTGACATTGTGATGCAGATGAATCTTGGTTTCATTATTTCAAGTTTCATTATTACCGATAAAATGTGCATGTAGCGCTTCTCCCAGACCGCACCCTGTGATGTTTTCACTGCAGAGACACCACAGAGAAATCAATGTATTCAATTTTGGGAGCTTAGCGAGTGGCAGCGTAAGATGGCCACCGGTGGCCTCATTTCTCGTGAGGGTGAGTAAGCAGCATTGTTAGTTTATTCAGATATTCATCAATATCCCCTGCCCACACGTACAACATGTTTAGCTTTTGATGACGCATAGGTCAGATACATGTGACCTGTCCATTCAGACTGAGGTTGCCCTGCAAAAAATCTCAGACCACATATGAAACTGACGCAGGTCAGATTTGAAAAAAAAAAAATCAAAATTGAGCCATTCCGACTGTCATAAAAATGATCACAATTCACATTTGCCTTCAGTCTGATTGAAGCCGAATGGAATATTTACTCAATTCAGGCGATCAGTAAAAACATACAAGCTGTGGCAGTTTTAAATGTCAATCATGACTCTGTCATTTTTTGTCGGTCTGCAGCCCAGCCGTCTCCGTCCCTCAAGCAAAAACATCAGCACCGCCGCACAGCGCTGTCCAAGTGACCTGTGCCGCCTGACATCGCCACAGTGTCTGAAATAAGTAGTTGTTGCTATGGCGATGGCGTGAAACTGCTCTGTCAGCAGCCACACCTCCCACAAGAGTGATAGGGCGTTCATAACCACCATCGCCGTGACCCAGAATTCACCCCCCAGGAACGTGAGCCACGATGACAAGTTGCTGGCAGACATCTTGTTGTACAGGTAACTTGTTGCCGTGGCAACAAACAACAAGTGCCATATCACCAAGGAGAGGATGAAGAAGAGGAAGAGGCGGTGGTTCGCCTGTCCGATGCACCGGTTTAGGAAAAGGCAATGGTGGTCGTAGTCTTGAACGCACACATCACAGAGCTTGCAGTGCTTCGTGTAGTCGGGCTGGAACAACTATGGGTGAAAAAAGACCCAGGAGGTGAGAAACCTAATCGTGCAGAATAATCAATGTTTTATGAAGATGCAGCATTTGTTTTCGTCCCTTCTAAAAATAAAAAAAAAAGAGATCAAGCTGTTTATTGATTTAGAGATTCATGTCACTGTGACCCGTGTCCAATATCACGTCTTACCTCACAGTAGGGGCAGAACCTACGAGCGCTTTGATTCTTCTCTGCTAGGTCAGCGATGCAGGAGAAGCGAGGATCTGCATCTGCTCTGTCCAGTGTCCCGGGGTCCTGAGTCAGAACCTTACAGAACAAACTGAGGACAATGCAGAAGTGGACCGTCGACACCTGGACCAGGGCGCCGCTTAGGTGCACACATTTCATTTGGTTAAGGATACGATTTTAGGTATGTACTCAACAAGCTGTGACTGTTGCATAACTAGCAAATAATTGTAAAAAATGAAAGCCAAACATCCCGGTGGTCGGACAATTCAGCATATCTTTCTCAAGTGCAACCAGTTCATCCAAAATATGCAAAATTGCTGTGGAAGGATATTAGGTGTTATTTTCCCATAAAAGCAAAACAGGGAATGGAGCAAGGCGGCTATGAGGCTTCCCAGGTAAATGGGGTTGGGCAACCTGGAAGGAAGATAGCTGCTATCTGAACAAAGACATCCAACAACGCCATAAAATGTGTCGGAAACATCTCACATACTTGAAACAACGTTTGTCAAACCTTTGATATGTGGCCATACGGTGGTATTGAGTGAAGATGCTTCTGGCCAGCCAAGGGAAGAGTAAGCCACAAAGGAGACCACCATAAGCTCCCAACATGGATGCGACCACAAGAATAGTGGCTCCACTCAGGCTTGGAAAAAACAATGTCCAGTAGTACAAAACTGACATTCAGGGACATAAACAAAACACACACAAATGAAAGTATGCACATGTCTTTATAATTGTGTCCATTGTGCAAAACCTGATTCAACCACAACAGATTACCCACCAAGAGATTCTTTGGGCTTGTGGTGAATTGGCACATTCATGTACTGGCTCAGTAGTTTGGTGAGTTGTTGATGCCTGCAAAATAAAAGAACAGTACATAAATGTATGTATTGAACCCTTGCCTATTCGTGGTTTGCTATTCACAAAACTCACTTCTATTTTTATCAGAACCCCCCCCCCCCAAACAACAATTTGCAATTTTTTGTGCTATTTCTATGACACCCTGGGATCCCACAAGATGGTACAAAAGCCCTTGCTAAATAGAAAAAAAGTAATTGGTGTCAAGGAACTGTGTTAAAATGATGAATCTCGCCTGAGATACAAGCTTTGCATGTCGGGGAAGAGGTTGAGCCTCGTTTGTTAGTGCACGTTTTTGTATTTGTGTACTTCCGGTTCATTCATCAATCCATCCATTTTTAACACTGAGATTTTACTTCATATTCACCTAAATGTTTTCCCCTGTTTGCTGAGGTCCAGTGGTGTGAGGCCGCTGAGGTTTTTCTCATGAAGGATCCCGCACCCAGCCTTTTGCAGCAGAGTCCAGCACACCTCCACGCATCCTCGCTCGGCTGCGACGTGAAGTGACGTCGCCCCCTTTTGGTCAACAACTTCCACTGCACAACGCTGAAACACAGGATCAACAAAGGAAATGGCCCAAGTAGTACAATTTGGAGCCCAACAAAAATAAATGCGAGACAAGAGCGCATCTCTTGGGTGTTCAACAAATGTCACGGTATAACAATACACTCAAGACATACGTTGTCCAAACATGCCTGTCCTATGAGATTAACACCCATGATCTCGCCACTGTGAAGGACACGTACAGACCATTACCCCAAATTTCTCTGGGTGAGTACTTTCAGGACCATTTTTTGTTTTTTTTCTTCTTTCAATCTTTTAACAAACGTTGTATGATCTGATGTTGTATGTACAGTATGTAAATATTGTATGTAAGAGTTTGGGATTGGGGTTTTGTATGTAAGACTAATACTGTCTGTAATGATTACCTGGTCTCTGAGGAGGTATTGGACCATATCTGTGTTGCCCGTAGATGCTGCCATGTGAAGTGGGGTCACCCGGTGTATGTCTGTGTCTGTGAAACGGAACATTTCTGTCTCCCACAAATAGTGCACTGCAACACTGGGAAAGGTAAATCATGGTCAATGCATGCCGGAACTATTAAAATGTGACCATTTTGACGTTTGTTTTTTACTTCACCCACATGCTGCCACCTGTCACGGCATGATGAAGAGAGGATTTTCCTTGATGATCCAAGACACGCAGGTCAGCTCCATGCTTGATCATTTTATGAATGATGTCAATGTTTCCTTGCCTGTCAGGAATCATCCATGATAAGATCACCAGTTTTTCAAAAGAAAATAACTAAAGATCTGAGACCTGGAATACCTGCATGCAAAATGAAAAGCTGACTGTCCTGCATTGCAGGTCAGGTTGGGGTCTGCACCGTTGCTAAGGAAAAGGTCAACCAGGGAACAGTTACCATGAAGGGCAGCGTAGTGCAGTGGAGTGAAACCACCCCAGCCTGGATGAAGGTAAAAAGCACACAGATTTGATAATTGTATATAAGTTATTATCATACTGATGCTTTATGGATGGATATTTAATTTCTTTACATATCTTGAATGAAAACCCATGCCTAAACGTTTGACAGGTAGAGTGTATTACATTGGTTTTAATGTACTTAATAAACTAAAGGAGAATAATATCAAAGTAGCGCCCCATCCTTTTATTTGTATGTGGCCTTACAAATATATGTGGAAAAAGTTCGGACACCCCTTGTCGAGATTCACATTATCTCAGAGGACAGTGGTGTGTGATGGCACATTAATGAATTCATGAATACCAACAAGAGCTCTTCTGTAAGTACTTGGGCTTAGAATTGTAGGGTGACAGAACGAGTCCTGTGGTGGGCAAAGGGAGAAAGAGAATATTGGATGTGTGAGCGCCGCTAGTCTGCTTCCTGACTACTGTACTGTAGGGATGGCCTTGAGCAAACAAAACACCGAATCCAGCTCAAGTAATGTACCAGTGTTTGTGCGTCCCTTAGTTTCTCTGACATTTCTCGTTCTTCATTACTACATGTGGTGTGCAAGAGAGTAGGCATATTATTATAATTACTTTTAAACAAAATAGACCATTTAAAATGGTTTTCATGGATAATTAAAGATCGGACACGTTTATTTGACCGTTTTATCACGGTAAATTCTGATTACAAAAATAACTTCCACAAAAATACACCCACACATTGACAGTTAATTTTTTTTTTTTTAAACCCAAATGAAGTTGATTTGTTTTGTGCTTACCTTTGTGTATGAGAACTGAGCGGTCATTTTGAAGGATGTCTTTGCACTGCTCAAGGTTTCCTGTCTGTACAAAGTCAAAAATGCCTTCGTTACTCAGGGAACATGAATGCATTGGCTGCATCCTTGTGACTTCACGTGTGCAGATCTGCCTTCTTATTCTATTTTTACAGAAGTTACATTAAATTAGCATCTTCGACTAATTGCGACTTCATATTTTTCATGCAAAATGAAGTGATGGGGAAAAAAACTATTTGCGACGACCAGACGCCCGTTGAACCGAATGTTGTCTGACGCTGACGGACCACGCCCCAGGCACCTCATTGGTTGAAGCCTCCCACATGACTAGAGATGTAGGAAATGAAACGCAGAAACGGGACACGAAACTAAATGTTTTACATACGTACTTTAGTTTGTTAGTTCATAGAGGAATATATATGTCTCATATAATTAGATAGCATATGTATGTTGTTTTTAGTCATTTAATTATTTCGGCCCAGGTTTGTGCTCCAGTAGGTGGCGGTAATGCTCCATACCACAGCAATCCGCCCTTTACTTCATCTAAAAGAAAAAGAAGCAGGCTAGCCACACAACAGGCTATTTATTGAGTTCCTGCTGTACATCAGCGGGCTATGGTGTTAGTCTCCTTGTTGTTGGCTCGAAGAGAAAACTACTGTAATTGAATTTAATTGTATTAATCCCTCAAAATTAAAAAAAATATATACTCTGGATCTCCTTCTTAATAAATGTGCCTGTGATAAATATTTGTATTGTATGTTTTGAATTTAACTCGTCATCTCATCTCAAATTAACACCCAACGACATTTAACGACCAACGATTTAAAAGAGTTCTTGTACACGTTCCAAACATTTTTTTGTGTTTGTAAATCTTCCCTCGGCTGAGAGTGGTAGCGGTAATAGTATTTCCCCACTAGATGACACTGTTTGTTAGTTTTGGTAGTCGTCAGAAAAGCACATAATTCCTACTCTGGCATCCCTTGACTGGCTCCCGATACATACATTTAGAGTTCTTTTTAAGATCCTATTACTGTATTTGTTTTTAAAGCCTGAAATGGCCTCCCCTCACCTTACCCCTCTGAGCTCCTCCGGCAACTGCCAGAGGTTTTAGGTCTGCACTATAAGAGGGACCGAGAACTAAGCGCAGGCCCAGAGGATGTCTTCGTTATTAATGTATTGTTTTATTGTTTGTTGTTACATTTTTTACATCTGGTCCGTATAAACATCTGAACTTTTTTTCATTTTTACCCCATCTATAAATGACTCATCCCATCTGTTCATTATAAAAATCACAAAGGTTGGCCATCCCGATTCTAATGCCTAAGCTAAAGTATAAATGGTAGATTTTTTTCTTGTAATTCTATCCATCTCTTTTCTCTTCTGTTTATCGCCACAAGGGTTTAGAGGTGAGCTGGAGGCTTACCATACTGACTTTGGACGAGAAGCGATGTATACCCTGGACTGGTTGCCAGCCACTCGCAGGGCACAAATAGACAAACAACCATTCACAATCACACCTGAGGACAATTTAGAGTCTTCAACTAACCTAAGAAGTATGTTTTTGGAATTTGGGAGGAAGCCGGAGTACCAGGAGAAAACCCACGCAAGCATAGGGAGAACATGCAAACTTCTCACAGTAATTCCCCTTCCAAATTATTTTTAATTGAAAGCCACGCTTGCTTACTCATGGGTTGCTGTCCTAGTATGTCATGTCATGGCAGCC
Source organism: Hippocampus guttulatus (assembly GCF_054856545.1). Classification (NCBI taxonomy): domain Eukaryota; kingdom Metazoa; phylum Chordata; class Actinopteri; order Syngnathiformes; family Syngnathidae; genus Hippocampus; species Hippocampus guttulatus. Next base: position 9,295,954 of record NC_141270.1, read on the forward strand.
AGATCTGGCAGTTCTATAAAAAGCTCAAGCGACTACCGAGCTGTGGCAGGAGGGCCTCATCCAATTGGCCCAACAATACTTTTTCACTTCTGCTTCTCTTGGGTAGTCAGGAGGCACATGACCTGATCCAGCCGATGTGAGTTATTCTGCATGTTCAGAGTTCATTCTACTTGTTGCAGATTAGTGAGGGCGGGCGGTTTTATAGGAGGGTTTACACAGCACAGCACAGTGCAGTAATCGTCATGTTTTAGCAGGTCTCTGCTCGCCTTTGCTATTGACATGGAAACGTGGACAGAGTAGGAACTCAGCTGGACTCCCACAAGGTACTTTCACAGAAATCTGTTAAGAGCGTGGAACGTCACACATGGCTCTCACACAAACAAAGGTAAGAACTTGTGTTGTGTATTCTGTCGGGTATGTTTCAATGAAATGCTGAGAAGAAAGTGTGCATGCATTCTCCACTCACGCGTACACTGAAACAGAAGCTTCTCACATGAGTGATGTTAAATAATCAGCGTATTCGTGAGGAATGTGAGCTGTCTTTATGTACAGTCCACCACTTCCTTCTTTGAAAATCACATGCCTGTTAATAGAAAACGCTCATCTGGCTGCTGCTGTATAATCAAATCTTTCGAGTTGCTTCTCAATCTTTACCATAAATCTCAATCCAAGAACTTCCTTCAATTTATTTGAAAGCTCACAGCAACAATTGCCATATTGCTGTGTACTTTAAATAAACATTAAATTTCATTGTTACAGGCAACCGAGGCCTCACTCACGGGGCACACAAGGTTCATTTATTGTAACTGAAAATACATTTGCAAACTGAGTTCAGAACATCCTGAAAGTTGACCAAGTAAAGATGAGTGCCTCTCTGTTAGTAATGTTTATCTCAATTTTCAGTAAGACCACCATTTTTAGAGCATTTTGGGGTTTTGTAATCAATGTTGATATTTTTGCTTGTTTTGTGTTTCCAGTTATTGTGAATTCAGCCAGTCACAAATTTTATGCAGATCTGGGTGAATGCCCCGTTTAGATGGCACATGACTGCTAGTGCTCTACTGTGTGAGGACATTTTTGCTGCACATTTTTCTTATTGGGAAATGATGCGTGTCAAGTGAATTTGATTAAGTGAATAGAATTTTTCAAAATGAGATGATGGGAGAGGCTGTGGATTTCTGAATGTTGTCTTTGTTCCCCCTACAGGATGCCGGCATAAAAGTGGAGAGGGTCAATAAAGAAACAGGCGAGCTGAGTGCTTCAGGGGAGTTATCAGTCTCTGTGGAGTTGGATGTGAAGAAAGCAGTAGTCCCCTGTCTGGACCCTCTGCCCTCTGACTTGCTACGTGAACAACTGCACCAACTTGAGATTTATCAATGCTCAAGTTTGGACCACGAAGGTGACCCGGCCCCTTTGGAAGAGAGTCATGAGCATCTAGTCAGAATCCTGCCTCTCTACATACAGGTATTAACCAGACTTACCGGTACATATTCTCTTTCCCTCGCCTGTCAGCCAAGTGCTTGTCAATATGCAAAGTGCATGAAGGAATTATTACTGTATAGAAACGTTTCAAGTCTTAGTGGTGTTAAGAAGCATTGTTTCAAAGGTTAAAGTCACAAGAGAGGATTATCGAATCAATCCAGATAACCAAAGGTGACGGTCAGATGTTTGGCCTTTAGCCGATCCCATCACTCAGCCCTTAAACAACATGTTTGGCTTCCGTGTATTTATCTTTACCATTTGCTCTATTGTCACACGGAATTCAAGTGTGTAGAGACGTATACAGTGGAACAGTCGCGGTCAACCATTTACTGAAAATATTATGAGTTCAAACCATCATGTGATGATGTTGGTTAAAAAAAAAAAGTGTGATGATTCGGCTTTATTGCAACCGAGGAAAGTATCTGGCTGCTCAGTACCACATGACCAAACGATCCAGCCATCCATTAATCCACAGTTGGGTCACCCGGGTGGTGGGGTGCTCTCAGTATGAATCCAAGCCAATTGCAGGGGAGTGATTCACACCTGTGTACACTTTAGAGTCTGACTAACCTCAGAACTGTGAGGACGAGGTTCTCACCCTCGTCCACTGTGTTACCATGACCAAAGCAGATAACTCCATTAATATAGGCCGACCTCCACGATCATAATTCTTACTGTGCAACGGGACTTGTTTGAGCCTTTCCTTAGAATCATTCGGTGTTAGTTTGCATGTGGGTGTGCCTTATTTAAGCCTCATGACCAACATTCAGGGATTTACATAACCTCAATCTTGGTGAAGTACGATATCCTCTTACGGAAGTGAAAGTGAACACAGTGCCAGCTGGTTACTTATAATGTACCACCTCTGAACAAAGCACCATTGTTTGGTTGCATCTTGTTAAGTGAGGGCAGTGAAAACTTCCATCTAATTCATATAAATAATTACCCGTTCCCTGCGAGCCTTGTGAGGATAAGCGGATCAGAAAATGGATAATTATCTGTTGTGTGAGTGCGTGTCATCAATGTTATAATAGGCTGTCTTCTCTTGATGGTAGGTATGTGAAGAAGATGGAGGGCTTGAGGGGTTGGACTTCAAGGGACTTGCAGTGCTCACCTCTGACGCCTTCATCCTGAACATCCACAACAGGCTTGCAGAAAGGCCTGCAGGTAAATCCCTCTCACATCCCCCCGTACCTCCTCCCACACATGGCCCATCATAATTAAGTGGTGATTTTGGGACTTTCGACCTCACGCTTTACTTCTGCTTTTTTATCTGTGCTGTCGTTCCTATCCACCAAGCTGTATGGCCTTTTACTATTAAATTTCACCCATGCTCCTCAGAGTGGAACATCATTGCACATACTTGCTATATTGTTACATTATGTACAGTACAGGCAAAAATAATAAAAGTAGGCCTAATGTTAACAACATTCTTATTTCCTGCATGGTGGACAGAAGAAGGCCAAGAAGATTTGGGCTGATAAAACCACATGTAAATCTAGAGTTTCATATACTGTCGTATTGGGTGTATCACAAGTCCTCACTGTATCATTACACATCACTGTCAATAATATGATACTATTATACAAGCAGTTGCTTCCATTTTCAGCCCACCATGTGCCCAAATACTTTTTTCCACGTCCTGCAGGTTCTTGTTCTATTGTCAATGTGACCACTGTCTCTGTTTAAGTGCCCCCCCCCCCTCCCACAGCCCCCATTGCTTTTGGAATAAATGCTGTTTTGAATGACCGATTAACAATGCACCGTTATATCCATCTCGCTCACACAACAATAGGTGCTACTGTGCTGCTGTTTTTTGGACATTCCAGTTATTAATATTATTATTATTGTTGTTATTCAAATTTTATTTGATGTTTTCCACGAAAATAATATGCTTGCGTGCTATTCATGTGGCACATTGAATTGTTTGTGTTCCCAGAGAATGCTCGTGAGGAAGTTGTGCGATTCTTCCAGACGGAACACGAGCACACAAGCTGTCCAGGATGGCTGCTGCTAAAATCTCTGTTACTATTAACTGCTGACACCTCAGTGAGTTTTTTTTTTTGCGTCCCCACTTTTGCCCTCATCATCTAATACAGTGTTCCTCACTGTACTAGATGAAAAAATGTCCATTATGTGTACATACTGTATATGATCTTCATTGTAGTATCACAGGTTTTCACTCGAATCAAATCCGTAACAATATTTTATCAGTTAACTTGACCAGTGCATTTATTCACTTCTAAAGTTTCCATTTCTTAACACGACATTTGTGTTTGTAGGTTTCATCTCTCAATCCAGGACTTCCTGCCGTTCTTGTGAAATGTTTGTACTTGCTCGTATGCATCCCGTCCAAGGACGACTTAAACATGGAAGAGAGCTTTCAGGAGTCTCTAACGCAGGTGAACATGACTTCACAAACACCCTTCCTGACATGAGTGTGCGTGTGTGACTTCATAATGTGCCTCTTTAGGTTCTCCTCCAACTATGTAGGCAGCCAGTCAACGTGGAGCGGCTGGTAGAGACCCAAGAGCTGCAATGCCTTATCATAGGGCTTACATCGCTTTGGGACCAGACCAGCATCTCATGGAGGCATCAGGCCTCGCACGTCCTTAAAGTGGTTTCTGCTGTAGCCACAAGCAACACTGTTCCTAACCTCCTTGGTGAGCCAAAAATGTAACTTACTGTCTGCTTCCATTTGGATTGAAAATGATTAAATACTGTACATTCTAAGACAGGCGTCACAAAAAGTGGATTCATTTATTTAAATGGTAAAAAAAATAAGTATTTATTCACGCTAGTACTAATTTATTGTTAAAGTGATTAGTGCTCCAAAAACACATAACCGCATTTCAGATTTGGGATTTATTGCAAGAAACATGGCATTGAGGTCTCATCTGGCATCAATTGGGCACTGATTTATACTGGCACTTTTTTCTTTCCAAAACTGAGCAGAATTTTATTCCTCATTCATATTTGTGTCATTTAAATCAAGAATTCGATCTAATATGGCATTTCAGTGAAGACATTTGCTATCTCTCAGGTGAAGTGCTATATTGTTTGATGTTGTAGTTTTGCTGATAAGTAATCTTGAATTTTAAATGAACATTTTACACATGAGATTCACAATATCTTTTTCTCCTTCTTCTTTAGAGAAGAACTGCGTACGCATATGCATCCAGAATCTGTCACGCATCAACTCCGAGGTGGCGGGCCCGCTATTAGCTGAGGTGGCTGTGGCCGTGTTCAGCTTCATTCGAGACACATATCCGCTCAATCCAGCTCTCTTCATCGAGTTTGACTCCCACAATGGCTACAAGGCGTTTGAAAACATTCTTAAACGGTGAGATCATGATCATGTATTTCAGCCCATGTTTGGCTTATTTTAGCCGAGATCAATTCCACATTACTAACATACTCTCAAGGTGTGAAATAAGACTATCTCACACATTTGTATTATGATTTGCCCTTATAGTTCTTCTTTTCGCATTTTTTTTTCTATTGCCGATCATTCCGCAAAAGTTGTGAAGGAGGCGTGCCAGAGGATCAGTTCCACTATGTGGAGGAGCTGCTGGCGCTCATTGCCTCGTTCACGCTGCTCGGCAAAACAGAGCTCAAAGTGGCTCTTTGTGTCAGTCACCCTCAGCCTCCCGGCTTTAAATTTGAGCCGCCCCTCAACAAAGGTAAAACTCAACGTCACCGCTCGTCCCGCTTTGTCGTCTTCCAACCCGCATGCTCAAAGCCCATCATTTCATTTCCTCACTCGATATCTCTTTTCCACTGTTGCGACTACTACCTTGACTCCACATTGCCACCACCTGCACCCCACCGTGGCAAGCAGTGTCCCTCCGCTTAACAGGAAGCTGAGGTGATTATGTCCGGGATGATGAAGTGGAGGCTTCCCTTATAACAATGTTAGAATGCCCCACATCTATTCACCACTGGCCTACAACAAGCGGCCATCTATCATGGAAGCACACGCACCAACAGAAGACTCAGAAATTTGATGCCCATAATAAACACCTACACACACGCACACATTGAGCAGCCATCCATCACATGAAGGAGAAACTCTCGTTACAACACAGGACTCATAGAGTCTTGTGTTGATCTTGTTTGGGTTTGATGCAATTTAACTTAAGCGTGAACATGAATTCTATTACTAAGCAGGTCTGTGTTTATCCACAACACACACGAGTGTGTTTTCTGGCTAAATCTATTACCGGTACATTTCATGTTCAGATTTTGACATGGTGGCAAACAAAGTACATCAAGGCAGATTATACTTTTTAACATTTTGTATTCATACATATTATGGTGTTTGTTTTCAATCTATTCATGGACTGTATGTGCAACTTGATTTGTTTACTATATTGAGGGTGTGCTTGATGTTCTTTGTTCTTTGTAACATATCGCTTGTGCTTTCTCTATTAAATTGACCTTGCCAGCGAAAATCTTCCAGAAGGATTTTTGTCATTGAACCTTTTGACAATATTAACCATAATCATCCATCCATTTTCCGAACCGCTTAATCCTCACTAGGGTCGCGGGGGGTGCTGGAGCCTATCCCAGCTGTCTTCGGGCAGTAGGCGGGGGACACCCTGAATCGGTTGCCAGCCAATCGCAGGGCACACATAGACAAACAACCATCCATGCTCACATTCACACCTAGGGACAATTTTAGAGAGTTCAATCAGCCTGCCATGCATGTTTTTGGAATGTGGGAGGAAACCGGAGTACCCGGAGAAAACCCACGCAGGCCCGGGGAGAACATGCAAACTCCACACAGGGAGGCCGGAGCTGGAATTGAACCCGGTACCTCTGCACTGTGAAGTCGACGTGCTCACCACTGGACTACCGGGCCGCCCTTAACCATAATCATTGAAATAAAAATGACAAAACTACTACAGGGGCTTTTTTTTTTCTTGATTCTCAACTTTTTATTTCAGGTTCATCAGTCAAGAACGTGCCCGCCTTCCATTTGCTGCAGACTACTTTGCTGCAATCTGAGGATTCGCTGCTGTGCTGTCAGATCCTAAGAACCATTCAGATGATTTGGGAGCTAGACAAAGGCAATTTTTTCCTCTTGGAGTGGACCTTCCAGACGATGGCCCAACTGGCCGCATGTGTGTGCCACAAACCGGCTGCAGTCCAAACGATGTTCTACTCAATGCTCGAGATGGTACAGTAGGTCATCTCACACGATTCTATATGCGAGTTTTCGCCGCAAGTACTGATCCAGTGCTGGGTCTCCTGCAGGTCATCTTCAAGCTCAACTACATCCCCCATGAGGCATTGCGCGTAGTGCTGGGCATTCTGAAGCAGAGTTGGTCAGGGTTACTACCTGTGGTGGGAACACAGTTTGGAGTAGCAACTCTTACATGTTTCCACAGGTAAAAACAGTGCTACTTTGGAAACAATTATAATGTTTTGGGACAAAACTGTTAATCTAACAAGGGCCGGCAGTCTGTGAAGGAAAAATGTAGTTTTTGTTTGTTTTTTGGGGGGGCTTTTTGGGAAAAAAAAATTGAAAAACAAACTTTCTAGTTAGAATTTTTAAAAAAATGTCAACAACCCTTTCATTTCATGTGCTTTGCAGGGAAGCCCTTCTCTGATTGGCTGACACGTTTCATTTAAAAATATCCATCAATAAACTTGTGTGGGTCAAAATTCCGAGGGACTCCCCAAGTAAACAAATAAGAATTACTGGAACGCTTCAAATGTCACTTGCACTAAAAACTTGACAGAACATTCTTCTTGAGAGGAGCAGGAGAATTGGTCATGCACTTCAATTGTTTTTCTGGAATTTATTTGTTAAGGAGCATTTTAGAGGCATTTGAAGTGGTCATTCCATGTTCTTTCGAATATTACACAAAGATGGCGGACACTTGTCCCTTTCGTAGTTCCTAGAAGAGCTTGCACAAAACCCACACCTCAGGCCTGTCTAACACAGCTGAGTTAATCTGCAGCAGAAAAGAAGATGCTGATCCAGTAGGCTCCAATTTTGAAGTAAAAATTATGAAATTATTTTAGGAACAGGCATTTAAGGGCATCTGTTGCATAAACCTCATATTTGGTGGTGGTCTAATGTATGTGTTAAACACTTAATATTGGCTATAGTTAGAAAATATACTTAAAATATGCTCCACGCCCATAACGCTGCTTTATCTGCTGTAAATGTGGTTACATCACCGGCCGCAATATTAGGTACACCTCCACAGCTAATATTGAGCATTATTTTCTGGTTTACTTACCATACCTTACTTTAACCAGTACATTCCAGGCTGTCCACAGACTTATACAATTTCATTTTTTTCTTCCTATTTTTTTATTAATGAGGCAGACACTCTTAAATAAAGACCTTAACCTTTCTTAAAAAATGATACTATAAAGTCTTTGGTTTGGCTCCCTTAAATCTGCAGCTAACTTGCTGTAGTGTCGATTTGTAGATATTGATTGTCGTGTTGTATACTACCAGTGCAGTTCTGCAAACTGTAACCAGAATAATAATAACACCATAGCCATCTTTGAAAATGGAGATGTTGGTCTCCTGTGTAGAATGACGGTGCACAGTGGCATGTTTGCGGAGGTGCTGAGTGACTGGGGACTCTTGGAGTTGCTGCTCGGGGAACTTCGCAGAAGAGCAAAAATCATCCGGAAAGCTGGAGTTGTCGCCTCGCCTCAATTAGGTAGGAGACATCATATGTGACTCACCATTCATGTGAGTGCACTTTGCAGCCACCTTCAATAATGATTCACTGCATGTGTCTATTATTATGAGTCATTTTAACTTCGAAATGGGAACTCATGAGGATGTCATTTATGAATCACCGGTGTTTTCCTTAGATGCAGAGCAGCTGCCGTGCATAGATGACTGCGAAAAGTTCCTCACTACTTGTATGCTGCAAGTTGTGTCCACCCTTACTCTACGCTCAATCAAAAACACAGGTAGAAAATGGTCCACTCACCCCCCTTAAACGTAACTTTTATTAGCTTTTTTGCGGGGGTGGGTGGGGTGGGGTAAGAGAACCCCTTTTGAATGTGTCTCAAAATGGCCACACATCACCATTTTTTTTTGTATCATCAATTATTCAATCGCTGATTACAGCATATCATCGTCTGTGACAGATTGATAGATTAATCATTAGGATTTAAGGATTTTCACTCAAAACCTTTCAAAGGTCATCCACAAAGAAAGTGCTAAACATGTAATGTAGTGCAAAAAACACACCAGGGCGCTGGATGCATACACTTCATTTTATTTGATTTCGATCCGACAGCGTCAATTCCATTCTTATTCAGAATGGTTGGTCTATGTTTGCCCTATGATTGACCAGTGATTAATCCAGGGTGTGCAACGCCTTTTGCCATTTTGTAAAGGCTTCAGCTTCCTGCAACTGTAAGGAAGATTAGCTGTATAGATATGGATGGATTGATTTTATGTCATTTTAATGCAGTTGTATATTTCTATTTGAATTTTATTTCACTACACAATTTTTTTTAACTCACCCCCTTTGCCAATTATTTGCTTATGTTTCAGTTTCAGTGCGAGAGCTTGGTATGGTTCCTTACATTAAGCTCTTCCTGGACGAAGCTCAGTATCGAGGTGCCACTCTGTGCATTTTGGAGCATCTTGCCGAGTTGAATCCAGAGGAGTTCATGAGTACTGCTATAGGAGCCCTCTGTTCTTCCACGCAACACGAATTGGCTTTGAAACGGGACCTGTTACAGGTACTCGCGTCGAGCATTCACCCAAATACATGTCCTGAGACACCCGTCTTTGCAGTGATCTCAGTCTTCATCTTGCATCAAATCATAACAAATTGTAATGCACTTAAAATATAATTAGCAAGTGAATTTATTTGCTTTCCATGTGGGATGCTGATTACATTATTGACAAAGCAGATTGATTTGCTCAACCAGGTTTAGCTGTTAACTTTGGACCGATTTGATTAGCCCAGTAGCATTGTGCGGCGCTGCTTTTGGATCGGCGAATGGGCCTGAGATCTGATTAAGCTTAACGATGTTACACACCTACTGTATGTGTCTGATTTTTATAGATGGCAATGAGAGGCGCTCTTACTTGCAGATATTGTGTATGTGTCGGCCGGTGTGTGATTTTTGTGCTTGTGTGCTGTTTGTGCTAACGCGGTTAAAGCAGGTGGCAATCAGATTGGCTCTGACCTGGGTTGCCAAGTGTTCCGAGCCATTGTGATTACTCCGGTTTCACTTAATCACATTTGCCCCTACGTTGTGCCTCACACTTTACCTACCTGATGGATTAGCTCTCCAAATTGAATAAAGCTAATGTGATTTAGTTGACCTCCAAAAACTATTACCTGAAATGATTTATGATAGATCTATATGTTTCATCTATTTTTCATCACATTGTTTTTATTGACTGCAGCTCATTTTGAAAGCTTTTTCTGTCTTTGTGTCTACCAAAATATTCATCCACCCGCTCATCTTTTTTTTTTTTTTTTTTGTCAACTGTCTCTTGGATGGACGTCAGTCTATATTGAAGGTACTCGAGAGCCCAAATAGCTTGGACGCCTTCCGACGGGCGGGCGGCTTCACTGGATTGCTTTCACTTGTGCTCGATATGGAAGGTGCCCTGGCCGACCCTCCCCAGGGAGAAGTGTGGCAGTCCGTGGGTCATCGACCATTGCTCGATCTCCTCCTTCTCGCCCTCCACATCTTGGCCTCCGCCGTGCATCTGCATGCGGTGAATGCACACTTTTTTCAGACTGGCGGCTTTTACGAGAAGCTGGCTGAGGCTCTCCTCCAGCTGGGATGCTTCCACTCTGAGAGGAGCAGGTGGAAGGCAGACGAGGGATGCTTTATCAAGAGTGCAGAAGACCACCAGCCTCCTGGAAGAAGCTTCGATCAGTTTGTTGAGTTAGCACAAGGGGCGATCTCATGTCACTCCTCCTCATCTGACAAACTTTCTGTCACTCTTCGGACTTGCATCAGGCTCCTTTCCTACCTTGATCACTTTGCTACAGGCCTCTTCTCTCCTCTCGATTTGAATTTTGGCCTAGAACTTGGGAATTCGTGTGACGGCGATGGAAAGATGAATTCATTATCACCACCAGTCCCCATGGGGCCAGTCCAGCAGTCTATGGAGGAGCCGCCCGGGAGTTCTAGAACCACAGGAACCAGCATATCCACAGTTTTAGAGTCCCAGTCGAGGTGCTTCTTTTCACTCACATGCCATGCACAAGTTGTTGCAAGAATATTTAACGTCCATTAACAAGATTTTCTCTTTGACATACAGTAGGTTCACTTGCGATCATGTTATCCTTCACCCCGGAGCTATTCGTGTCATCATGACTCTCCTTCCATTCATCTTTACGCCCGAGGACATACAGGTATTTGTTGAAGCATGATGTCATAAGGCCCTCGACGTTGATACTTATTCCCACTCTTTCTTTCTCAGCTGTCAGTGGAAATCCAGCTCGCCGTGGCAAACCACATACAGTCAGCGGTCAAATCGGAGCGGAATCGTCAGATCATGTGTGAGGGGGGGCTTATCTCTACGCTCTTGACTCACTGTCACAGCATGCTGCTCACACCAAATGACCCGTTACATCTAACGGTGACACGGATCCTGGAGAAGCTTTCCTCCCAGGCCATCACACCTTCTGAATTCAGGTTAGATACAGTACGTTATACCCAAAATAATTTTTCATTTTTCCCAACATTTGAGCACAGAATATCTGATTTCTGTCCCTTTTCAGGAAATTTCTGTGCTTAACAGGCCCTCTTATGAGCTTGGCAGACGAAGCCGGAACGCCATCAAAACCAGACTTCCCCGCAACAGGAGAAGCTGGTGCTGTAATTTTGTGAAAATGACACTCTCGTTTTTTTTGTTGTTGTAATTTTTAATAGCACAAGTTGACTTCACCACCATGTACCACATTACCTCAAATAGTCGTCGTCCCTGCAGTAGACAGTATGCCCCAGTTCGTCACAGAGCGCATAATCCATTGAGATCCATAAACAGCTACCTTTTTCCAGAACGAGAAAATGTTAGTTTCACATATCTCAGGCACTATTGGTCACGCACAGACAATAAATCGTTAACTCCTTAGCCCACTTGATCTCCTTTTGCTAACCAAAACAACAGCATTGAAGAACACAAACACTTTCAGATGAGTTAAAGAGTGGATACTGAGTTAAATATTGTAAAGTAGCCCTGTAAGCAACATCATTTCGCATTCACCTAAACCACGCATTCACTCAACAAAGTAAACACACAGTAAAACCTGATTTTTTTTTTCTTCCAGATCTCATCACAAAGGCAGACCCAACCAGAGGGCCCTCATCTAAGACACTAAAGCGGAACTTCAGCCTGTTACAGTCTACAAACTCCGGCAAATGTTTTGCCGGTTCCACCATTCCCGCCCACCAGATCATCAGTGTGGTATCAATGACATCCCCACGCGCCTTTCGGCCGCATCGGCTCTCCACCACGCCAGCCTTTGTGGAGTTTGACATGAGCGAGAGTGGCCATGGGTGAGTCACAACCTGCTTATTGATAGCTTTTCATCAAATGTATTACAATATATATAATTGATTGATTATCGTAAACGCCGCAACATCGTTGTCCTTTACAGCTGCCTTTTCCTCCCTTCGCTGGCTACAGTGAAGGGAGTGACAGCCGATTCTATCTCAACTGGTGGAATAGGAGGAGGTAAGAGTGCAAATGTTCAACCTATGCATGTACTGTATTCATTAATCTAAACAAGATGTCTTGTCATCACTTTCTTTCTATTTCCTTAGACTGCCGGAGTTTCCCTCCCACAGCCGGGCTTTCCTTTTCCTGCTGGTTTCAGATCAACAGATTTAGTTCAGCATGTGATTCGCACCCAATCCGACTACTAACAGTCGTTCGGCATATGTCACGGACGGAGCAGCAGTATATCTGTTTGTCTCTCTCCTTCTCAGCCTATGATGGCTGTCTGGTCCTCTCCACTGAAGAGGAAGCTTTTACTTATTTGGGTAAGAAATGTATGAATTTGGATGATTTGTAACATATATTACATACCTTAAAAATATCTCTACAAAAGCGTGCATATAAACATGGTTCAGCCATCAGTCTTGTAGCGTAGTTCCATCACCCGTTTTCACCGTGGAATTTGTTTTGTTTGAATGGTTTTCTTGTCTTTGAAAAACAGATATGATGGAGCCAGAAGTGAGTACCCCAACCTCTTTGCCCAACTCACTGAAGTTCCGTTGCTCCAGCTTGCTGGTCCCGGGTCAGTGGCATCATCTTGTTGTGGTCATGGCCAAAGATGTAAAGAAGAGTTGCGTGGCTTCCGTCTACTTCAATGGCAAAGTACTGGGGACTGGAAAGGTGTGAAGACTAAGAGAGAGCCGTATGTAGAGAGCTGACGTGACCTATTTTAAATTAAACATACTCTATGTTCTCATTCAGATGAAATATATTCAGCCATTTCCTGGCAAGTGTGTCTACATGGATCCCACAGCTGTTATTGATGTGTATGCATTGATTGGGACGCCCACTCTTTGGAAAGACCACGCTGCTCTAGTCTGGCGTATTGGACCAGCTTACCTTTTTGAGAAGGCTTTGAGCGCTCAGTTTGTGGGTGTCATCTACTCTCAAGGCACCGTCTATCTGGGCAACTTTCTGGCCTTGTGCAACAAAGGCAAGTGCATGACATTGTTTGTTACAGGTCCTCTTTCTTGATTAACTTCTTACTGTGCAGAAATATGACTTATTTTTTGGTATATCATGACTGATGGTCAAAGTTGGTACTTGGTACATATAATAGCATCAATCTCTATTCAGCTCCAATGTGAAAATGTGTATATATTTTTTCATCAAAACTAAATTGTGGTCTTTAAAGGCTAGCCCTGCATTACACGCATTAAATCAAAAGGAGATGAACTTTTTGTCTTTTATTTATGAAAGCAACAGGCGAGTAGGGAGACAAAAGGGCACAACGACTTGAGGCAACAGTTTATAGCATCAAATGCATGCTTGTACAATTTTTGATACAGTTTGGTGGAGAGCGAAATTCATTTAAACAAACGCATTTACACTGGTCCGAAATGAGCAACCGGCCCAGTATTTGTACTGCACAATAAATGAACAATCGAGGAAAAAACTATTGAGATCAGAGTTGGATTGGGATTATGTCCCGGATTGTAATATTCTTTTTATCTCATTTATTCCCATACTTTTGATTTATGACACTGAATAGGCTCCAGCCTGTTTTTTCTTTCATTTGTTTACCTCGTAGAACTGCTTTTATCTCCATCATTTATTCCCAGATCCAGAAACGGAGTCTTTCCCGCTCCCGTTGGTTCCTGAGGAGAGGATTACCTTTGGCATCAACCCAGCAGTTTCCACATTAACAAATGTTGTGCGCATCAGAGAGAACTACAACGAGGTGGACTGCAGACTGATTGCTAAAGAGGTACGGCCAGATCTATCTTTAATACCCTTTTGCTTTTTAAGTACATTCTAAAAGTCGGCCATCTAATTCCAGCTAGGGATAACCTCTAGAGACCAGTCCACTCCAGTGTTCTTGGCTCATAACATCAGTCACCACCTGAGTGGCACTGCACGCACTATAGGAGCAGCACTGATTGGACATTTTGGTCAGTAATGCACGTGATATATTTAAAAGATATATATTATTTTGATGTAATGTGTCCTGAATTCATGCAAGTGCATTTATAAGAATATTACCGTTTTATCGTAGGTCTCCGCACATTCGTTCCCAGAAGTGCCGCTGATGCTTTTCTGTACGTGGGCGGGCCTGCAGTTGTTCTCAGTCTAATTGCAATGGCGGCTGACGACAGCTCCCTGTATGCAGCGGTTAAGGTTCTTCTCTCCGTTCTGGAAACAAATTCTGCCATGCGGCAGGAAATGAATCGCATTTGTGGTTACAAGGTCTATTCCAAATCGCTAGTTTAGCTACATTTAAATTCCACTTTTTACATGTAATTTTACTCTATGCAGCTGCTTGCTTTCTTGCTGAAAATGAAGAAAACTCTGGTCAGTCACAGAACCTTTCAATTGATTCTGTACCTCTCGAGTTCCATGGAACTGAGCAGTGGTCTAGACTTTCTGCAGAACACAGCTGCTTTCCAGGCTCTGCTGTTGGACCTGGAGGTACACATTTAAAAATACTAGCGAAGGAATATCTTACCAATTTGTTACATACATGAACTCATGTTGTCAGGTTTGGAGGAACACATCAGAAAATCTGGATCTCTCAGTCCTGAGCCACTTTGCTGAGATTTTGAAGTGCCCAAGGTAGTTCCCGCCGTCTTTCAGCATGTTACTAAACATCACAGCTATAATGGAATCTATTTGCTCACGTGACAACAAGTTCTGCAACACCTGGACACTGAAATAAAGAAACTCTCTCATCGTCTACGCTGTCAACATTTTCCCAAAGCCTGACATCAATATCATGCTTGTGTATCATGGCAATGTCCAGCAGAAATAGGTTGAGAGAGAAGAACGGACTGAATTGAATACAATTTGCTGTCAACAAAACCGATACATTCTCTCTGTATCCTCAGCAATGAGAGCAGGATTGCAGTGGCCATGCACAGAATGGGCGTGCTACCATATCTGCTGTTTGAGCTGTGTGACCCTTCTGTGACTTATCATAAAGTCAAACTTGTTTCTTGTGTCATCACGTGCCTCCTGAAAGCTCACTTCACTCCTCTGGATATCAGCAGGTACTACCCGAACACATGCTGGCAAGATGTTTTCAAAATTTAAATTTAAAATGCACATAATTGTTTCAGTTTTCTGAAGGATGACGTGTTGTCATAGGTTGGTTGAAACTGATGATTTATTGCGCATACAATGACTGCTTAGAGTTTGTGGTGCTCTGTTCTAAATCTCAGGTCAGTCATTAACTTATGTCATCAATGATAGTACCTCTTTTTAGGAAAACAACACAGCACACTCATTGGCCGCAAATTAGGTACCGGTACACATATTTTGGTTTCTTTTTAGTTGTGTTAAAGCAACAGTGTAGGCATGATACAGTGAATTTCAACAGCCCTGCATATTTTCTCTCTCTGGCGGCGCTAAAAGAAATTGACCAGGATGGACTTTTGGATACAAAACTCTTGTCTTGGATCATTACATTGTGACAGTTTCTCTAATGTTGTGGTCAGTGGGGAAAAAAAAACTTGCGCAAGGATCACTAACAGGTAGCTTGGGGAAAAGAATGAATGCAGAAAGTCTCTCTTGTGTTTTTGTAGGTGAAACACTTCCACATCAAATGGCCATGAATGACAATGTGTTATGTAAATACAATACAGTACAAGTAAATGTTACAAGTTATATACAGTAAATGAAACAAGTAGCTCTCAGCTTCTTTTAATGTCCCTCATAGTGTAAAAGGTTGGATACTCCTGATTCTTTTCTTAGTTGATGGCCGGTGTTTGCGTATTTTGCCAGAGTTGGGCTCTTCCTCATCTACACACTCCCTCCTCTTCATAATGCGGCCGAAAGCCACGGCACGTCTGACTGTGATCTTACACAAGATACAAAAGGTAACACATGACAACGTCTTCATGAAAGACCCCTTCTGACTTGTATGAATAACTTCACACGTCGAATCTTTATTTTATTTTATTTTTTTTAGATCAGAATTCTGCTCCCGCCAGCCTCATCTGGATCCGCAACCAGCTGTTACTTGTTCTTTGCGACATCCTCGGCTCAGACAGCCCACTGATCAAAGAGTAGGTGTCACACGTTACTTCTTTGCAAAACCAAAACAGGATGGAATCAAATTTGCCATAATGTCAAGGAAAAAACTTTAACTTGTGCTGTGTTGTATTTTCTAAGTCAACAGAATGCTGTCTATGATGCCCTGGGCAGTGATTGGTTTCTGCACTTCCTGAAGCCTCACCTTCACTCTTCCACTGTGAAACTGGGTCTCATCCTGATCACACACTTCCTGTCCTGTCCGACGCAGCAGAGCAGCTTTAGGGAGGTGGTGCTCCTTGGAAGCCTCATAAATGGCATGGAGCAGCCCTTTGCTATTATAGGTACACATTAGTGCAGTAATTATGGATGATTCAATGATGCCTTTTTGTTTGTTGGTTTTTTTGTTTGTTTGTTTGGATAGGAATAAGGGCGGAGCATAGTGTTGCAACACAACAGAAAACTGCAGGCAAATTTACAGAAATTTGAAGCTTAGTTGGGGAATTTTGGATGTTTTCCAGAGGAATTAATAATATGAAGACAGGGACACCGAATAGACGACACACATTATATCTGTACATTGTGATCAATTTCCACTCAATACCTCAAAATGAAAATGTGAATTTTTGCAACATTTCCAGTCCTCCACCAAATCCAGTAGACAGTGCTGTTTTTATTTATTGATTTTATAGTTCTGTGTCTGGAGTCATTTCCTTAGACTGTGTCAGTCTGACTTTCTAGACCTCCATAGTTGTTTTTTCCCTCTCTCTCTATACAGTTGTGCAAGTACATCAGCCCCTAGTTGATCATTTTTGGGCAAGACTGGCTCACTGTGTGCGACTTGGTTTCCATACCCAGTAAAGGGCAATTGTGAATATTTCCTATAAACTTGGACAACAAATGGACATGTAAATGTGTGCATTTTTTGTGTGTGTTTTCTCCCCCCAGATAACCTTCGTGCTCACCCTTGGTCATATGAATGTTCCAGTGCTGCATGCCCCGGTTTTGATGTTCTCCAAAGTCTTCTGGTCAGACACTTTCAGCTGCTGCAGGTCTATGAAGCTCTGGCAGCTCTGCTGCTGGGAAGGAGGGTCACACACTCTGCAGAGATAGAGGTGAGGATTTTGGGCTTGAAATGGGATAGGCTCCAGGTTGTTGGTTGTTGACACTGAAATTGTGCCACATGTAATGTACAGGTGAATTTGGATGGCTCCCTCCAGTCATTGATCGACAGCCAGGTAGACAGTCCGGCCCCACAGCTCTGTATGGAGGCTGCAACAATTCTGCTTGAACTGGTCAAAATTGTCATCACACAAGTAAAAACATTAAATCCTCTCGAGTGTTTGTGGATTACGTTTTAAGGTGAATCAATGACAACCTGTTGTTTGAATAAAGCATCGACGAAGCAGTGATGCATCATGGGAGTTGCAGCTGCTGGCAAGTGTGATGCACTTCTTCTGCCTATTGCATAACCTTCGACCCCGAGATCCACTTTGGGCATCCATAGAGTTCCTCCACGCGCTTGTTGCTGTTATGTTCCCCTGGTACAGTGCAGAGGTTTGTGCATTAAATTTGCTTTATATTTCATGACATTGCTACCTGGTTCCTTTTGACTGATGGTAGCATTTTTTTCAGGGGGAGCATGAGACTTGTAGAATAAACGAATGTGAGGATGAACTCAGGATTCAGTCACCCAAGAAGCCAGTGTGTGATTTTATCCGCATTCTGCTGACGGACAGTCTTCTCAATGTGTCTGGCAACAGCAACACACATCCTTTGGTGTTACTGGTGGAGGTAAGTAAACAAATAAATGATTACATTGAAAGCTAGGTATCTTATATAGATCACCCACAAATATCGATACGTATTCTGTTTACACTCTTTGCATGTTGAACCTGCAAAACTATGACTTCTCCAGAAGGTGCCACTATTTGCTTGGTTACCGAATGAATGGTGCAGAGCAATGGCACTAATGATGGAATTACTGTACTTTGAAGAACAAATAAAACCAGAGTGACTGTGTTGAGTGTTTTCCAGTCTCATGTTGCAGGAAGTTCTGAAATACAGTATAATAAAAGTAATCATTCCAGTAATAATAAATCTATTATATAGTTCTGCCCAGATGGCGCATCGTTGGAGCAGAGGCAGAGTTTTCAGACTGAAATGCTGAAGTTCCTGATGGACGTCGTCTACATGCTCAGCAACGATAATGACAGTTACACCCACCTTATATCACAAGGTAACGTGGCCATATAGATTATCCGTGTGCCTAAATGTGCCTCTTAATTCATTTATTATTCTTTTGTATCCAATACGGTATTGCAATATTGTGTACCATATAGGCTCCAAAGGGCAACAACCTGCAGACCAGATGTGCACGTTGATGGGTAATGTGGTGCTCTTCTGTAAGGTTCTGGTGCAGGCACTTTACAACGGAACATTCCTGGGGGCCTCTGAGAGTTTAGTCAACTTCCTCGCAGATCAGATCGTCGTGGTGAGATGAGCCGATATGCACATATGCTCATGCCCTTAATCCAAACTACAGCTATGGCCAAACAACCGTGTCATGCTAAGATCAGTGCAGGATTTCTGTTAAATTCAATCTGTTCACGTGAGACAATTCCGCAAGGCATTCATGTTACATTTCATTTGCTAGGGAAACATTCTCCCAGTTATGTCGGAAGGTTATACAGCCATGGGGGAAAAAAAAAATCTGGATTGTGTGATTGTACTTCAGTAGTTTCTAATTATGTTTCGATGAAGAGTTTATTACACAGTAGATAAATAAAAACATAATGTAATGTCATTATTAGTTACTTTAATCTACTAACATTTGATGATATAGAACTGAAAATCCCTCTGATATTTCATTCTGACCTGTATTATTTCTTGATGCATCAGGCCCTGGAAAAAGGACAGACTCAGAAGGAGAAGACAGTTTCAGCACTCTACTCCTGCACAAATAAGGCCCTGCTCTACTTCCTTTCCCAACCGCGCCATTCCAGAGCCGAGTTGGAGGGCATCATTAAAACATTCCAAACAATCAGTGATCGCTGGGATGTTCTCTTGGCAACTTACAATTCAAACGTGAACTTCATTACATGTCTTCTTCATTGTCTGCTATTGATTGGCTCGGGCAGGTAATAGCTCACTCAGATGCACCGACTCATATTTGCACACTTGTGTAACCATGAATATCAAACTGACCTACAGTAAAATGTGTGTGTGTGTGTGTGTGTGTGTGTGTGTGTGTGTGTGCCTTTTTGTTTGTTTGTTTGTTTTATTGAAGTTACCCAGAAGGTTTTATGTGTGGAACCCAAAGAGTGCACAACAGGAAAGTGTCAGTAAACGTATTTCACACTAAAACACAATGTGAAATGGACATAGAATCGACGACAGAACTATCCACAGGTATGAAATTTACCACTTAAGCATTTCTCGGTGTATTCACACACTTTTTTTGTATGCTTTCGAGGGTTTCGGACCAGTCTGCATTTGTGTATTAGATGACAAAGAGCTGGTGTCCTTAGCAAAGGCTTGCTGGTCCAAGGTGATGACGGAGCGGCGGCACACTCTGGAAGAGGCGTACAAGATTGAGATCTCATCCAGCCACACTGCTCAGAAGACACCTGTGAATATGACTGACATCAGCCCACTGTGGGAGGAGATGGCACACAAAGCTTGGCTGCTGCACTCAGGTCAGCCTTGATGATGTGTCACAATATGATTGGGAAAAGCGTAACATATGAGAGAGTAAAACCTGATAAAACAAGTTCTGATACCATGAAAAAAATATATATACACTGTAAAACAAAGACAATAGTTTGATGCTTATACAATACGATCAAATGATACAATACAGTGCAATTAGATATGAAAATGCTCTGTGTTATGCTCCAATTAAAATCAGATATGCTACAATAACACATGCTGTATGTGATACAATACTTCATGTTATGAATAAAATAGGGCATGATTTCATGCAATGTGAAATGATATTTTACTTTTACTTTGTAGATATGATAACTTATAATAAGACATACTGTATGTCAGGGATTATACATTTATGTGACCTCTGCTGTATGTGCATCATATACCTTTTTGTGCGATATGTTCTAAGACAATGTGACCATACGATATGAAGGGGCTCAAAGAAAGACACAGTACATTGGATACAGGTACAACTCCAACAAATTATTTGTGAAAATAAACAAAACAATGTGGCACAAATCAATAGGAAAACAATACGATAAAATCTATGTTAACGGGCTTTAATATATAATACTCTCCCATATCATTCCCATCGTGGGACATGTTTGAATGGTATATCGATCAACACAAGATGATAAAATAAAAAGGACTCTGCTCCATGTGTAACTAGAGTAGAGAAATGCAAGAAAACAAATTCACATCACTTGTTGAATCTTGCACTTTCACTTTGTGTGTGTGTGTGTGTGTGTGTGTGTGTGTCACACCCTTGCAGAGAATCATAAGCAAGCGATGGCCAGCAACCCTCTCAAGAAGTTCGATATGATCAGCAGTGCGGTACGCTCAGCAATGGGGAGGCAGGACAAGGAGACGGTGACAGTGGAGGTACGCTCTCACAATCCTCTCTAAGACGCTACCAAACCAACCGACATTCATCCCAAAGTCACTCGCCGCTGTATTTGTGATGTGGGCCGTCCAGCCCTGTGGGAGTGTTTTTATTATTTCTTAAAATGGATTTGGAGGATCACAGCTGATTGCCCCTGAGTGGGCATCGTAATTGATATCTGCTCGGCCCATTCACAAGAACATTCGCCGCAACACACTGTTTGCCGCTGAAGGTTAAAGACGCATTTATTGTTGTTTTCCCCCTGAAACACGTGGTCCACATCATTAGTTCCCCCACAACGCTTAAGACGTTGCGCCATCTGGACCAGGGAGCGGGGACATATTACTCAAGCACACAGGCATGAAATTACCGCGTCTGTGTTTGCACCAGCCCTGTGTGTGTGTGTGTGTCCTGCCCGCTGAAATTGGGTTGGCAATTATAGTGGTAGCAATCTGATGAAAACATTATTCATTTGATGTTATTCTTTATCATATCAGTATCTGACAGGCTATCAGACTGGGTGATGAATTGTTTTTCCGCGTGAGAAGAAGCAGGAGAGATGTTTCCCCTGCACTTTGTTGCATCACGTCACTCTGAGCCGGTCTGAGAGTTTCTTCAAAACTAATAGACAGATCGTCGAAACGTTGAGCCAGTTTGCACCCAGCCTCACAAAGAAAGGAGCGAGACAATAATTAATTTCTGGATCATCAACTTGTGGCCTTTATTTGGCAAGTGAGAGATGTGTTCGGGGATCCACATTAATGCAGCACTACAGTGTGCTGAGCATGGCTTTCTCGTCTCAGATATTAACATGACTGTACAGTTCATTGAAGCAAAAGCAGTCCCAAAGCCTTCTGTTAGGTATTGAGTAGGAATATAGTGACTGATAGGCAGTCTCAGTTGCATGTCTTCCGAAGAATTATTTCATCGGCGAATGCCGTTTTCCATAATCATATCTGTGTCCTCACATTACGCGGATAATTAACAGCACTAATGATCACGTTAAGTTCATTACACATTCCCTACCAGCCCAAAATGAAGTTGACATTATGTTGCCTTATCATCAAAGGTGGCGTATTGTTGGGAAGTCATTAAAATGGAAATGAGTGTGATGTTCGAATGTTAATTGCAGTGGGAAGGGATGAGTTATGTATTTAATGCAGCATTTAAAAGCCAATGAGTCTCCTATCTGCCAAATAGGGTAATTAATGCTATATATTACTTATGTTTGTCCAATTGAAGGAATGAAATTGCAAGATGACTTGCTGTTTATCTATAACGCCACGGCTCTGGTTTGCAAACTTCATTATTACTCTCCTCTCTGTCATATTTTCATAATCCCCCTTACTTTTCTGCCCATCTTCCACTGCACGCGGTGCCATTTTCATTCTCCAGCAGCCATGCCAAATCAAAACTTGATTGTCATGGCTTTATTTCGAAATGAGTTTAATTTTTGTTTCTTTTTATAAAACAGAAGACTTTTTTTTTTTTGCTGCGTATTGTTGTGCTGTCTGTTCATTAAGGGGTTATACCCCGAAACACAAAATTAGCATCTGTAAATAAGAGCGCATATAAAGAGTGACTGCGTGTTCATTCCTTCAGTGAAATGGCTGTCGTGGGTCAGCAGTGTGGATGGACACATGTTGTTTGACTGCTCTCTCAGCCAGCACTGCTGTGATGATGGGCTTAATGAAGCAGTTAACAGTGCGAATATGATCCCTGTGTGTCTGCTCAGCATGCGCATCCTGCAGTGTCAACACGGCTCCGCTTGTTATTTTTTTCTTTTCTCTTTTAATCGACGCACACACATTTACCTTGCCCCCTACTGTGCTGTGGCTCGGTGATATTAATGTTTATGTTAATTAGATCACACCGACAAAGGATTACATTCTCAGACAGGGGTTATTGTAAGTCTGTAGCCACTAGCTTATTTGGCCCTCGTGAATGCAATTTAGAGCCAGTGTAATTGTATGAATGCATTGTAATTGCATGAGGAAATAACAATATGAATATAACAACATCTGTGTGCGTGGAAGGAGGAACGAATTGCTTCTGGACTATTTTGCTTGGCTTTTTGCAGGAGTTTCTGTCTTACATGGAGTCGCACCGACAAAGGGGCAACAGCATGTTTGAGAATATGAGGACAAATCACTTACAGGTTTGAAGAAAATACTTTTGAGAATGTATTTTTGAAAGAACAAAGCCATTGATTTGTATTTGCCATCCCAGTGCTCTTGTCTTTTTTTTTTTTTTTTGCCGCCCAGTTACGAGCCAGTGAATGGGATCGGATCTACTCTCAATGGCTGCGTGCAGAGGCAGAACTGTTGAGGGAGAGGGCCGTGTTTGGCCCGAGTCCGGGCGTGCTGCTCAGCCATAACTGGGTGCAAGGTGCTGCCGAAGGACCTAACCGCACTCGACTACGTATCCGAAGAAAGGAACTGAGACTATCCAGACGGGTACAGTAATAACTGGAAAAGACAATTTCTGCATACGTCCCACCGGGATACTTTGGATTGATAGTTGCTTGTCTGCAGTATCCGGCACTTTTTTTCATGACATGCCAGAATTTGATTCAGAACATGTTCTTACGAAACTTTACCCCAGTAAGCATTGCTGTAACTGTGCAGTGTGATCACACAGCAACATGGCTCATCACCAGCGTCGGGTGTGTTGTACAAAATAGTAACAGGACAACAACAATTGCTTTCATCACAATAGTGCAAGAGAAGTGTGAAATGTCCCAGCAAATGTCCCGTTACACAAAGACGATGTTCCGCCTCTGTTCACGGCTCTGATAACATCACTGACGGCAGAACATCGCCTCATTCAGTGTCAGCAGTATTTGGATAGAAGGGTGACCTGGAAAAGGATGAGAAAAAAAATAACAGTGCAAAAGTAATATGGAATGTGATGATATTTATGAAGGTGCAAGGAGCTCTGTCTCTGGGCTCGAAGAAGGTCGCCTCTGCAGAAAGCAAAAACAGAATAGATGCTGACACAGGTAAAACAAACAGACACATCATGAGTTTTATTTATTTATTTTTTTGCTCAGTGTGAAAGTCATGTTTTCCTTTTGTACCAGAGCCAAAGATTCTATGCGAAATTGGCGCCGAGGCTCAAGAGGAAAATGAGGATGGAGGACAGGCTTGTGATCAGCTGACCTTTTTTCCTGTTTTGAATGAAACACCTTCTGCCTTTGAAGACCACGTGGACCCCTTCACCTTGGAGCCCTGCTCCCATGTGCAAACCTGCACTGACATTCGCTTCATCCTGCAGGAGCTGGATGATGGAGAGCAGGTACTGTGGCGCGAGAGCCTGTGCTGCGCTGGCCAAGTTCGCTATCATAATAATTATCAGTAGTAGACTGAGGGACTCCGACAGCTCGATGCCGCTATCAGGATTTCATTTTTCCTCATTAGTGCAAGGCCCAGCTCAGCTCTTTTCATTCTTCCACTGAGTTAGATGGCACATGTTGACAGGGATTCTCTTTGCTCCGGCAACCAGCCGCGCCTTTTAATGTTTCTGACAGATGTATTAATAAAAACAGTAGGAGGTGATGCAAGCTGTCTTATATCTGCTTAGTAAGTGCGTGATCTGCGTAGTTCTATCGCAGCGGTTCAAGTGTGTGAGTCCTGCTGAGCATCCTGTCAAATGAACACAGTCATTAGCTTTGAGAAATGCACACGCACACACCGATACAGATTAACACACAGCGCGGACAGTAACACACAAAAGCAGACCCACGCATAATTAGCTTTCCAGCGCCAATAGTGTGATTATGACGCTAATGTGTGTGGGGAGAAATCAATGGTCTGACATTAAGCTCTGTCAATAAAGTCCTTCTTTTCTCTCCTTCCAATCAGCAGCTAAATCTCTCCCCGACTCATAATGCACATCTGTCCCTTGCACAATACGCGGATAAGGAAACAAGTTTATTGTTATGTATTTAGGCGTTGATGATAATAATTCGAGCTACTTTTTGTGAAATCTGTTCATTATGAGGGCCAATTGTGTGGATTGCAGCTTGCCTTCGCGAATGGAAATTGCCATTTAATCTAACTGTGGGTAAAAATGATGTGCCATGTCACGGAGTCTCACTTTGACTCTTAAAGGCTTGCACGTGACACGATTCATCATAGCACGTACGTTTGTGTGCATTCAGACAAGAGGCTCTGATCGTTTAGCAGGTTGCCTATTGTGTATGTGACAGTGATTAATTCCCCTAATAATGGCCAGGCAAGACCTCCTCCCCCTTCACAATTGTGACTCTTATGTCTGTGGGGGTAGGGAGTCTGATTTGATTAGTATAAATTGTGAGGGGCCTGCAGCTATGTTGGGGCCCCATATGGTTTTGGGGCTCTGTGTCCCAGAGGAGCCAACACAGGGAGCCAGCCAGGTGTGCATACTCACTGTGAAATGAGGGGAGAGACAATAAAATTACACACATTAACACTTAGCAGTTAGCATTAGCTTCAACCAGGCCTGAAAGACACATGTGGGTCATTTTTGATGTTGAATAAAGATGCTGGAAAAAGGGCCAGGACTTCTCCTCCCCATCAATCAGCTCCTATAATGAAGTGCTCAGTGGTGTCTTTTTAATAATGATTAAAATATGTGATTAAAATGATCAATCAAGTGTTGGCTCTACATGCAATGTGGACATCAAAGTGTGCTTCAATTAATCTCTTGCTTAGGTCAAAGCAAAGATGTCTGTTGTAATGGTGAGCGGCCTCCGAGTAACTGAGGGGGTGCTGCTCTTTGCCCAAGACAGTCTGCTCTTGTGCGAAGGGTTCACCCTGTCTCCGTCTGGAGACGTTTGCTGCACGAAGCACCACCCCAGCAGGTACGATTGTACGGTTTATACATTTGAATTGCACAAGAACACAACTCTGGTTGATTTCGCCTTATTCAGCCTCAGAATTCTTTCTCCAGTGTGAGGGATTCCTTCATCTCCAGCATGCTGACTAAGGAGTCGACGTCAAGCTGCAGGCAATGGCTCTACGAGGACATCAAGGAGGCCCGATTCATGCGGTTCTTGTTAGAGGTTAAACATCCCACACTAGCTACAAGAAAAATGAATACATTTACACAAGTAATGCTTTTGTGTAGTTTGTTGGTTTTACATGTTTTGCTTTCATTTGTTTAACATGCTCGTCCATAAATAAGAGGCAGTTTACAATTCTCAAGATTTTTGTTTGAATGAGGTTAACTTGAAAAGTCAGATTAATCAATACACTACAAAATGCACTTTTATTTGTTGCTAAAATTACATATAAAAAGTATTTTTGAGAAAGAAAAGTTGTTCCGATTGTGCACAAACCACGCACCGCAAAATGTACAAACCATGGCCCAAAAAAGAAACGAGGCACAGACCGTACCGTGGGTTACCTGAACTGTCCCAACACTCCTATGTCACTTGGTTTTATGTACAGTACCCATTTTGTCCAGTTAAGGACAAAATGCAAAACAAACTGTGTGACATGACAGATTTCATGACATGCAAAATGAAACATTAACACCAATATTTTGTTTGGTTTGGAAATGAAGAATATACAGACAAGTGCAACTGTTGCATGTGGCTTTTGATTCGTATTAATTGTACTGAATCAGTTTGTCTTCATCATCAATTTGATGCATGTGTGGATGGTATAAGTTTTTTGGTTTGTTTCCTGTGGAGCCATCAGATTTCTTATTTGGGTCAGCTGAAAGTTCGGTACACACAACTTTAGATATTGAGGTTAGATAAAACATTTAATATGCAAAACATGCAGGAGTGTACATTCTATCTGCCGTCATAGATCTTAAAGTTGAAATGCCGTTAAAGTTTGTGCCTGGTCATGTTACAGTATGCTAAAACACTGTCTTCTTTCATAGGATAATGCCATTGAGGTCTTCGTGAAAAATGGCCACTCAGCATTCTTGGTGTTCATAAATAAGGATCATGTCTCTGCATACAAACGGTAAAAAGACGTCTCTGAATGATGGATGTCAAATCTCTTGACGATTGATACTTTGATCCAAAATCTGTCTTGCAGGTTGTGCAAGGTGGTTTCATCCTTGAAAGGCAGAGGTGTTGCCGATGTCATCGCAAATGCAAGGTAGTCAATAAACAGCGATTTATTGACATAGCAAATGCTTTCGGATTTGTACCGGTCAAAACATATCAAATATTGCTTTCGAAAGACTGATAGTGTTCGAGGTTCTTAGCTCTCCACACATCCTGATTGACCGCAGCGACCGAGTTTGGTGTTACGAGTCCCGAGTAAGACCTTTTGTCCTCATACTTCTCCCTCACACAATCCCCTCTCAAATGCCGTCCTCCTGGGTCTTTACATATTTTCAGGCACATTTTACACAGTCTACTCTCGTGGACGAGGTACACACCATCCTCCTCGTCTGACTTTTCAGTTTCCATCTCCTCACCGGCCTCCTTCACTTTCAGCAATGGGTTTCGTTTTATGTTCAGTTTAGTCAGATTGTGGAGGGCTTTCACAAAGTCTGGGAGGATGGTGAAGAGGTTGTCAAACAAGCCTAACTCTTGGAGGCTCTCCTGAGGGACCATAGTTGGAAGCAGGGCATCCAGCTTGTTCAAACCCAGATTGAGACTCGTCAGGTTTGTAAGAGAGCCCAGCGTCGTGGGCAAACCTGACGAGGTGAGACGATTGTTACAGAGGTTGAGATAGGTCAGGTCCACCAGTTTACCGATGGACTCGGGCACAGATTCCAGCTTGTTGCTATGCAGGTCCAGCCACTTGAGCGATGACAACTTCCCGATGCCCTCTGGGATTTTTTGAATCTGGTTGCGGCTGAGATCCAACTCATCCATGTTGGTCAGTTTGAGGATACACTGCGGGAAGATAGTAATGCCCATGTTGCTTAGTGTGAGCCGGCGCCACCCGTCGGGTTTCATCCGTATGGCCTTTTTGGCATCCTTAAGTGTCACCTTTGTCCCTGTGTTTCCTTTCCTTTTGGTCATGGTGCTGCGACACACACAGGAAATAACCACATGATTTAGCTCACATTTTTAGACTTATTCCTACATGTATAGTGAATACATTTGCAGTATGTGTTCATGTGTGATTGCGCACAGCTTATGTGATTTATTCACACAGTAAAAAAGGATCATGTATAACCGGGGGCAATAGGAAAAGAATTCTCTCTGAGGAATTAAGAGCTTGTATGATTGTGCGCGTGTGTACGGGCAGCAGCGTTATGTTTGAACCAGTGCGCGCTCACCCGGTGTTGCCCTCGGGGGTATTTAAGAGCACGACTCGCTAATTAAGGCTAATGCAGGGGAACAACCGCAGAGAGGCGACACTGGGTAATGCAGCAAAAACAAATGAGTGCTGTTGCGCCATCACTGACTGTGTTTGTTTGGCCAGGAAGGATAGCGTCTGTTTATTTGCGGTGCTTAAGGCATGTAAGTGTAATGGTATACATGACTTCACTGTCCTAAAGTGGATGTACATGAGTGAAGAGTCAAATCAGGACTTTGATAAATGATAGTTATGGGATATTAGGAATGTGATGAAGGCTTGACTCTTCCCCCCGCCTTGTCTAAGAGAGCAAGGTACGTGTGTGTTTGGTGTCTGTGATACACCCCAAGGCCCTCTCTCGCCTCATTCATCATCTTCAGGATGAGAGGGGCTATCCAATGGTGCTTGTTCTATTATAACCTCCTATAGAAAACTATTGCATGAAATTATTGCCTGCAATTAGATAACACATACTGGGCCAAAGTCAATGATTGATTTAGTGCGGGCTTACAAAATAATTTGTTCAGGGTTTATTGGATGAAGCGAGGACTTGTATCTGTTCTATTGTACTTGACTCTTATCAACACAAATGAATCTATTTACTCACCATAGTCTTGCATTCCCAATTCTGACTTAACAAAGTGGTGATAGTCTTCCGTTTTAAAAGCCTACCAACAGCATCAGACCCTGTGCCAAAAAAAAGGAACCGCGATTTAGGCCATAGTAACACGCTAGTTGTCAGCATGTAGACAATGTACTCAAGTAATACCTGGTAACTGTAATCCTCAAAGTTGAGAAGAAAGCTCGGGAATGCAATGTTTCCTATCTTGCACACGGCAAATCCAAGTTTCCTCTTGTTTGGCATTGTAACTTAGCAACGCGGGGTCCTTGGCAGCAGGACGGGATTGCCGCGTTGCTGGCCCGTAGAGGGGGTGGGGAAGCAAATTTCAGGAGCAAATGAATGCTCTCCTAATTTAAATTAAACGACTTGGATAGATAGTGTTGTGCGAGTAAATTATGAAATGTTCATTACAATCTAACAGATATGCATGCTCTCGTAGATTAACCATCAGTGTGGAAGTAATGGAAACAATTATACACTGTCAGTGATCACTTAGTTATATATAGTCTTTAACTGGAAGCCTAATATAACACTAAGCAATTAAATGTAATCGATCCTGGAATATAAATGTCACTGCATTTGGAATACTGAATTGTAGCGCCTTGCAGTAAAGTCTGCAGTTGCTTTTCGTAAGCGAAAAAATGACAGCTGTCAATTCACGCAACCCGCCCGCCCATCTGTGCTATCTGGCAGTGACTGGTTTTGCCTTGTTCCTTCTTCTCTAGCCTTCGTTTGGAGTTTATGGCAGAAGCTTGTTTAAAAAAACAAAATACACCCGGCTTTATATGTCTCAATATTTTCTGGTCACATCCACTCACGTTGGAATGGTGGCGTTACGGAAGTTTGAAAATGCAAGGATGCCGTTCGTGTATATTTCCGGAACCGTACGGAATGTTCAAGTATGATAATTCCAATCTACATATCGATTACAGTCATGTGACGTAATTAAAACGCGTCGTCACCGAAAGCGATGGCGTCAACCAAAACGTGTCAAACGCCGCTGGTAATCGCATCGGTGCTATACTTATTGATGTGTTAACGGGTTTTTTTTACTGTTAGCATCAGTATAAATTAGATTTCACAAATAAACCAACTTTTTCAAACCAAGATTTGCCGATTTTTATTTACTGGACGAGTCAACAGCAAATCGGAAAGAGTTGAACTGCTTTCATCCACCGATTGACGCCATGGTTGAGATGCATGGCCGCTTTCTTACGCATAACAACATAAACATGAAGAGCACGAACTTCGAATATGTTTTTAATGTATTCACCACCTAACCACTGTTAATGTTCTTTTTAACAATAGGTTTAATCCAGGTTCATATATAAAAACCGTTGTTGGAACTCATACAGTATATGAAGGACCCTTAGAACATTTTATATGATGTTTAAAAAAAGGTTTGAGTCATTCCGCACCCAATTGAGAACAAATTTATAGTTCATCAAGATAAAAGCTTGATATTAATGCAAAAAACTGTGCAGTGATAATTTGTTAGCTTCATAAATCCTTTCAAATGTGTTGTTCCAATTAGCTTTTCTTACTTGATTTGGTGAAAATGATAATGTCAAGAACTTCACAACTTCAGTTAAATCAAGATATATTTTATTTATTTATTACCCATAACAGGGTCATTAACAAATATAGTACTGTACTTGGTAAATGGTACTGAGAGGAAACTGATAAATCCCTGGAACAGGACAAAACACATGTAGCCTCCTGCGCTGATGGCTTGGTTAACTTGAGTAACTGATATTGAGCTTTGAGGGTCGGGGTAAAAAAGAAATTTAAATAATTAATAAGAAAACTGCTAATTTGACTACTGCGAATATCAAAAGTACTGTTGCTGCATCGCTAGAGAGGAAGGGAAATTGACCCACAGGAGAACCAGAGAAACACGGTAAGACTGAACAGCTGCGGTTTAAAAAAAAAGTCACTTCTGTTGTGCTACAGTTCCGGTTGCTTGGAAACAAGTATAACAAAAATGTGGTGAAAAATGCTTTGGCTGTGGTGTTAACACAAGCTGCTTTTTCTCTTGTGTATCAGGAAAACCCCTTTGGTTGAGAAGACAACCCTTGTTAAATGGCAGGTATGACTCAGATGATGATTTGTTGTGTTATTTTTATCCACTTTAAGACTTGTTTGTGTATCAGATCGATGCATAAACACCATCGGTATCATCAGAAAATCGGACTCATAATTTAAACTACGCTACATTAAAATAGGAAAGCATAATTAGGTTGTAATGTTGCCCTCTGGTCTCTTGTTTCAAATAGCAAGTATAATTACGGTGTTCAGACCGTCAACACTAAGTAAAGAGCAATACATACATGTCTTTTTTTTTGTTCTTCCTCTTTATTATTTTGAACAATGCTTGGTGTGTTAATCCTCCTTGTGTACATGTTCTTCCAACAGAAAGGGGAGATCAGTAACTTCGAGTACTTGATGTATTTGAATACCCTTGCTGGAAGAACATACAATGACCTCATGCAGTATCCTGTGTTCCCCTGGATTCTAGCTGACTACAAGTCTGAGGTACAACAATTTCTAATTTAGGCCAGTTTTTCTCAACAATTTTACAGCATGTACAACCTAAAAAAATCCTTAGCTCTCCCAGTCCCGCCATAATGACCAACAACCAAATGTAATGCTTTGTTAGCCCCTGTGACATTATGCACAGTTATCCACCAACAATTCACCTCAAGATATGAAAATATTAAACAATTTAAATGATTCAATGACTTTAGCGAATCACTGAATTCTATATCACGGCAGAGACTTCTTTTAAAAAAATTAACAACCTTGCAAACTGTTGATATAAATAAGATGCAATGTGTGAACTGTTATGAACATCTGTGGGTTAAATATGTTCGACAGACAATATTTGGTTTTAGAATTGCATGGCTGCATGCTTGACTTTTTATCCAAAATGTCCCAGACACTGGACCTGTCAGATCCCACAACTTTCCGAGATCTGTCAAAGCCAATGGGTGCTCAGACAGAGAAAAGAAAGCAGATGTTCATCCAGAGATATGAAGAAGTGGAGCACAGTGAGAGTGAAGGTATCTTTCTAGCTTTTTCCTTCTGGTCTTGCATTTGTGGTGTATTACGGCTTAAATTCAATATACCCCGTGTTCTTTTTACAATCTTTTTAGGAGGTTTGTCTGCAAAATGCCACTACTGTACCCACTATTCTTCAGCCATCATTGTGGCCTCTTTCCTTGTTCGCATGGAGCCTTTTTCTCATACCTTTCAGACACTGCAGGTATAGCACAAAACAAGTTGTGAGCACCAACATAAACGGTCCTACTTACAGTCACTTTTGTGTGAAAATTATAACATTTGGTAACTTTCATCTTTGATTCAATGAATTGTTTTTCATCCAGTATATTCATTTACCTCACAATTTCCAACATTTCACAAAAAAGGGTCTGACATTGAAACAAGCTGCTATGCTACAAACATGAAGAGATTTCTTAAGGTGTGGACAGGGTCTTTAATAGTGATTAGAATCATTAAAATTCAAATAAGGCAGCGGTAATGAATATAAATTTAGATGAAATACATTCAAAAAATATTAGTCAGCTGCTGATTGGTCCGTACATATAGACTGGCGCACACCGTGTCTGCGGCTCACACATGCACGGCGCTTTTCATTAAAAAATACAAGTGAAATAAATAACCTCTGTTTGGATGTTTGTGCGACATCTGTTCTGGTTGTTTTTTTTCTCTTTTTGAAAACAAATTATGGTGAGATTCCAATATATATGCAAATAATTGCAGGAGGCATCTAAAATCAGCCCATAAAGATAGCCATTGATGTTGCAAATTTCCAATAGGGTGTCCAATTGATTATAATGAAAAGGCATGCATATTTGATAGTCAAATAAAGCAATAATGTTAGTCTGGTGAATTACTGTGTACTTTTTTGTCTACTGAGGCGAACAACAGTCGCGTTGTAATATCCATAACTGGATTTCCATCTTTAACCAGGTTTATCAATACATAAGCTATTTTCATTCATTTCAATAATTGTTTTATTCTAAATTGCATTCCCTCTCATGAGATTTTCATCACAGATTATAGGAATTTATTGAAGCATGAAAAGCTTCCTTTGTCTGCAGTGAGGTTCTCTTCTCTGACGACTGGATGAATGGAACATTACATCAATTTTTCACTTTATCTGTCTTCTCTTTTTACAGGGAGGATTTGATATCCCCGAGCGGATGTTTTATAGTGTAAACAAGGAGTGGGAGTCGGCCTCCCGAGATAACATGAGTGACGTCAGAGAGCTGACTCCGGAGTTTTACTACTTGCCAGACTTTCTGCTCAACTCCAACCACATGCAGCTGGGTCTGCCTCAAAAAAGCTCTCCTTTTATACATATTCAAATAACACTGCACATATCATATATTAGAATACGATATCATAGCACATATTTTCCTCTGCGTCGTCTTTAGGCTGCATGGCGGACGGAACCGCTCTGGGAGATGTGGAGCTGCCGGCATGGGCCAAAGATGACCCTCAGGAGTTCATTAGAATCCAGCGTGAGGTCAGTGACCTCACCCCCTTACACTCCCATTTAATTACATTATGAGGAGGTTTCCCATAAGACCTATTATTGCTATTCATAGCTAAACTCACAACATGCCGTTTTAAAATATGAAACAATGGTTCACTGCAAGAGGGGGCCCGTGTAATAGTGTTGAGAACACTGTTTATTTGTTGAGACGTACCGTTTTATCCTCGTATTGTGTCTCATGCCACTTTTCTTGCTTTTCAACAAAAACGTATCTGCAGCACAACCTAGGCCTTTCTGTTTTTCCTCAATGCACCATGTCTGCGAGCTTCTCTTTGCTTTCTCAGATGGATTACTGCTCTTTGTTTTTTGCTCTTGATTCTTCCTTGTTCCATCTATCCTGCGGGTATCTTGACTGTTATCATGGCACAATCTACTGAACTATGCTCATGAAATTAGTGACTTTTGAAGATTGTTTTTTTCTTCCGTACACAAATTAAATTACGACAATATATCCTCATTATGAGTTTTTCCTCCCTCCCCCTGTTACTCTAGGGTGGGATTATTAAGAATATTTGCCAGCAT
Source organism: Hippocampus guttulatus (assembly GCF_054856545.1). Classification (NCBI taxonomy): domain Eukaryota; kingdom Metazoa; phylum Chordata; class Actinopteri; order Syngnathiformes; family Syngnathidae; genus Hippocampus; species Hippocampus guttulatus. Next base: position 9,329,719 of record NC_141270.1, read on the forward strand.
CCTGCAGGTCCTTAACTCCTCCATTTCCTTATTAACTCTTCAAAAACAATCTTTGGCTAATTCTGGACAAATCTTTCTTTAATGCCAACATGGTGGTATGCTCATAATTATGCAGCATCTCACTTTCAAATGGACTTTGCGAAAATCATAGTGGGTTTTTTTGTTTTGTTTTTTTACTACTTGTGCATTCTAAAACAAGTGGTGCTATAGTCTCATATTAAAAGTTTGACTGATGACTTTGGGCTCACTGTTATTACGGCGCTCTGCATGCCAGTGTAGTGGTTTGCAACAATAAACTCCAATGTGTTTGTTTATAACAGGCCTTGGAAAGTGACTACGTGAGTTCACACCTCCACTTGTGGATTGACCTGATCTTTGGGTACCGACAACAAGGCCCTGCTGCTCTCGAAAGTGTCAACACCTTCCATCCTTACTTTTATGCCCCGAGAGGCCATCAAGAGGCTAGGGATCCACTCATTAAGAGCACAATTTTGGGATATGTCAGCAACTTTGGCCAGATTCCCAAACAGGTAAAAAACAAAACAAAACTGCATCGGTCACCCGATTTCATTTTCTTTAAATTAAAGCAACCCCTTGTGTCCTTGCCATAGCTCTTCACTAAACCCCATCCAAAGAAAGAAGGGCCATCGCCACCTCATCCAACTCCATTTTTCTTCAGTCTGGACAAACTCAAGACGACTGCCCAACCCTTTAGAGGTACGCTTGAAGCAGAGGTGGGCAAAGTGTGGCCGGTGGGCCATGTTTGCCTGCTCCATTGCATTCTTCTGGACCACCAAGCATTTACAAGAGTCATTTAAAATGTGCTAAATTTGGTTCATTAAAATGTACTTTTTCATTATTTATTTTTAGTCAGTATTAAATAATTATTTTAAGTGACTGATAAATGTATGTACTCAAAATAAAGAATTACAAAATACTTGTAAAGTAAAAACAAGTATACATCAATGCATTTAAGCTTAGATTAATTAATTATAATTTATCAACCATCAAGTTAGACGCTCTAACCAACGCTTTAGCATTGGTTTGACTTCTGTTCTTACAAATACCAATCAGAGCATAATTCTAGATTTGTGATGGCCCAGTCAGAGTGCAGACATGAATCCACTCGGAACTCAATGTGGTTGTTATATCATTTATTCAAAATCATGTTTTGAACTGATTGGTGGATTGACCATGGTGTTTTTCCAATCCGAAAAGTCGGCTCTTTTGACATGGGCACTGTCACATTCCATATCCACTCTCAAGAAAGCAGTGACTCCAATATACAATCCAGAAAATAGCATGCAATTATTGTCACCTCCATCTGCTCCCACTTTGTGTTGTTCCCCGCATTTATTTTATCTCACACCATTTGACGCCAATTATTGTATACAAGACGTGTCGCCGTCTCCGGGGGATCGTTGCAATGGTGCGAGAGCATCCATATTTTAATTTACACTATGGACGCGGCGGAAGGCGCCATCGGCGAACGACGATATGGAGATGACTCTTTTGCTGAGCTCTACTTAATAATCTGAATATCCCTACAGGCCCACTGAGGGAGAGGAGATGAATGTGCAAATGCTCAGGGAGAGATTCCTGCATATTACATTTCATATTAAATCTTAGAGTGTCTGATCTGATCAATAAGCAGATAGAGATGAATAGGAGGAGGAATGCCGGGACTTGGCCTCTTTCTGGGGACTTTCCGTGCAGAGCTGGTGACAGGAAGTAATGATTTGTGCCTGTACAGATAGGTCAATTACAGGAACAATTACAGCCTCTTGCACACTGTGTGTGTGTGTGTGTAGTCTCTCTCTCTCTCTCTCTCTCTCACACACTCACACACACCCACACACACACACATACAAACATGCAACTGTCTGCTAAGGACATAACTAAACCTAGGTGTAATCTGCCAACTACCATTTTCTATGATTTCTCCAAATTCTATTCTAAACATGCATGAACTGCCTCAAGGTGGTTACATTTTGATTCTTTTTTTTTTTAAGTTGGAGTTTGATGATTTAAGTAACAGCATGTAGGTAAAAATGTTTGAAGTAAATTCTTGCTGCGCTATGCTGCACTCACAGTCACTTAACATGATGATATTTCTTTAGAACTGCCAAGAGGTCCAGTGGGTCAAATAGCGTGTCTGGAAAAAGAGGTGGTGATCCTGGAGAGTAACCGACTCCTCCTGTCCCCATCGTTGAGTTGCTTCTTCAATTGGGGCTTCCCCGACAACAGTTGCACCTTTGGAAGCTATACCACTGAAAAGGTCATTTGGGACGCAGATTTGTTTTTTTGTGCCGTACAGCTTCATCATGTCTTTGTTTGCGTGTCCATGTCAAGACATTTGCTGTGTGCGAGAGTTTATGTGCCTGGGGGCCGACAACGTGTGCCGTCTGTCCCAACCCAACGACCGTCATCACTGCAGGAAGCAGCACCGTGGTTTGTGTGTGGGATGTGATGATCAACAAGGACAAAGTCACCCACATGAAACTCAGACAGGTGAGTCTGCCTGCATGTTTTTTGAGAAAAAAAAATACATGAACATTCTTGTTGTCGCTCTGAATTTCCCCATTGTATATTTTTTCAATATATTTTCAGCTCCAGTTTCACTTGACATAAATTGTAATAATGTCAATGTTCTTTCAAAAAAAGCGTGATTTAATAAATTGCTTCTTAAATCTGCTTTCCAGGTTGTTGCACACTTACATTTGACTGCATTCAAGTATGTTTTAGGTCAAATTTTTCATTTTTCAATGTTGGTGAATACCGTTCTTCATCTTAGAAATAAAAAGAAAAAGCATCACCTTAAACTAACTTTAAATGTAGCTTGTTTTTACACGTCTTGTTCAAAGTTGACATCCTTTGAGCAATTTTGTTTATTACAATTTGAATGTATGTCAGATTTTTATTTTTTCGGGGAACAACCTGTCTTATATCCTTTTTTTACCCACAGCCGCTGTACGGCCACACTGAAGTGGTGACTTGCATGACCGCGTCTGAGGCCCTTAGCTTGGTCGTGAGCGGCTCCAGTGATCTCACGTGCATTTTGTGGGATCTGGAGGAGCTCAGCTACATCACGCAGCTGGTGGGACATACAAGTAGCATCTCTGCAGTGGCTATAAATGAACTCACAGTAAGTCTGACCGGAATCTCATCATTACTGCGTTTGGCTCAGTGCTGTCATGTCTTCACATCTTTCACGGAATAAGGAAAGGAGACTGCTTTGTGTATATTAACGCAACAATGCTCTGTCCAAGGGTGAAATTGCATCATGTGCCGGGCCTTTGCTTTACCTGTGGACGATGAAGGGTCAACTGTTGGCCTGCACCGACTCCTCCTGTGGGCCTCGTGCTGACATCCTTTGTGTCAGCTTCACACAGCGACATGAGTGGGATGCCAGGAATGTTGTGGCCACCGGCTGTGCCGATGGCATCATACGGGTGAGCTCTTTTAGAAGAACAATGAAGAACAATTTAAAATCGTATCATATTTTGAAACAATCACTTTCAAAGTGCCTTTCAGATCACCTGAACAAACTTAAGGACAAACATGACGACTGCTTGTACAAAAAAATTGAATATCGTAAAAGAACGAAATATAACATCTGCACAAACGTATGGCCACACGTTTCAATCAGCTCCAGTTGAGAACCACTGCACTTTTTGTGGCACTAACAGGTGCAAGAAAGAGGTTATTGTTTTGCTTTATCGAGTGTACGACTGCATAGTGTTTGAATGCATGTCATTACTTTGCGCTTAGCCTCGCAGGTTGCAACCTGGTGTCCATCACAGTAATAATAACAGCATATGGGTTTGTGCATGTTTCATATAAGCATAATGCTGCCTTGCTGCAATCAAACCGCAAACTCTTAAATTAGGCCCTCGCCGGGGAACGGGTGCCAATGCCAACACATGCTCACAATTGGTATTATTACTTTATTATTACCTTGAGTTATGGAGAGTGCGCGTACCCCCGCCGCGTGTGCGTGTCTTTGCTATTATGTTGAATTATGTCTGATTTTGCTACTCGTTATGTGTCTTTCACACAGATATGGAGGAGAGAGTACACCGGAACACAATTAACTGGCCCTCCAGAAGAGCTCGTGTCCCCAGGGCGAGACCCAACAGCGCTGACAGAGAGCGCCGGTAATGCTGCTTGCTTTACGATCCGATACAGATCTATTTATAGCCGAGTGGAAAACTGCGCCAAACGTATTTTTACTTTTTTAGTTTCACAAGGAAAACACGCCTCTAATTAGATCAATCCTTAAGTGTGAGATGATTATTTTTTAAGCGCTCTTCTCCGAGCGATGTGGGTGAGCTTTTTCAGATCGCCTCGCTAGTGTTACGGCTAGCAGGAAGGATGTTGTTATAAAGTTATTAAACATAGAAGCAGTAAAGACTGATGAGTGAATGTGCTGACGTTCGTGTGCGTGTATAATTTAGAAAGCAATAATACCCAGATCCAATTTGGCATTTGCTGGTTGGTTACAGCCCTACTTCACCTCACTTGAGCATTGTGCTGGCTAAATGACTCCAAGACCACTCTTAATGTAACATTTAACATTCATATTTGAGTGTTTTTCACAATTTGGCAGCCTTTTGATGACTGAGAAATAATTTGAATACTGAAAGAGTCGCACATGCTGATTATTATCATAACACTCAAGTTCATGCTGCAATGATGTCTCCATAGCGAACGGCCCGCAGCAGGTTAAACGATGGAAGAGACGTCTGGTGTTGTGTCGGGAACTGAACAGAAGTCAGGCCGCGTTGCAGCGTCGCAGCAAAACTAATCCCGCTATCACAGCGTTGGCCATGTCCAGGTATTCACATAATGACACACACTGGAAACCGGTGGACTTAATTCATGTTTAGTTGTTCCAAAAATGTCTTTGTGTAGGAGCCATGCAACACTGTTGGCAGGTGACGCCTGGGGCCGGGTTTTCACTTGGACCTGCGAGTGAGCTCATGCGTGACCTCAATCTCTGACTTCATTTATTGGTGGTGCCTTAAGACTTGAACAGCAGTGAACCTTACCTCGGATGTGAATATTTAGTAGTACTGTGACTTCTTTTATGTAAATACTGACCTGCAATTTAATTAAACATTTTTAGCTATTTGTGACTATGAACACTAATTCTTATTTTCTTCATTACATATTCAAACCACAGATGGCCAGATTGTCGATCTAGAAAAATATTTTTAAAAAGAGACCAACATAAATCATATAAAAAAAAAAAATCTTCCACCAACAATGTGACCGAAACACGTGTAACTCAATTGATTCTTTTAAAAATCTTTTTGAGTGGGCACCTAAAAAGATACAATAACATGAGATTATGTGGATACACAAGTGTGTCTACCCTCTTATAACCGGGATGTGGCAACGTTCAGAATTAACCAGTCAGCCAAGTTCAAATTAATTGTGAGGCGGCACACACCGGCCAAATCTTGGCAGATTGATCCCAAATGAATTTCTAGTAGGCTTTTACTGACTTATTTTGCTTTTCAGCAGTAACTTGAAGGTGTCATGCATGCTAACGCTGACAACGCTGACTGATAATTGCAACTGTTCATGATTCCCTCCACCTTGTCTAAGGCGCCAGTTCCAGTTTAGGAAAAACTGGCCCCAAAGTATGATGGTGGCACCAGCATGCTTCACTTCACTTCGTTATGATCATGATCATGATGACAGTTTCACTTATCACCTTGTGATGTCATCATTCAGGTTAAAAAAAAAACTAAAACAAAAGAATTCACCCTTGCTGCTTTTTGACGTACCAGTAAGTGTTTTCGAGTAACCAAAGAGCAGAACTGCACACTTATTTGCTGTTCAAACGTCAGCTTTTCATCGACCAACGATTCAGAGCGAAGCTTTTGTCATGGAATCCAAACCAGGGTGTTTTGCATGCCGACATTTTGAGCTGTGTCAGCTCTGCAAAATTTACATTCATTTGCTTGTGAATAGTTGAACTGGATGAAATACATTTCCAAAAAATGTGTTAGTTATTCATTTTGTGCCTCGCTAATCCGTTGTTTGTTATCCTGGCTAGTGTTTTTTTTTTTGTTAGTGTTTTTTGGGGGGAGTCGGATGGGGGACTGTGTGTCAGTATGTACCCAAGTCCTTTTACACTGCTTGACAACCTATGTTACTGTTGGGACCGGCACAAAATGGAGAAAGCATTTGGACCCCTTCAGACTTTTGTCATTTTCCCACATTGTTCTGTCGCAAATGATGGGTTTTAATACCAAGACCTTCAGGAGGGACAAACTCACCAGAGATGCCATATGTGCAGATTGCTCCACGTGTTTTGCTGGTTGAAGTTGGCTGTAATTACTTAATCGACAAGTTTTCCTCTGACTAACCAATCAGAGGACGGAAAAAATGTCCGATTTTTTGTTTGCGCAGGCGATCCCCCTACGGGGTCTTTTGTTGAGAAAAGGACCTCAGGCTTACTTGGCCTCACTTTTTTTGTGCGCATGCGATCTCCGTCATGAAGGAGGAGGTCTCTGTCTTTAACCTTTGTGTGTGCAGCTAATTGTGCTAAGTGAAGTAGCTTAATAGAGTGGAAAATAGTCATCGTAATTTTCCCAGAGAGCCGCCAATGACCTTCTCTAAAGACAACGGCCAGCTCCATTCTCTCTACATGGCTGGTTTTATGATAGAGATGTCCAAGCGCCGGCTTCTTCACAGTAATTAAATCAAATAAATTATAGCGCCAAGGCAGAACCATCTTGTAGCTTAACCCAATTATACTGCACTGTAAAGCTAATTATTAACCATGATTACAATTAGTCTAATTTGAATAAATGTCGTCATTAGCAGGTTCATCCTGGTCGACGAGAGCAAACTGAGGGGGAGATGATGGTGATGATGATGATCATCATCATCATCACCACCTCTCCCACTCAGTGTGTGCATCATGCACTTCCTGCTTGCTCTTCTATTCTTCAACCTGACCTTCAGCAAATGCCTCGCGACCTTCACCTTTCTTGCCTGCTTGAGCGTAACGCATGCGCCGCCCCCCTTTCCTCCCTCCAAAATGTGTTATTTGCTGCTAATTGCCGAGGCCATTTTGCAAGAATCGTCTCCCTGTGCTCCGCAGTTCAATTCAATTTAGTTTATGTGCTCGGCCCCAAATCAAAACATTCTAATAATTATCTCAGGGTTCTTTTTCCATACACACCGCACTTGTAGAGGGATACTCAGAAAATGTGTATTCAAGTGGTAACGGGTAACCAGACAAAATTACACAGTCTAATTTCATAAATGTCTTTATCGATCTTGTTTGTTCCAAAAAAAATACAGGATGAGATGGTATCCTTGTGCGAGCACATTCAGAGAGTTGGTGGATTTGTTGTTGGAAAATGACATGATAAAGAAAAATGGAGGAAATGGGACAGTTGAAATTTTGGAACGCATCCTCAGTCGTGCTCCTCAGGCTCATGGTGTGTTTCGGCCATTCACATGATGCATCATCACCAGAGGTGGTCAGCTACAGGCTGACCAGACCCGAGCTTGTGTCCCATGCCCAATGAGTCATGAGAGTTGTCCCATGGCAGACCTCTCATGGGACTATGATTGAAACAAGATTGGTTTGATTTGCAGAGTTGAAAAGAGTTGAATTTTGTTGTGAAATTTTAACACCTCATTGGGTGCGCCATCAACCTAAGAGAAATAAAAGCGGGTGAAAATTATAGTAGTAACTGAATAATCTATTCAAGGACACAAAGATCGTAGACGTGCTTTTTCCCCATTTTCCCCAACACTCCTTGTGATCAACTTGCGAGCAGTCCCCGGGGCTAGCGGTCGATCGCGATCGACTGGTTGGGCATGCCTGCCCTAATGAGATGTCTAGCAAATGGTTAGTGATATGAACGTAACAGAGAAAAGTCACCAGATCAATTTAAAAACGTTTTTTTTATATGAAACAAATATTTTACATGGGCATATATAATTTACATCGCCATTTATTATTTCATAAGCATGTCTCCACTGTAAACTAGAGATGAATGAAAAGAAGCTGAGAGTTGTCCAGAAAAAGGAGCATTGACAACGATTTCTCTCCTGAGCATCCTGTCAGCAATAACGGAGCATTCTTACAACATCTGGCTCACAGACCAGAGATGCCGACAAAGCAAACAAATAAAATCAGGCCCTTCAAAAATGTCTGTGTTAGACTCGAATCAGGTGCTCAAAGACACGCAAAGACACATACAGTGAAAACAAATGCCAATTGCATGTTCATAAATACACGTCCTCACTCCAGAACCCAATCAAAGTCTTCCTCTCCGGGAGGTATAGCGAGATATCCATGAGTCCAGATCGAGTTGCTGTGTTTACAGCTGCTTCTCCTGGAAGAGGATCTGAGCGTACACCGTGTCTGGGCTGGAAGGGTCAGGGTCGGGACTGGTGGAGGCCGGGGGCTCGATGGCTGGTCGGACCAACTCCAGCTCCGCGTATGTCAGGTTGTCCTCCTGACGTGCTTGAGGCTGCCAACAGCACGGGGGGAATTTAGTCAGAGGTGAAAGACTGCAAACGTGCACATGTTTGTCTCCTGAGTGTAGAACAGGGTTGGGGGGGGGGGGGGGGGGGATATGTACTGCGCTGCTAATGATGCATCACTTCAAATGAGTTTCCTTCATTTTCTCTCTCTCTCATTTTCTCTCTCGCCCCCGCCCCAATTGGATGTATGATTTTGGTATGTCCCACTACAGTGTGTGTGAAGTGCTTAAATGATACTAAACCAAAACATGTTTTCATGGTTGTATTGTCCACAAAAAAATTATAAAATGAGTCACTTTGATGATGTCGGCCTATATTCTATTTTCATAATCCCATGGAACATTTTTGCATGTCCCCGAAATGTGCACCCTGTCATTATGGGCTAAGTGCTCTTTTACGGAACCTTCGAGCTTTTCCATGACACGACAACCTTTGTTTTTGTCTTTATTCAGTGGAGGCTGAAACAGTGGATTGGTGCAGAATAAATTTTTACTCATACTGGACATTTAGTCAATTTTGTGTCGTCTGTCAGTGAAATATAAATTGATATAAAACTTGAAAATTTGAATGATGAAAGGGAGAAAAAAAAGTACAATAAACTATATTGTACATGTATCTATTGCTAAGTCACGGTTTGCTGTTCATGTTCGGTATCGGCATTATTTATTTTTTTCATTATTTTGAGCTATTTGCCAAACAAACATAAAATGCAAATTGCAACATTTCATGCCCTACTGCAAATGACCTAAAATGGCGTCAAACCCCGTCTTATTTGAAAGTAGTAATTGGTGTCAAGGAAGTATGTCTAGGTGATTGCGTGGCAATATCTTTATATAGTGGGGAGGAGCTAACCGGTGTTGTTAGCGGAAGTTTAGGTGTGTCTTCCCCAGATTTGTATATTGGCGCTCTCCTTAGATTTGTTTGGGTTAAAAACAATCTTCAGACTTCCAAGAAAGCCTTAATCTAAACAAAAAAAATATGAGTATTGGATCGTCAAACATGGAATGCATTTTTGGAGGATGCTTACAATGAAGTATTGCCATTCATCACATAAAGGAAAAAAAAAAAAAGCAAAAACGCTGGAAACATTGGAGATAGTTTTCTTCTGTGTGAACTTACTTGATAGTTAAATTGTAGAAATAAAACCAGTGAAGCGCCCTAAATAAATAATTGTGTTTGAGAAGCAATAGCGATAAATATAATTATCACGCTCATAACCGAATGAAGAGAGGGCAATAAACTCTTGTAGACAATCAGACGGTCGTGAGACAAATTCCCTCTTGCGTGTATTTCGGCAGCAGCAATTTTATAAGCGCCTTTTAAAAATTATTGAATTAATTTTGTGCTATTACTGACATCAGTAGAGGAGGTACTGAAGATGAAGACTTACATTGGCAGATCTCTTTGGGACCTTTGACCTTTTGGGCTTCTGAGGTCCTTTTGAAGCCATGGGCACTGAAAATAAAAGCATATGTGTAAGTGATTTTAAAAAATTTTTGGGGGGGGGGGGGGTTGGTAAGCTTTTAGCAGCTTTTTTTTTTGTTTTTTTGTTACTGATGATGCTTTTAACTTAAATTCCCGCAGTGGGATTTTCCCCAAATAAGAGCGTAAAGTTTCCCTCTCGCCGTTTTTCACATTGTCTGCATGTTGTTTTCATGGTGCTACAAATTGAATTATACTGCCTCGATAATGATACCTTCACATCCTGTTATTTTAATCCTCTCATCCAGTTTCTTAGCATCACGGGAGCCTCAAGTATTGCACCTGCTGTTCTTTAATATATCCAGCACATTTGGAAAATGTGATGGAGACTTTGCAAAGTTTTGGTGAGTTGACCCGTGGTCTTGCAATGTTTGATATGCCGTTCTGATGTTTTTACCTGTAGGTGGTGTGTGTGGTAGTGGCTTCTCAGGCACCTTAGGGGGTTTTAATGCCACTTTTCGATCACTTTTTTGTCCCATGTATTTACTCAGTGCTCTTGGTGAGGAACTAGAAGAACTTCCGGAGCTGGTTACTGTCTCTCCGGAGCTGCATGGAACAGAGATGCTGCAACTCAGAATATGTGACATCTTATTTCTTATGAATGAAGACACATTGGTCGTACCTGCTCTCTGGACACTTGACCAGAAGGTAACTTGCTGTGGAGAAAAAAAACAACGAAAGTCTGACATTGTCCAACGTACTGCAATGGCTTGCGTTCGACCACAAAGGTTCTATTAATGCATTAATGTTTCATGTGAATTGTAGATGGTAAATGAAGTGACCTTTGAGCCTGTGTCTCCTGTAGAAATACTGGAACGTGAGCGTGAGAGTGAAGAGGAAGATGGAGACTAAACCCAGTGAGCAGATTAACACTGCACACACGTTCACGTCTGGTAAGATAAACGCATTGGAACAATAACTTTAAAAACCAGCCATTAATGTTGAGGAAACAACATTAGTGCGAAGGGCCGAGGGAATACCTGATAACAGGCGCCAAATTCCTTCACCTCCACGAGCCTCCAGTGTAAAATGCACTGGAGAGAGGAGAAAAAAAGAAAAAAAAACATTTATGGAGAAGAAACGGTCCAGACTATGCATCTTTGTAAATTGCTGTTCTCTGAAGAAACTGACCCACTCGAGGCCAGACAGCCTCTGTGGTTTTCCAAAAATATCACAAAAGGCTGGAATGGAGGTAGAGTGGCGCTGACACACACACACACACACACACACACACACACACACACCATAAATGAATGAGGACGTTGCAGTGCGTATGTGTCAATGAATGATGTGCCGTGAACAGGCGAGGGGTATTTAGCAAAAGGTTGAGGAGAATGAATACAGGCTACGTACATAAATGACTTAACCTAAGCACCCCTTAATGACTTTTTAATATGTCTTTTAAATGCATGCGCCGCATAAACTCATAAGATATATCAACTGTGATTGACTTGTCACATGTGAATATGGCGCTAATAAATGTCACAGGAGCGAGAAATATACATGTCGTAAAATTATACTTCCTAGTCATTTTATTGGGTAGACCCGACAAAATAAATAAATAAATAAATAAAAGAAAATTCTGCCTTTACATAAAAACGAAACAAAATCGCCTATCCCCCATGCCTGGTTTGGAATGGTGCTCATTTGGACAAATTCCCATGTCGGTGTTTAGGAATCTGTATGAATTTGCCCAAAATTCAATTTGTGGCCATTTTGACACATTTGCAACTTTTTTTTTTTTTTTTAAGCGAAGTGATGCAGAATATCAGACTTTGTCTTTTACGCATGCTTTTCTCCTGGCTCGTGCTTCTTGCTGCATGAGTCTGCAGTAACACGAGTCCATGTCCAAAAATAGTCACTGTAATTTAGTAAAACTCACAATCCAAAATGAGATATTATGTACGGCTTTCAAAATCCACAATACAGTGAAACCGCAGAAAGTGAACAGTGAAATGGCCTTTATTTCAGTAGTTTCCAATAGTTTTACCCCACCTCCTGATGAAGGTCATCTGGCCTCGTCTTCCCCCGTGACCCCAATGACGAGAAGCAGCATGGAAATGGTTGGATGGAAGATTGTGTCGTTGTATCATGAATGCTCTTTAAACACAAACCGAGCCACACTGAAGCCAGGCAGCAGCATCCTATAAAGTCATTCACTTTATCACTTCTCCCAAGTTGCCCAAGTAAGTCACAGCCAATGTTCACTGCTCCAAGCTCAGCCTTTTTTTTCAGCCAGACGGAGGAGATCCCCAATTTAAGAGTCAGATTTAGCGTTTTGATTTGTTTTCCCTTTTACTGCTTCTGTGGTGTGTGCATGTCAGAGATGCCTGCGGTCATGTGGCTTCGTCAGTGCGACACTGACCTGAATGTAGGACAGGCAGGGCGTTGGCAGATGCCTCCGCCGTTTCAAATGTTCTTACCAAGTGCCCAAAAAGTATATGCCAGAGCTGCAGCAGTCGCGTCATATAGGCGGACATCACCACAACAATTTAGTGTGCATTCATCATTTTACTTGAACTTTATTGTGGCCGTGGATTTGGGTGAGAAAATGAGCGTTCTCCTAAAGGAGCTTTCAAAACGCTGAAGTCATCTAATTCAGAGTTCGTGAACACGGCCAGCTCAGCAACAAGCTACCTCTGCTCACACTCATTCACAGAGTCACATTGTTGTGTGTGGTTTGGCCATGTGAGCTCATTGTTTTTATAGGGAAATACCACAGAAATGGGGTGACACACACACACACACACACACACAAATGGTTCAACACAAATGATCAAGCTACGGTGTCGCGCTGTCTTTGCTTTTCCAACGTTTGCATTTTTTTTATTTTCCGTAATATGGATGTCGTGTGTGCAGGACGTGCGGATGCCCTGGTATTCCAGACAATAACTTTTCCGTGCAATGACAGCAGAATTCCCCGTCTTCTCCATTCCAGTCCCTCTTGGCAGTGTGTATGAGGATTCTGTGTTTGACTTCACTTTGCTGGCCAGAATCAACTGATGATTAAATAGACGCTGATAACTGACGGTGCTTTTAATCGAAGCTGACGGGCCAGATTGTTTGATTTATATACAAGTATGTGCGTTTGGAGTGTGGATGGTCGAAAACTGTCTGGAAGCTGGTCAAACTTTTATTACCATGTGATAAACATTTGGCTTCACGTGTTAATTATGAGAACATGACATCAACAACTACCATGCTATTCAGTAGAGTTGTTAATGACAACATATTTTATATTTGGGCTGGGGAACAGTAAATATATGAAAAAAAAAGTTCATTATTATGTTTGTGGATTAGACTGAATGGCAGATCGGATGAAAAGCTTTTGCGGATATATCAAGGAAGCCTTCTTCTTGTTTGTTTGTTTGTTTGTTTGTTTTTTGTTTTTTGAAGAATTCCATCCAATCATCCATTTTATTTGTTGTCAGTTGTTTTTTTGTTTTTTTTTGTTATAACCGCTGCTATGGCAAGACTAAACAAGCATACCGTTTTTCTTACTTCGAAACCTCAAGTTCCTGATTGGTCCATTCTTTTTTTTTTCCCCCGGAATAGGCCACAGTCGAGTCATCTTGCGGTTTGGCAAGATGGTGTTGTGAGAAGACACACCTATTCTCATATGTCCTTCCTCGCAAGGCTATTTTGGATCTCCGAAAACAGCCAAAACATGCACATTTCTCATTCAATAGTGTTCCATTGCATTCCCCTGGTACACGCATGCTAATTTTGAACATCTTAACCGATTTTTAAAATATGACGGACCCAACCCGCCAATCCATGTGTTTGGACTGTTCTTCTTGAGTGACCAAAACAGCACACCGCGCACACGGCGATATCTCCACTGACAATCACAAACATGGTCTCAAGACTGACCAATGAGAAGCAACATTGTGCCACAGGCCATCCTTGCTACCAGGAAATACAACAAAAAGGAAAGACGAGTTGTAGCCAATAGAAGCAATCAAGGAAGCTAGGCTAAATGTTAGCTTATCTGGGAACTACGGGCGCATTTGGAAATATCCTGCAAGCGCAGTCTGGTTCACTCCAAACGTTTTATAAATTGAGAGCATTGATTAAATGTGCTGCTTGGTTATTCAGTGTGCCCCAAACAAAGAAATGCCGTAGCGTGCTCTGACCACTTCAATTGGAACACGGTGCATCCGGTCCGTTGGGCAGTACGGGTGGAAACAGTTCAAGCAAATGCTGCTGATTGGTTTGTAACACTATGTTCGTAAACCAATGGGAACGCTGCCTTTCCAAATTTCACATTCTCGGAGTGGTCGAAGGGCGTCAGAGTTACTTTGCAAACGTACTCTGCGTTGCAGTGGCAAAGTTTTCTTGTCATTTTTATGATGATATAGGACAATCCCAACCAGTTGCTCGTCTATTTAGCTTCAGGTTAGTTCCTAGATGAAATCACAAATTACGAAGTCTGCGGCTCGGCAGACAAATTACGAAGTCTGCGGAGGTTTTGACCACACTTTTCAGGACTTGCGAACGTAACTATCAAAAAAGTCTTAACATGTAGAATTTGTTGGGCCTGGGTGTTCAGCACAAAGGTTGATCAAAATCACTCTTAACACACATCAGGATAATCAATCACTTATTTTTTAAGACATCTCAAAATCAGATTGTTGACTTTGATCGGAAAGGAGGAATCGTGCTCCATTTTGGCCCCATTATTAGAACGTGTAAAGCTGTTTCCCAATTTGTAGCCTGCGTCCTTGAGAAGCCTTCGCAGGCTGGGTTCCGTCAAGATTCCTCCTCGTGTAGCCTCCTGGACTGCATAAACTGTGGTGAATTTGGGAAGGTCTAGCGTAGAAGAAGAGCGGCGCAATGCAGGCTTCGCAAGTGTGATCCGAAAGAGCCCTCGCTCAGGGCCAGTCTCCATGGAAACGAAAGCCAGATTTGAAGGCTCGACTCGAAGGCCGCGTAAAGTTGGATGCTAGCGTACAATAATGGCAATAGCTTTCGTTACCTGTCAGCTGTGTGGTGCTGCTACCGTTGGACGATGCTCTCCATATGTTCCTGTACTTTCTTATCTCGTGCACTCGACACGTGTAGAAGCCCTGGTCCGTCCCACTCACGTTGAGAATCCTTAAGCGGTACACCTCTCCCTCCGTTTGCTCGTAAAGACGAAACTTGGGCTGGGGGAAGCGGCGGGTGTAGTTGCCGTACAGCTTGATTTTCTTGATGCCCATTTTGACTATGAGGACCTGGGCGGGCTCTGGGGTGGCGGGGGAAGGAGACGGGAGAGGTAAAGGAGGCACGGGGGTGGGAGCAGCCAGAGGGGAGAAGAACCAGCGGAGGACGAGAGTGCTGCCATTCTTCTTTCTCTGAGATACCAGGCAGGACAGTGTCAGGTTCTCCCGCTCGGTTGCCGTGAGAACGGGTCCCGGGATCACCGTCACGTTCAGAGCGTGACATACTTCTGTTGACAAAACATACAAAGATGACTTTGACACAAGGGGTGGGCAAACTTGTGCTCAATTCTCATATTTAATTTTCACTTATGATTAATTTCGTATTAACTAATGAGCAAAATATTTAGTACTACAACTTAAGATTGTTCAATTGTATGTAGAATCCAGTGACCATGCTCTTAACTCAAAATGTCGTTCTCCATTGAATTGGAGGGAAATGCTCTTAACCCCTTCCGGCCTTCCTCGACTCCATTAAAAAAATAATAAATAAATAAATAAATAAAGTAAGATAAATAACTAAACAAAAACAAAAACAAAAACTGTCTCGTGTTTTTTAAAAATATATTTTACTTGATAAAGACAAAGTTACAACAAAATTCAATAGATCATAAACCATCATGTGCCACATGATTTAATGCTGCATTTCAATTTGTCGTGCTGCTCCTTTTGGTCAGCCCACAAGGCAGTGCTGTATATATACAGTAGCGCAGACACTAACGAAGAATACGAGGAAGAATATGCACTATACACGTAATTTATTAACATTTACTGCCTTGCTTTTGTCAGAGGGCGAAACGCGGATTGCAAATCTTTCAATTGCCACGTGGTTGGACGAACAAACACAAATAAGGCGTTTGCCGCTCCGTGATTTCTTTTCCTCCCGTGTGCCTGTCTACTTTACATTCGTGAAGTCATTTGTGTTTCTTCTCCCTTCACTTAAGCAGAGTGTTTGATTTCCTGCCAGTTCGACATAATGGCGGCGTTTTGTTGACATGCACGCCCGCAGCGGCTGCACTGATTCACACTGCTTCATCTCAAACTGTCATGTTTTTCTATCATTAGACGGGGAAATTCGGCCCCATCCTACTATAAACTCTTCCCTGGTGTGCTGCTGTTTTGCTTCTCTGCAGGTAGTGATGTTTTGCTCTGCAGCCAGCTGCGGCAGCTCACGTCTGGTCGAGACATAGAGTCTGGACACAAGATGCGTGATCCAAAAAAAAAAAAAAAGAGTTAAGGGAATCTGCTGGTGGGAAACACTATAGGAAGCCCCAAACAGCTTTAATAAAAGAAGATAACAAAATAACATAGACCAGATGCCATCCACTGTTGTTCTGATTAGTTTGGGAATCTCCCTGAGTGTCTGTGCACGCTCCCAAATTGAATGCGACAAAAAAGTAGATCCTTACAAAATTACCCGGTAGTACTCAATACGATTGGTTCAAGAGTTGTGTCAAGACCATTTTAAGCAGGTTTTCTTTCAAGTCACTGGTAAGAAGTGTGACAAGGATCACTTTCAACTTCAGTGTAGTGCAGTGTTTTTTTTATACCTTCTTACATGTACATCTTAAAGTAAAAAAGCATAACCTATAATTTTAGGTTTCATATCCTATGCCTCTCTGGATGTATT
The DNA here is from genome assembly GCF_054856545.1 of Hippocampus guttulatus. Classification (NCBI taxonomy): domain Eukaryota; kingdom Metazoa; phylum Chordata; class Actinopteri; order Syngnathiformes; family Syngnathidae; genus Hippocampus; species Hippocampus guttulatus. The sequence goes on from NC_141270.1 coordinate 9,346,552, forward strand.
TTCTGCACCCCTTGCATGCATGCTCATTTTAACTCACCCTGCCGTGTTATTGCAGTAAACAAGATGAACCTACCTGTGAGCAGAGCTTTAGTCAGGACCAGCAGCACTACAGAAATGTACATTGTCCTCTCTCAGTGAATCCATAAACCCACAACACTGCAGCGCGCTTAAACAAGCGGAGCACGACTGCGGGACCCACCACAGCCTTTGGCCACATGAACTCTTCCTCTCTTTCTCCTCTTTTCGCAGTAATACGAAACACTAGTTGCTCTGTTCCCACTTAGGAACTCCCACTCGTTCCCCCAGTAGTCTCTCGCTCACATGCTCGCTCTCTCGCTGTCTCTGTGTCCTGCTAAACGGAGGAAATGTCATTTCCTGAGTTCTTCTGAAGTGTCTTGGGCCAAGGCCTTAAACCCCCACAAGCCCGGTTGTCCTGGTCCACTTTGGTGGTTTGGTGCACGGCCACGTGTCTATCGCAACGCGTGTCATTTTTAGAAGCGTATACCATAGAGTGCTGAATGTGCATTTCCACCATCCGCAATTACTTCTCTAGTTATGCTGCCAGTCAAATATGTTGACCCCCGTGTTTTTTTTTTTTTTCATGCGTGTGGTAACGATGCATTTGTGCGTGGTGGGACTTCTCCCCCGTCTGGCTGCTGGAAAGAGTGGCATGGGCTTGTCTCTGGCTGCGGATGACAGACGCTCCCAGGGCTGCTGCTGTGTTGGGCGGCCTGAATCTCTGAGGCCGGCGCTTCAGATGCAGCCAAAGACAAATGATGCGTTGTGGGTCGGATTGTGTTGGAGAGGAGTGGGTGGTCAATGTGTTTGTTTTGAAAATTTGGTCATATATGCATGGAAGCGTGTAAGGGGGTGGGGCAGTAGCTCAATCATCCTCAGCGCTGTGGAGCTCCCCTCACTTGCAGGCAGCGGTGAACCATCAGGTTGAGTACACTATCAGGAGCAATGACCTACATTCACAACCTAAATTCTTGTGTTTGTTCCTTAACCCTTTCAGGGACAGCGGTTACTACAGTGGACAGCTTATTGTGTTTTCAGGTTCAGGGTGCATGAAAGGTATTTCATGCAGAGTTCAAATTCAGCCTCAGAGGGCAGGTGGGGTGGCCCTCCGTGTTGTCACCATATTCCTGTCCTCTGATTGGTTGGTCAGAACAAACAAGTTGAACGAGGAAAATACAATCTGTAGTGATCAACATCTGAGTGAGTCTTTTATTTAAAATTCCTACGTTTTTGTCACATTAGTTAATTGTTGATTTTGAATTGCTCCAAATGATGGTTTTAGCACAGTTACATTGTGTTTATGTATACTATTGATGGTTTCTATCATTGCAACATGATGGTGGTGGTACTAACAGGTGAATTAATTGAGCTCCCAAATGCATGGTCACACCACCACTCAGTTGCTTGAACTGAATTTTGGTGCAAGAGAAGGACTGAATCATTCAGTGTATTCATTCATTTTACTTGGTGTCCCTAAAGTCTGGGCATCGCAATCATGCTTTCATTTTATGTACCGTTTATCTTTATAGTGAAGACGTTAGTCCAGAGTTGAATTGAATAAACTGTATGAAATGTTGAAATGTTCTGTTTTGGACGACTTAGCGTAAAAACCCGACGCGCGTCGTATTTGACATCCAAAGTTTCACTGTATCTGTGGATTGATGTAATATGTTAGCAAGTGTCGTCGTCCTCGGTTTTAATACTTTCTTGGGCATTTCACTTAAGCAGCAGTGTCTTATTCATACGCAATTTATGATGGAATTGCAATTTCTTTCTTAAAATGTTGAATCTGCTCCAGATTTTAGAGACTATTAACTACCGCTCAAGGAATGTGGAGCCCACTTGGGGCTCACTATCAGTGTTCATTTGTATCTGAATTTGTCAATCTAGGGAAATCAAAGAAAAGACAAAGTCATTTCTGTCATTAGATCCCACTGGCATCGCAGGCAAGGATCCAAACTTCAGTTCCATACAGAAATAAAATGACAACACAAGTATGTTGCAAAATCTTTCTTTTGTTTATTAACTCTCTTTGGACCTATCAATGCGCTCTAAACAGCCCTTCATAATTGTTGTACGCACTCAGCAGAAAATATGTTTAATTTCAGTCATTCAGACCCAGGGAACATTTCAATAGTCAAAACAGGTAGCAGTAATATCTTCTTGTTGCATTTATTGTGTTTATTCAAGTCACAAAATGAAATCTGCAACAGTCCGGTGATTTCTGTCAGGAAGACATTTGGCTGAGCAGTTATTCTGTTGAGTCAAGTGTATTTTTAGTGCATATCACCCTGCTTTGTTTCACTGCAAAACACAACTTCCAACATTATTCATATATTGACTTCTGTATGACACTTTACAACAGCTTCATATGCTGCTTTATGGAGGTTTACATCAGAACCTTCAGTGGCATTATAGCGTCACAAGACATGCATCACAAGACCAAAAGTTGTGCTATAATTATGTTTACATAAGGGAGAAACTTTCATTTCTCACATTCATAAATGGGCAATGGAATGGTGAACTGTAGCATAAGCTAAGCATGAGTGATGTAACAGCATTTCACAGGGACAAACCGAAAATACTTTTTTTTTTACATGAAAAACATCACCATATAAATAAAATACTTATTGGACTGTATTGCATTGTTTACACAGACGTTCACCACAATATCAAAGCAACTTCCTTTTCTTTCACGCTCCCACCTGCCACCCCCCACACCTCACCAGTCGCTCATCTCCATAAAGTCATCCAGCTCACTCATAGATATGATATCACATGGCCGACACCTTGAGAGGGCCGAGTTATCATTTTCACAAAGGATTCCTGCAAGCTGGTTTGTGTCACACTGTGGGAAGGATTCACGCGTGCTGTAAACAGTGTTTTGTGTTTTGTTGGTGTCATTAACCGTATCCATGTAGGGCGTCTGCTCAGGACTGTAGCGCTGCCCTTCAGATTTCTGGCCTGTTTCATTTGATTGATTTGTTTTGCGGTTATTTATGAAATACGGTTCCTCCTGGACTACCACTCCTGAGGGCAGCCTCTGGGAAGGCGTGGAGGACATCCCTTGGGATTTGTAAACTTGTGGATAAGCTTGGGAGCCTTCATAAAGTGTGAAAGGCTTCTCAGCTGGAGAACTATGTGAGAGAAGCTCGGGTTGCTGCTTGAGCTGCAGTTGGGGTGGTAAATTCAGATGAGGGAATAGTGGCTGGGTCAACACAGGCTGGAGATGAGGTTGAAAGATGTTCTGGCCAGATTGACGGACATTGAGTTGAACATATTTTCCTGTCTCTGGATCAAAGAAAGTCTTCGTTTTCACCTCAATAGGTGCATCTACAAGAAAATATCTGCCTGAGCCAAGATCCTGCAACACCTTGTGCTGGGTTAGTGGATAGGACTGGGGATAGCTTGACTCTACATGGTACTGTCTCACTGGAGCTGGCTGGGGAGCATAATGGACCGTGGGAGAAGAAGGAACATGTTGAACCATCTTTGGAGCAGGAGGGTGTGTCATCTGGGCAGAAGCATGAGGGGAGGACACTGGAAAGGAGATAGGTGCTGTGACGTGAGGGGTGGCAACTGGATGGGAGACAAGGGCAGGCATGTAAGGGAAGGCAACTGGATTGGATACAGAAGAAGTGACATGAAAAGTGGCGGGTGGATGGTTCACAGGTGCCAGGACATGAGGAGAGGCGGCTGAATGAATCTCAGCAGCTGTGGTATGAGGAGTGGTGACTGACTGGGATGGCGGGGCGGGGATGTGAGGGGATGCACCTTGGTGCATTAAAGGTGCACTGGAAGGAGGTGAGGACAAATGATATGATGCGGGGGAGGTTACGTGAGGGGAGGCAGCACAAAGGGACACATCGGTTGTGGCGTGAGGAAAAGTAACTGTGTGCGGTCCGGGCGCAATGGAATGAGGGGAGGAAATTGAATGTGATGCAGGTGCAGTGACAGGTGGGGAGACGGCAGTGGCAGCATGAGCAGCGGTGAATATAGGTGCAGGGGAAGGAGAAGCAACTGGGTGCAACATGGGTGGAGTGTACTGAGGGTATGATACAGGTGCAATGACATGAGGGGAAGTGACAGGGGGGGAGGCAGGAGCCGTAGCATAAGCGGAGGCGTGGAAAGTGAGGCCTGAGTGCAGGTTCTCTGTGTGTGTCGAGGGTAAGCTCGGCCCAAATGTCGGTGCATGGGTGAGCGAGACGGGAGGGGCAAAATGCGGAGAAGCCACGGCATGGCGGTTTAAGGAGCGTACCTCGGTGGAGGCAGAAGCAGGCCTACTAGAGGCTTCCCGTTGTGGTTTCTCTGCAGGGTCGATTGTTGCGCTTTGGGTCACCTCTTTCCTTATCCTACGAGTCGTGAGTCTTTGTGCCCTGCGTAAGGCTTTGTCACTCTTTGGGGGAACTGCTGGAGGTTTTCCCAAACGCGACATATCGCTGCTGAAGCTGCAGGCTGACACCGGCCTCTCGTAATCATACAGTCCTCTCAAATCTGCTACGTCAGCAGCACTGGTGGCAAAACTCTGTACATCCTCGGACATGTTACTGATGACTGACGGGGAGTCGTCGTCGTCCAGAGCAACGCTTCTCCTGGAGAAGGGCCTGTGATGTGGGACAGGAACTGAGTATTCTTGCGACGTCGATGCAGGCTGAGAGGCGGAGGATTCGTTAATTGGAGTGAGTCGGTTTAAGCCTGCGATCGTGTCGGGGTGGACGGGCGTTCCGGTGTTCCGACTCGTTATCTCTTGTTCATTCCCTCTTCTCTCTGCTCTCCCTTCCATCGGTGAACTCACTCTGGACTCTTCTACAAAATTCTTATGAAAGCGTGGTTTAACCGATTTAGTGAAAGAAGAACCTTTGGTGTTATCCTTCACTCTGAACATCAACATTTTGGCGCCGAGAGCAGGGGAGGAAGTATTGGAGCGTGGAAGAGGAGGAGCATGTGGCCCGTGTGACCTTCTGTGCGATCCAGAGTCTTCCGGAGGTACAGATGGATGTTTTTTTTGTTGTAGGGGCAGTGGGGAGAGTGTTTGTCTTTCTTTGGGGTTCTTATCTTTCGAGCTGATGGTGTAGTACTGAAGAGCATCCATCAAGAGTGCTGCCCGTTTCTGCTCCTTGCTGGTCGAGGTTTTCTTTCTTTGAGTTGTGCAATGTTCTTCTTCCCTCTTGGCCACGATATCATCGGCACTTATCAGCTCTTCACCTTCGGCCTCTCTTGGTTTTGCACTCGTGTTTGGCTTTTGGTCAGCACGGGTTGTCTCTTTGTCCTCACGGGTCATCTGTTCAACTCTTTTTTGCCTTTCTCTCTTCTGCTCATCTCTCATGCGCTCTTGAATCTTTTTGATCCTTGTCTCCTCCACAAGTCTCCGCTGCTCAATCCTCTTGGCTAGGCGTTGCTCCTCGATGAGCACGGCTCTCATCTGCTCTTCCTCTTCAGCAGTTCTCTCTCCCGGTCTCTGTTCCAGTCTGTTCCTTTCCCCAACCGATGTGCTTTCTCGCCTTTCCTGTTGGGCTTTCAGCGGGTGTCCTCCTTCTCTTTCTGTTCTTCTTCCATCCTTTCCTTGATGTGTTCGCCTGCCCTCGATTTGTTTTCCCTTTCTTTCCTCTTCCATCCTTTGGGCCGTTTCTTTGAGTTTTTCCCACCGTGCCGCTTCTCTTTCAGCCCGTTTTTTCTCTTCTGATATAAATACCCTCCTCTCTTCTATCCTAGCTTTTATGTCTTCTGCAATTGTATCTTGCCTTCTCTTGGAAGCGCTTTCCTCTTGCTCTCGTTTGGCTTTTGTCTCTTCTTGACAAGTTTCAAGGTTTTCTTTTCTTGATTTTTCAGAATTTCTTTCTCCTGCTCTGTCTTTATTTATATTGTTTTTAATTTTTGAAGTCCCATCTGGATAAATTGGCTCCATAGTGGGTTTTGTGTCAGAGACTTTTTCCCTGAGCACCAAACAATTAATTGAGGTCAATCCTGACGTGTTTTCTGTTGCATTTGGAGCATCAAGTAGTTTTTGTTGTTGTGACTGAGGATTTTCTCTTGCTTTGTGCCGTGAGGAAGATGATGTTGCGTCTTGCCTACGATTATTATTTTGTTGACTAACTATTTCTCCATCCACCTTTGGGACCTCTTCTCTGTTGACCTCATTTTTAACTTGAGCTTTTGGCGTTACTTTTCTTTGTGTGGGCTGTTGTAGCTCTTTGTCCAAATGTTCTTCATGATGTTTGACATCAGATACGGTTTTCTCTTGTCTGTCCTTCTCTCCCAGTTTGAACATCCCTGTACGCTGATGCTGTTTCTCAGTTATGGGAAACACGACTGGTTTGGGCTCTTTGTTGACTTTGGTGTTGAGCTCTGTCTTTTTGGGTGGGCTTTTGTCTTTCACAGGCTGCTCTTGTGGGTCAACACTGAATATTGGGCGTCTGGCATGACGGGACTGTATCAGTGGAAAGAATCCTTCTTTTTTGTGAGGAGGGAATTCCTGAATTGTGTTTTCTCTGTCTTCTGAAACAATGACTTTTAATCTGGCGTAGTCGGCAAGGGCTGATATCTCAGGAATTGCAGACACTCTGTTCTTTGGTTTTGATTTGACTTCTGACTCCTCGCTTGCCAGCTGTGAATTTCTTGAGTTATGTCTTTCCCTGACTGATAAATTTGATCTAAAATCTGAATGTTGTTTTCTCACATCCACCATTTGGGCAGCCGCAATATTTTCACAGTTCTGTGATTCCGACGGACGATCGCTTTGCTTCAAAGTGTTCTTTTCTGTTGCGCCTCTTCTTCGCATTCTCTCATTTTGAACTTGTTTTGTGGAAGATACGGACGTGCTCTGATCCGAAGGTTGGTTGGAATGTTCCACTCCCTTTGAAACGTCTGGGACATTTGTGTGCGTGCTATTATTTCTAAAGAGTGCTCCGGGTATCCCTTGAACTTGGAAATAGTCTTCCTCACTGGCTTCTACATTTGAAATTGGAGTCTGTGCTACGACGGTCCCCCTGTCTTCTGTTTTTGTATTTATACTCATGCTATTGTGTTGATCTATGTTTTTCATTGAGTCAGTCAATTTTCTTACACTGTCTTGTACACTTAGTTTGTCTTCCATCTTAACGTTCCTCTGCTCCCCACAGCCTTCTGAAGTGGAATGTTTATTTTGATCATTTTTGATTGATGCGCTCGTGTTTTCCACCGCAATCGATGATGCTTGATGTTGATGTTCCTCAACTGCAGCCACATCAGAGCACGTTGTGCTCTGTTGTTTCTCCACACTGTCACTCTCGGTTACTGCTGGGACGACTCCGATGACAATGTTGTCTGTATGAACATCTTCGAGGTGATTCGTTGTTCCCGTCTTTGACTCCTTGCATTTTGAAGATGCATTCATGCTTTCAGTCTTAATTAATTGGGGGGTGGTACTGTCATTTCTGTTTTCTTCCAGTAGGAGTGCACTCTTATCCTCTATGCCGCTGATTTCAGATGGATTTATGTCAGATGCCGCATCCTGTTTCAGGGATGGTGTGACGGATCGAGTTTCGGCAACAGCCTTGATGGAATCTTGGATGCAATTGAGTCCTGTGTTTATTCCTTTGGCCGTGTCTTGCTTTAAATGTGGATGAATTTCTTTTGTCTTAATTTCCTCTTGATCTTTGTGGCACTTCTTTGCTGGGTCGAAGGTTTCAAGTGTGCTTCCTGCCATTTCCAATGTTGCTACGTTTTGAAGGAGTTGAGTTTCGGTTGGTGCTTTATTTATAGAACTGAAAGTGAGTGTGGAGGTTACATCTTTTCCAGGCATGGGGCCTGTGACGTGCGTTTCGCTTTGGGGTCCTGCATTGATATTACACTGCAAGGGAGAGGCCATTTTCTCAGTCACATTCTCGTTGATGTTTTCCTCTATGGTTTTTTCATGATGAATATTCATACCAACTTTATTTGGCATTTCCTTTTCTGTAGGTTGAATTTCCTTCGCATGTGTTGTGTTAATATGGATCAAACATTCACTTTTCTCGCTCATTTCTGTCCTCGAGTTGAGGAAAGACGTGTCAGGCTCAGCCCTACTTTCTTTGCCCTCCTCAGCGTTCAACACTTTATGATCATTGCTCACTTTTTCAGTCACAATTATTTCCATAATCGGCAAACTGTCCTCTGACACAGAGTTCATAGTCTGCCCACAGGCAAAGTCTTTGTGAACAACTACATGTTGGCTTGCATCTTGCTGTGACTTCATTCTGCCGACGGGTGGATCAGGTTTGTGCAAAAGTGAATCCAATTCCGGTTTTTCAGAGTTTCCATCAAGCTTTACTGCTGCGTTTTCTTTGCTGTACTTTGATTCCTGATCCTCATTTTGTATTGGTGACCTGATTTCATGATGATCTGCTCGCTGCTCTGCACTCACAGAATGAGCTGGTGTCATTTTCATCTCTGCGGTTGCAACGTCTGGGGCGGAGTCATCACTCTTCATGGGAGGTTCATTCTGCGTTTGATTGACAGTTTGATTGCCGATTGCTTCGGAACTGAGAAGTGCCTTGTCCTCCATTCCTGATGATCCTATCTGATATTTAGTTTCGCTACTTGATATTGAGATTCCTCTGGCGACATCGTGCGATGGAGGTTTGTGCTTTAAATTAAGATTCTGACTAGCTGGTAGTGATTTGGTGGCGGTTTTAGAAGTGAAGACCTCTTGTAAAGCGAAACCTTCCATCAGCGCTGAAATCTCTTTCTCAGCATGAGCTTTTATTTTGGAAGTCAGAATCTCTTGTTTTGTCTGAGCTTTCTCTTTCGGAGGCATTGCTTTCTGGCGCTCTGATTTATGTTTTGTTTCAGGATTTTGAATGGACTCCGAACGTGTCTGTTGTGAAACAACAGAATGAGAAGAAGGATCAGAAGATTCAAAATTTTCAATTGTGCCTTCCTGTCCAATATCAGAAACTGTGCCACCAGTTGCTCTTTTATCTACACAAGGAGGTAAATTGCCTGCCTGAGATAATTTAAATTCATTGGATGACTTGCTGTAGATATAAAGACTCTCATTTCCTTTATTGGAGTTGACTTTCTCATTATTATTGAATTCACCACTGACTGTGAGATCATCACCATTTGATTTGTTGGTATTAACTTCTGTAATATCAAGTGGCAGCGCAGATGAAGTTAAATTGCCATCTTTTGAAGAAATGCTTGGCCTGGATGACATTTGGTGTGAAAGTGAACGAGTAAAGCCATATTTCTCTCTCAGACTTTGAAAATAATCAGCCCCATCCTCTTTTTGATTTGAGTTATTTGCTATTTTTGCAGCTGAATTGTCCTCATGTTGTGCTGTCTGCTGTGTTGCATCTTCTTTTGCAACACCTTCCTCCTTTGTGATAATTGTACACCTGACTTTTCCCTTTTTGTCCCCCTTCATCTTTTCCTTTATCTTTGCAAGCTCCGCTTTAGCTTTGGCTAACTCCGTTTTTACTTGGTCAACTTTTGTGGGCTCACTGTTGACGTGAGGTTGCGTTGTGTGGATTGCTGTGAGCTTTGATGGTCTTTGCTTCATGTGTTGGTGTTTTACCAGTGCGACTTTAGCTAGCTCCATGTTGGTTAGCTCCATCTTAGCCAGTTCTGCTTTTTTGGCAACAGAATTGGCCTCTTTGGCAGCATGTTTCACTTCTTTAGGTTGAGTGTTAACTTGTGATTCTTTCTCAGCTTTCTTTTCATTTTGCTTGTGTCTTCCACTGTGCACTTCCATTTGTGTGCTAGTGTGTTCCATTTTAGCTTGTAGTTGAGCTTTTTCCTTGTTGACTTGCTTTGCTACAGTTTCGTCCCTAACATTTTTCGCTTTGACTTCCTCCAATATTTTCTGTGAACCTTCTTGATTAATTCGACCCCGTATTGCCTCAACCTCATCCAGTATGTTATTTTCATTTTGAGATGGTTGAGTTCTTACTGACTCTAATGGTCTCTGTTTGCCTTGAAGTTCCTCCAAGTCAGCTTGCTCGGTATGGACTCGTTCCCTCTGTACCTCTCTCCTCTGTTCAACTTGTACTTTTGCATCGTTGTTTTCTTCGTTACCATCTCCAATTTCACTTGACGTTCTTGTTGGTTTCTCACTGGTTCTGTCTTTTTGTTTTTCATCATGTTCCGATTTGACCTTGGCTGCTGTTATTTCATCAGGCGCCGGTCGCGCTGGTTCTGCTTCAACTGAACCAGTCTGCCACAAAGCACACTTGTCTTTGGGGTGTCCCCCATGAGCACACTGTGGAACTTTAGACTGCTCTGTTTGTCTCTGCTCTGATTGTATTTGTTTTAATGTGTTTTTCAAAGCCTTGACATCAACCAATTGTCCGTCCTTCACCTGGTGGACCTTTTCTGTCCTCTCATGGACTGATAGCGAACTGTTTTGGCTATTTGATGTGTTGCGTTGCTCGGCCACTTTTGGCATTTCGTCCTCGAATATTTGTGCACATACTTTTACTTTTCTCGGACTTGTTTCTTGATTTTGCATAGATTCGTCAATTTCTTGATTTACCATTGCATGATTGTTCTGTCGTAAATAATTCTCTGTCCTGTCTTTTCCACAAAATGTAGAGTTTTTAACAGACATATTACACTGTGGGGTCCTTCGGGATTCTTTTCTTGTGTCCTGCTGACCCTCTCTTCTTTGGTCATCTCTTGGTGAACTGATCTGTTTTTCGGTGATAGTTTGTGGGTTAGCCTGAACATGGGGATGTTTTTCTTTTAAGGGTGAGGTGTCGTGTTTCCATGGAGGTACAACTCCTTTCAGAGCCAATTGTTTTGCATTTGGGTTATTTGGAGGTCCCCACCATTCTTTTGAAGCATTACTATAATTGTGTTTGTTCTGATTTAGTTGAACCACCTCAGAAGAATGGCTCGAATATGGTTCTTTCAAATCGTCACTTTCCCTTGGTAAATAGTCTGTTACTTGATTGTTTCCACCCATTTTCCAGTTCACGTCCGTGGTGTTAAAAGATGATTTATTGGTGAACACCTCCCCTCTCACCACCTGATTGCCAGCCACGTCCTGTTTAAAGGGAGAATATAATGGCAGCTCTTCACTAAAATTCAAACCAGTAGTCAAACGGTTGCTGGTGTCATTTTCATGTTGTCTCTGAGCCGTCTTGTAGTCTGAAACGTGCCCGGTATTGGGCTTAGAATTCATTGGAGGAGAAAAAAGTCTGGAACTGTGATAGGGTTTAACATATTGATGTGAGGCTCCATCAGTCCAGCTGGATTCCTCGATGTCTCCTTGTAAATGCTCAGGTATATCAATCACAATGTCTTTGGATTCCCAGAGAGGAAGTTCTCTGCTTTTTTCTGTAGTCTCGCAGCCTTTAAATTTGGCAGAACTGTATGTACTTTTCACTCTCTTTCTGTTATCTTTGAGATTGAAGAGGAGGCTGCTGGCTCTGGATTTGTAGCTTGGCATCCTTACATCAGGCATAGCCCCCCTGCTTTCGGCACGCACCGGTGGATGTTCCATAACTTGGGAATAACCTACCTTCTGTTGACTTTCTGGTGGCTCTGCTTGGGACATTGGAACTTGTGGCGAAAGCATATGACCAAGAGTGGATAAAGTACTGCTGCTTTGATTTGCAGCGTTTCGCTCCGTTGTGACTGGCAATAGAGTGTCTTTGCTCCGAAAAGCTCCACGTCTATTAGCTGTCATCCCTGCATTGTTGTTTTGCTCTGTCATTACTTTGATCTGTTGGTGGAGGGCGTCAACAGAGCTGAGGGTTTCCTGAACATGACGAGACATCTCTACAGTGGGCGATGCTGTTGATGGCCGTCTGGTTGGAATTCTGTTTGTTCCAAGACTTTGTGTCCTCATCCTGTGGGGATAATGTACGGCCTGCTCAGACTCACAGCGCTTTTCCAAGGCAGATGCTTTCTGCAACCTTGTGGATGTTGAAATGGATTGTAGAGGATGGTTGGGAACCTCAGGGGCCATCATCGTACTGTGGTGCCTACCACTCCGCTCTTGAAACGTAGAGGAAGCATTCATTTGGGGTTCCAGTGAAAGCTCCTTGCACATGGGTGTGTGGTTCCACTTGGGGAACTCTGAACAGTGCATATGTCTTGAAACTTCTCCTTGTTGGAACTGGTTATGGTCTCGCCATACTCTGAAGGGACTGAATTCGCTGTGTATAAAGATGTTGGTGTTACAGTCCACTTGTGTCATCATAGTATAGTTATTGTGGGACAATCCCATAAAAGAGGAGGCAGCGTTCATGTGAGGCACCCCAGCTGCTTCAGTGGAGTAAAAGTTGGTGTCCTGGGGTGAGAAATGGCCAAACATGGAGATATGACCATTGGTAACATTTTGCTGATATGATGAAGGCGTGTTCATCAAATCTGGTCTATTCCAACGTGCCTCATCATTCCCCTCTCTGAGTTGATCCTCCATAACTGCTCCACCCTCAGAGTTAAATGCTCTGATGAGTGAAGAAACTCTGGAACGGCTTCTTTGATGCCGCAAACTCAAGTCTGTGGCTCCGTTGCTAAAATAGCTAAGTGGGTCTTCTTCAAGATATTTATCCTCCTGGGTCATCCCCATTAAGGAATGTTGGAATGTGGCAGAAACCCTCCCCGGTGTCCCGTCTTCGCAAACATCCCACTGTGGATTTCTGTTCAACTCTGCCCCATACATTCCGTCATGAGTCCAATCATGTTCATACTGCTGCACCATCAGGCTGAAACGCTCATGAGCTGTTCTTTTAAGCTCCTCCCTTTCACCATCCTCATTCTCCAGCCCACTCCGACTGAAGGCGCGCTGTCTGTCCCTCTGGAGGCAAGGTGAGGATGGACCCAGGTCCGAGTCATTGTAAATGGCCTCTTCTCCAACGCAGAGACTCCTGAAGGCTTTGTCTGTGAGACTACGGACTTCACGGTCCGTCTCGTCCAATAAGGATCCACCGCTTGATGTGTCACTAAAACCTCCGTCGCTGTGCTTCCGATGTCCGCCATTCTTTCGGCTCGAGCGACGTTTCTCCACTGATGTCATGATGCAGGCTCGCCAACAGTGAGCTGAGTCGTTCACTCCAACTGTCACCTCAGCAACTCATACAATGTTTCTTTGCAGATCTTAAGAACCCCGGCTTCAAGGTCCCAGCTATTAAATAGCCGTGCATCTCAGTTGTGCTTCATCTGAACAAATCTTGAAAATTCCCTACAAAACACAAAAAAAGTTGGATTATCATTTTAACATCAGATAATGTCTTAAGTGAATTGTGCCTTTCGGTCTCATGCAACCAGTTCGTTTTCTTTAGCAACGGTCTTGGATTTCAGAACCATTAATTTATTAGCAAATTGTGACAACAGAATTTTGTCAAAAGTAGGATTAGAGATACACATATTGACATGTTTCCAGGAAGAGACACAATTACAGTGAAGCTAATACTGCTTCTTAAAATAAACCTTAGAACAGGACACGATTGAGGCACACACATGGGCAGGCAGGGCCAGTGAGACACACACCAGAGCAACACATGAATCACAAATTAAAATCCCTTTCAACCAAAGTCCAAAAATCACAAAATCAACATTGCAGGCAGGACATGCGGCTTGTGTTTTGTTCGACACTGATGCGAAGCTACGACTCCATTTACAATTCCTGTACTGTATGTGATTCCCAAAACAGTCTTGTAAATCCCTCCGCTCAAAGAGTCTGACCTTGCCCGGCGTGTTTGTGAAAATTTGCATTGTTGCTATGCGCCCAAAAGACGTGCTCACGTGAGTTATTTGGGGAAGTCAAATTGTCTGCACCACCCTTTTGCCCTGAAATAACCCTCTACACTGCAATCTTTTTACCATTTACAAACACAGGCTTTTTGTAAGGTATATTTATTGATTGAAAAAAGATAATGCATTCGTATCTTTTGCTATATTTAAGGTCTACTTTTGATCGACAACAATGTGCTTTTTTTTTTTAAACTAATGTTCAAGTGTTGGAAAAATATTAGCATCTTAGTTTTCTGAGAGTCTCAACTAATGACATTCCATTAACTCACATTAACTGATCTTGCATCAGCCGCTTATTTATTTTGACATGTTCTGATTGACTTTGCACATATTGCTAATTACACATTAGAATTCAAATACAATTCATACTTGGACATGGCTTTTTAAAAAAAAATTTGAATTAATTGAACATACATGTTTTTGGCGTGTCGGTCAGGGGAAGCGGTAGTACCTGGAGCAAACTCATACATGCATGAGAAAAACATGCAAAATATGCAAAGAAAGGGAAGAAACCAACATCCAAACTGCAATTTCAGAACTATTAGGAAGACATGATACGAACGAGAATGCCATGATGTCCTCACTGAAATCCGTCACTAATTTTGGCTAAACAACATCATGTGCTTCAACTTAACCCAACACTTGTTTCTCTGCAGTAAAGTAGTCACAGTGACTTGTTTATAAAAGTATTTCTATCAAACGTATTTTTAGATTTTCAAATAACATTCAAAAGCTGCAATAACTGCCCTGATTTTCTTGGAAGAGGGTCACAAATTGTGAGCAATAGCATCACATGCGGTTGTGTTTTATTTTAGCTGCCAAACTGGGGAGAACCATCATCAACAATCATTAATATCTTCTTACCTGGAAGGCATCCAGAAGTATTTAAAGCACATCTAAGCTCTACAGCTGTGCTGCCATGGTGCACCTACATCACATAGAATACTTTAAAAACATCTTTCCACATCGTTTTAAGTACAAAAGACTAATAGGCAGACAATATTATGTGACAAGAAAACACAATTAAATGTTGCCGTCTTCTACGGTGGCTGTTGAAAGTGAAGCTATTTTTTTGGGGCATGAAAATCAATTCTCATTTAATTTTGCATATGATTGGTTTATTTTGGTGCAACGAGAGGCCCCTGACTTGAAAATGGAACAGTGGCAGGTCCAAGCGTAGACAGAACCGCAACTAATGTGTTGTTTCAAGTTATGATATATGATTTTATTCAGTATTTCTAAATTAGCCCAAATGGTTATCAATGTGGTTACAGTACCCGCATTCAAATACCAACATATAGATCATGTAGGATGAAAGATATTTTCAGAGCTCTACGTTGTCCTTCTAACCATCTATTTATTTCATTGAAGTGTCTTAAAGAAAAATGTCAAGTGAGGTCTTACCTTCCAAGGTAATATTCCATCTTTTAGGCCTTCCAGTGATTCCAAACTCCCCCTCCCCAAAAACAGGCCTTGGAGGGAGTCCTGCCTTATCCCCTCACTGGCCGCACCGTCTTCACCCTCTAAACCAGGTCCTCTATGAAGTTCGGTTTGGGACCCTCGCTCGGGCGCCGGTTTCGGGCCGCGGCGCAAACAGAAATAGAGGAGCAGTCCCAGAGAGAGTTTCCATCATGGGGGGACAGAACGGGGGGCTCGGAGCTGGCGTGCAGGTCTACGAGATCCTGTGGTGTCGAGTATCACATGGATGAAACAAACAGCCTGGCAACTATTTTTAAATGAGTACAGCTCACTCAGGAATGAGCTTTGGGCAGACGAGGAAATATTCACCGTGGATACATTTATGAGGAGATATGATTTAAAAATAAATAAATACATTTTGCAGTAGTTATTTTGGGGTTTGTGACATAAATGGCTTCACACTTAGAGCGTCAATTGCTCATTAATACAACCCAATCGAGCCCGTATACAGTATTCTCTGTCTTCCATTTTCCAGTAGACCTTATCATGAGCCAATCTACCCGACTACAGCTTCTCTCACCCACCTCGAGCCGAAAAGGCCATGAGGGAGGAAGGAGGGCGGGCTGGTGCCCTCCCACAGCCCGTTGCTATAATAAGAGATTGCAGCATCAGATTGTTTCCTGAGATTCTTGGCGGGTGCGCGGCTCGGCCCGACCTGGCAGCGTGATGGACACGCACACATGGGCTGCCCGGGTCACACGCTCTCACTGCGCATTTACTACTACGTGTACTGTACTCATCGGTCCAAAAGTATTTGGACGTGAACGGTATTTTGGATGTGGGCTGTTAGGGGATTTAGCCTTTAGCCTTTCACCACCACAAGTGAGTTTCAAAATAGGACATTCAAGAATTACAAACATGCACACAAGGCACAAAATGTGAGAAAGATTTGGTTTTTGGGTGAGATTTCGGGATGCTCGTTTAATTGCATTGTAACCTTTTACAGCCAAGTGAACTTAATTTGAAAACATTTTTGATGGGTTCAATGTGTTTATACTTTTGGCCCAACTTGCTGTTTTCTAATAAGAATCCAACCAGCAAAGTTCAGTTAGAATTGGTATTCCAACAGTCCTCTTCAACACGTCGGCCATATTTTGACATCCTCAGCCTTAACACTGCACCTAACAATTGATAAACAAGACCTCACTATCAAGATGCTTCAAACGGGGAGGTGGCGACTGTGCTTAGCATGTCAGAATGTTAACAGCAGGTCACAGCAAAAACACTGGAAGAGTCACAAAAAGGCATCTATCTAATTCATCTTTTTTTCCTCCCATAAAACATTTTGTTTTGAGATCACTGACAATGTTCTGTTGTGTTCTTTAAAGTTAATCCGGATGTTAACTTCCCCCCCCCCCCCAAAAAAAGACACACATGTACAATACAGTGTCTATTTTTATCATATGTTCTTTAGCTTTATTTAATTGACATAGAAGGACTATTCATGGTATTACCTTTTAATATAAAATATAATAATAAATTAAGAGCACATTTAATATTCTTATCATTCTATATGATTATAATACATATTAGTGATATGTTATGAAATATTGTTATAACACATTAATATACAGTCTATACACCTATATATCATAAAATCATATTTCTATTATATTTATATTTTGTGTGTGTGTGTGTGTGTGTGTGTTTCCTTAACCTAATGTGTGCTATTTGGAGGCAGAAGAGTCCTGCACACTAGTTCTCTCTAGTGGAAAAATTCCAATCAAAGACCCCAATCTTCATATTTCTTAGTCCAAGTGTACATTTCATCTGATTTTGTTGCAAATGTTTTCAGTTTGATCATTGATCTCAAATGTTGACTGGGAGGCCCTCAGCTTGCTGAGTAAGAAGAAATGAGCTAGAGTGGCACACGGCCCACCTGCACATTAGTGGCTGCAGCATTAAAATCTGCTTCGTTTGGAATACCACAATTCAGAGATGATCTTAATTGATCCTAATTGATTGGGTTATTGATCAGGTCTGGTGCAGGAATTAAAAGCAGACATGGTAATATAGAGCGGGTAGTTTCTAGCCCCTGAGATGGACTCTGCATCATGAACTGTACTGTCAGTTCGGGTGATGCGTGTGTGTGTGTGTGTGTGTGTGTGTGTGTGTGTGTGTGTGTGTGTGTGTGTGTGTGTGTGTGTGCGCGTGTGTGTGTGTGTGGTTTCAGAACACATTTGACCACATGTCTGCAAAAATATTTCATTACTGCAACAAAAGGCCATTAACTGCAATGTAAGAGCTTCTATCAGCCACATTCTTCCCATGTTTGTCTGCTTTTCTGGCTCCTCTCCAACTAATTTGATATAACAATGCAACACACAACGACTTGTACAATCATCAATGATGCCACATGCTGCCGCTGAATGTCAACACCAACTTGACTTCTTTATGAAATATTAAAGCCGGGAATTACGGGCAGAACTTAATGATGATCGGAGTCATTACAACTCCAGCACGCTTTGTTTTGGCTTGTAATGGTTCAATTCCACAGCAACTGTATTCAATTTTTGGGAAGCCGTAATGTGTTTTTCTACATCTTTTGTGAGAATGGAATTGGATTGCGATGTACAGATTGGTGCTTTTTTTTTAACCATTTGTTTCAGGATATTAGCTGCCATGCCACTCTCCATGACTTTTTTTAAAAACCATTTCTATCAGGATAGTAGCCGCCATAATGCGTGTGTGTGTGTGTGTGTGTATATGTAAATATATATTATGCTCAGTAATTTATCATTTGCATTTTTTCTTCACTTAGTATTATTGTGGTTATTTATTTATATAATTTTGATTTATAGTCATAGAAGTATGACAAACACATGCACAAATTTGTATCTCTCCTTTGACTTGAATATTCTTCTTTTTTTTTTTTAAAGAAAAGCAATTAGAGACGACCCACCGACCGGCTTGATTGGTCGATGCATTTGAAACCTGCACACAGATGCGCCGTCGCCATGTACAATGTGACAACACTTTTGACGTGAGCTCTCTTCCCCTTGTCTCAGCAGGGTGTCACTTCATCAATTATTGAAGCTCTACTTCACGGTAATACATAATTTCTCATCAATTATTCACGATAATGTGTGTGCAGTTGACTTAATTGTGTTATTGACTTATCAAAAGTCATTTCCTGAAAATCCTCCAGGATGGGGATCTGTTCCATCACGGGGAGGGAGGAAGTGATCAAATCATCATAATAATTAATACAGTAGACATCGGCTGTTATGTGAGGTCATCTTGTTCAAGTGGACCACGAATACGCTGAGATGATCACATTTAATGGGCTTTATTAAGAGGCAAGAAGAAGATTCCTCCAAGTAAATGAATGATAAACATCGGGTGCGATGCTCTGCGGGCTTTCAAGATGAGCTGCTAAATAATGGATAAGAACAGATGGCTGCAGTGAGAGCAACATGAGCGCCTACATGTTAAATTGTTTTCAAGAACATGTCACAACGGCAGCCGAGCTGTGTTGGCTGTCTGTCGGTCATCGCGCTAACAAAAGAGAGAGACACCCGGGCTGCTTTTCACTTCCCCTCGACTGGCACGTGGACACAGTTCCGCTGATGACGGCTGATTGGATATTACTGTCTTTGATTAAAGTGCACGTTCACTTCAAGATCAACGATGATTGATTTGTGGAAATACACACACACACACACAAAAAGGCAGCAAAAACGCTGCCGTGAAGTTACTCTTTACATGCATCAACATTTACAATAAGTAAGCATGGGCCCACTGAAGTGGCATATTCACATTATCCATTGGCTATTCCTGGAAGTAACACATGGGGTGAATATAAAAAGTCTACACACCCCTGTTTGACTGCCAGATTTTTGTGACATTATAAAAAGCAGACAAGATTAATGATTTCAAAATGTTTTTTCACCATTGATGCAACTTGCAATACAACCTCTGCTTAAGTTAATTTTAAAAAAGAAATCTTTGAGCGCAAAGTCATATGAACGACTCGGTTGTTGTGTACACTCCCTCTTAACTATCGCTGTGGTTGTGTTCAGAATTCAATTCAAACTCAAATGAGAGACAGCTCACTTTTTCTTCAGCTGGACCAAGGAAGGACCTTTAGTCAACCTTTAGTGAAGTGAATTATTGTGAATTATTATTAATTGCAAATAACAATTCGTATTTGCACAAAACCTTCAGACTTCCACTAGAAAGCGTCAACATTTTCCGCAAACTTCACATCAGAACTTCACGTGGGTTCATCACATCGTAAACACAACCACATTCCCAGTTCAAAGAGGGTGCGCATACTTGTGCAACCACATTCTCCAAGTTCTTTATTTTTACTGCTCTCGAAAAAAGAATAATAATTTGAGCTGTACAGGCCATGCACATTAATGGTGGAAAGAATTCTTTAAGGATTTATCTTGGTCTTTTTTTTTTGGGGGGGGGGGGAAACAAATGGCATTTGAACAGGGGTGTGTAGACTTTTTATATCTACTGTACAGTTAACCCCCAAATGATTCATACACGTATACATTTTTATTCAATCAATTAGATATTGGCTATTTATATTTTAGCTGGGAAAGACACCAGAAAGTGGTAAAAGGCTGTAAGATGATTTTTTTCCCCCCTAATTCTACCAGAATGCACTTTGTCAATACCTGCATAAGGAGTGTTTAGGTCTTAATAATGTTCTCGCTCAAGGCTTCCCGCCAAAGTAAAACCCAGCAAATGTAGCTTGAAACTCCACGTACAAATAAATACTGATAAAGAATTAAATGAGTCAATTCAAAAAATGAAATGAAGATTATAGTCTCAAAGTGACTCAAATAATATTTTAGGTCGTCTGACGGCTGTCCGCAAAACCGTTTCGTTTCCCAAACCGGTAATTGAAAATCCTTTCTGTAGATTATTCCAGAAATTTATCCGGAAACATGAAATGGTGCAGCTAATTGTGCTTGAAATGTCAATGAAAAATACCGGTAGTAGCTTTTGTTTTTCTAAAAATGATTCATATGCCGTATGCTATCGATTTTGGTGAAACTGAGAATATTCTATTCCACTTTACATTTCGAACACTGAATGCGCATGCAACAAGAGAAAGGGTATGAATAATAATCATCATTGTAACAATCGGATGTCATTTACAAGCCCATTTTCAACACTTTACCTCAAAATGTGTCCAGCGTTTGAATCATCTCGGACTTAACTGCATTGGTCCATCAAAGAGTGCAGCAAAACGGATCCCAATGTGTGTGCATTCGTGAGGTCAACAAGTTCCCCCGTATGTTTGTCACAAACGGTAATATCAATTCTTCAAAAGAGTCCAATAAATAGTTAGATCTCGTGCACGCTCCATTGCTGCGCTTCGACGAGCCCTCAGCTGTCACTCGGGTGTTGTCCACACACTCACTTCTTCTCCACGCCGTCCTTGTTGGAGCAATGAGGGTGCTTCTCCGGGACGCTCCCCATCAGCTTCGAGGTCAGGTTGGGGCTGGAGGCGTCCCCGCCTCTCGTCCCGCCTGCTTCCGCCTGCGCCGGAGCACCCGCGGGGGGCCTCACCATGCCCGCCCCGGACGCCGAGGCGGCGGCGGCGGTGCCGCCGAGCAGGTTGGCCGACTGCAGCACGGCCTCGGAGTGCTCGCGGGCCTTCATGCGGAGGGCGGCCACGCTGGCTGTCCGGTTGCCCTGGCAACCGTAGGGAGGCAGGAAGGACAAGCCCATGGGGTCCGAAACGCAGCAGGAACACAAAGCGTTACCTGAAAGGCAAACGCGTTCAACATTGTGGAATGCTGACGATCGGAATTTCGATGATCGTTGTTGTGATGAGGATCACCTTTCAAAGTGGCGACCTGAGAGAGCGCCTGAGCATAAGTGGCGGAGTTGAGGAGGGTCCCTGGTAGACACGATGGAAAGAAGGGACCACCGGGACCCACCGGCCTGTTCATACTGCCCAAAACAAAGAATCTCCAGGTAACACACACTTTCATATGCATACTCGGTGAAATACTTTACATGCAAAAAAATGTGTCTTATGTTGTTGTTTCTCAACTTCATTATTAATGTGAAGTGTCCGATTACATCCATCCAGCATCCATTTTCTAGTCTCACTGGCATTTGGTAGCTGAGACTTCAGTAGAGACCGAGCCGACTCAGTCCACCTCGAATACCACCACTGTCAAGTCACGATTATAGAAAACATTCAAATCAAATAAAAATGCCGTACACTGTACAAGGATGAAAAATGCGTGGAAGTGACAAATGGACCAAGCGGTGCCCGTCGTGTGCCCTCCTTTTTTTTTGGTCTTTTGTTTTTCACATAGTTTAACTAGAAAGCCATTTGTAAGAAGGGGAGCCAGTGTTTGGTTTTTTTTCGGGTGGTTGTTTGCTGGATTTGAATTTGAAAGAAAGTGTCACATTGTTCATTTAGTGTCAGTTGCAATGGTCAGAATTACGGATTCTGAAGGGTTTGGGAAAATTATATTGACATGGCGGCACATCAAGGTTGAAATCTGATTAGACGAGGAAAAAAAAAAGTCAAGCACACATGCATACTGGAAGCGGTGGAGCGTCGTGAAATGCGACGAAACAAAGACAATAAATGTATACAATTTCATGAAACAAGAGAATTTATGTTGTAAATGTATGCCAGTGATTCTGAGAGTGTTTAGGGGTCAGAAGAAAAGACCTCGCTGGCCTGGATAACTAACTATGTCGTTTCATCGACGCCAATGTTCACACACAGACATGAAAGAGTTGACTGTTGAACCCTTTCGAAATCTGTTGCTCACCAAAACAGCAACAGCAAGGCAAATAAAGGAAATTAATACTTTGCACAGTATTAAAGATGAGATGATTCGGTGAATGTTCGACCTTTAACAACAGTAGCGTTCTGTCGACTTTGTACAATGTAGTGGACATCCACATCGCTGTGCCGGGGGGGAGATGCAGGAAATATTTGTTCAGGCTGCCTTTGCTCTTGCCATTTTACTCCATTTCTCCATGAGTCATTTTTATTTTTTTAAATTTGACCTGTACTGAACATTGTCATGTCACCGGAATGTTGTTTGAGGTGATCAAACAAACGCGGCCTCCGTCTAAATAGGCAGCTGTCCCCATCTGCAGTTGAGTAAATAAATTCCCCCTTTCCATTTTTTTTTTCTGAAATATGGTCTATATAAAAGAGCGACCAGCTAAAAATATAATGCAGCGACTACTAGTGAACTCATTTTGTATAGATCATCCACTGACAACTAATTACATTTTAGTGCAGAGCGAAGACGTTTTCCTAAACAAAGCGACTTTACAGTCATTTCCCAGTTTAATAATGCATGACGCTACAAGAGAAAATGCTTGTATATGCAGGATGTGGATCAAGCGTACAATTTGGTGTTGATCCAGTTTGATTCCGTGCTTAAATGCGACGGGTTTAAAGGCAACGTCGGGCTTTTGATCGCGTTGTTCTGATCTCACCTCTGTTGCATGTCCAGCGGTTCTTTGTGCTTCCTGCTGGGCTCCACCGGCGACTGAGAGTTGATGCCGCGTGCCGGAGGAGCGGCCTCGCTCAGGTGCTCTTTGCCTCCTTCTGAGTCCGTGCTTCCTCGTTCCGTCTTCCTCCACTTGGCCCGCCGGTTTTGAAACCAAACCTGCAGTGACACAATCAATGACTTTCTGATCATGTAAAGACTTAAAACGACTGTTACTGTACAACGCGTCCACAGGGGTGGGTAACTTATGACCCGTGGATCCGATTAGACCCCGCCAGCTTTTGATCCAACACACCAATATATATATATATATTTTAAAGGAATTATTCAGTCACTGCCTAACAGTTACAACATGACTAGAAAACATATTGCTTACAGTATATGCTATTCGGGTTTTGAATTAAATTACGTTGTAAATATAGTATGTATGTATATATATACTGTATATATATTTTTTTTTATTTAATATATGTATGTATGCCAAATGAGTAGTCTGTCACATATACGTAATGTTGTACGCCAAATATAATATTTATAGTTTATTATGTGAGTAGGTATGTCCAATATAGGCAGTTTAGTGTGGTATCTGAGTAAGTCATATCAAAGCTATTTAGTCCATTGTACAAATGGGTCAAGTATAGGCAATGTGGTGTGGCGTATGTTAAATATAAATAATACTTTGGATGGTACAACAAGTATGTCAAATATCAATTTGATAGTGGACTAATTAGTCAAGATCAACATACACAAAAAAATAAACGACATTTTTTGGCTCATGTTAGCATGTAATGGGCACATGGTGGATGTTCACCGAGCAACATGATTCAGTTAGAAAGATGGCTGTGCACTGTGTGACAAGTATTTGTCAAATATGTCATTTGTTGTCGTAGCTGTTTGAGTTTAGTGTGTCACATTCGTCACGTCTGTCAAATTGCAGCAGCATGCGCAGTCAAGATGCAAAAGTTGTAGCCAGCACGTGTGAGAACAAGTAGTGGCGGTATCTTTATCGAATGAAGGTCATAGCCTATAAGAACATTTAATTGAGCCATTTTTCATTATCATATTTTAATGACTTCCCACTGACAGTTGTGCAGCCCGAGAGAGGCGGCCATGAAGTCGTTTATTTGCCCATTTAGGGATTGTTTGACAACATCACATTCGATTAGGAGCACATTCGAGCGGGCATTAATCATGCCGTGCCAATGAATGGAGGTTACCTCTCCATTGTGTCATGTCAACAAGGCCGAGCAAACATGCAGACGGGACAACAATTCAGCCGACAGACTTATCTCACCCCTGCACCTTCCTGCTACAAGTCAAGCCCCCCACCCCCCACCCAATGCGAATCGCACACCCCCACCGCCACCACCTCTCTCAATGGCCTATAATTGCTCCATTCATCTCCATTTGCAGCGTGCTCTTAATGCAGGGGAGTCCCATTGACACTCAACAAAAAACGGGAGGAAGGATGGAAGGAGGGTGGGGGGGACAACACTGGACCAGAAATGACATTTATTTCCCAATAATAATGCAACTTTAATATCCCTGGTCGCACAGATTGAATAATACCCAGTCAGCAAAATTGGTCTGGCCCAGCTCTGGGGCAGACACGGCACGTACACTCGGCCCACATACCTCAATGAATGACGGTCCTGCAGTGGGCCGCATTCGGCCCAGATCTGAGCCGCATTGTAAAACCATATCTGGCCCTACTCCGGCCCGACGCTGGACCAGAACAGGTTCCTGATATCAGCCTGAATTCAACCTCAACTAAGCCACATCTTTCATGAGCCATATTTGACCCACATTAAAAAAAAAGTCTCAAAAACGACTGTGATAAAAATATATGTTTATTGTCATAATTTGTGAACCTCACATATAACTCCACATACACTGGAAAAATGCACTTTTCTTTATTTAACAGATTGGAGATGCAGCTTACTCTTGAACAGTATTTTTCTGTCCATCAAATTGTTGCGCTCTTCATGTCCTCTTGTCTTCTCCTGTCTCCATGACATCTTTGAAGTGAACGATGAGCCGTTTTTAGCCGAGAAAAACGACCATGTATAGCAAGGCGTTTTTAGCCAAAAAAAACGACCATGTGAAGTAAGGCGTTTTTCGACGAAAAAAACAACCATGAATAGTAAGGTGTTTTTAGCCCAAAAAAACGACCATGTGTCGTTAGGCGTTTTGAGCCGTAAAAAACGACCATTATAGGAAGGTGTTTTTAGCCGAAAAAAAAGACCATGTATAGTAAGGCGTTTTTGGCAGAAAAAAAACCCCCATTTATAGTAAGGCGTTTTTAAACGTAAAAAATGACCATGTATAGTAAGGCGTTTTTAGATGAAAAAAACCAAACATGTATAGTAAGGCGTTTTTAGATAAAAAAAAACAACCATGTATAGTAAGGCGTTTTTAGCCGAAAAAACAACCATGTATAATAAGGCATTTTTAGCCCCAAAAAAACGACAATGCATTGTAAGGAATTTTTTGCGTCAAAAACGACCATGTATAGTAAGGCGTTTTTAGCCGAAAAAACGACCAGTATAGTAAGGCATTTTTAGGCGAAAAAACGACCATGTATATATAGTAAGGCGTTTATAGCCGAAAAAAAATGACCATGTATATTAAGGCGTTTTTAGCCCAAAAAAAATGACCATGTAAAGTAAGGTAATTTTAGCCGGAAAAAAAAGACCATGTATAGTAAGGCGTATTTGGCCGAAAAAAGCGACCATGTATAGTAAGGCGTTTTAAGCCGAAAAAAGCGACCATGTATAGTAAGGCGTTTTTAGCCGAAAAAAGCGACCATGTATAGTAAGGCGTTTTTAGACGAAAAAACGAACATGTATAGAAAGGCGTTTTTAGACGAAAAAACGACCATGTATAGAAAGGCGTTTGTAGACGGAAAAAAAACGACCATGTACGGTATAGTAAGGCGTTTTTAGCCCAAAAAAAAAACGACCATGTATAGTAAGGCGTTTTTATCCGAAAAAAACGACCATGTATAGTAAGGCGTTTTTAGCCGAAAAAACGGCCATGTACAGGAAGGCGTTTTTAGATGAAAAAAAAAAGACCATGTATAGTAAGGCGTTTTTAGCCAAAAAAACGACAGTGTATAGTAATGCATTTTTATCCGAAAAAACGACCATGTATAGTAAGGCGTTTTTAGCCGAAAAAAAAGACCATCTTTAGTAAGGCGTTTTTAGCCGAAAAAAATACCATGTATTGTAAGGCGTTTTTAGACTAAAAAAACGACCATGTATAGTAAGGCGTTTTTAGCCGAAAGAACGTCCATGTATAGTAAGGCGTTTTTAGACAACAAAAAAAAGACCATGTATAGTAAGGCGTTTTTAGCAGAAAAAAACGACCATGTATAGGAAGGCGTTTTTAGCGGGAAAAAAACACCATGTACAGTAAGGCTTTTTTAGCCGAAAACAACTACCATGTATTGTAAGGCGTTTTTAGACAAAAAAAAGACCATGTATAGTAAGGCATTTTTAGCCGAAAAAAAAGACCATGTATAGTAAGGCATTTTTAGCCGAAAAAAAACACCATGTACAGTAAGGTGTTTTTAGACGAAAAAAACGACCATGTATAGTAAGGCGTTTTTAGCTGGGAAAAAAACGACCATGTACAGTAAGGAGTTTTTAGCCGAAAAAAAAGACCATGTATAGTAAGGCGTTTTTAGCTGAAAAAAACCCGACCATGTATAATAAGGCGTTTTTAGACGAAAAAAACGACCATGAATAGTAAGGTGTTTTGAGCCGAAAAAAACGACCATGAATAGTAAGGCGTTTTGAGCCGAAAAAAACGACCATGAATAGTAGGGTGTTTTTAGCCGAAAAAAAACGACCATGTATAGTAAGGCGTTTTTAGACAAAAACAAAGACCATGTACAATAAGGCGTTTTTAGCCGAAAAAAACGACCATGTAGAGTAAGGTGTTTTTATCCGAAAAAAACGACCATGTATAGTAAGGCGTTTTTAGCCGAAAAAACGGCCATGTACAGGAAGGCGTTTTTAGATGAAAAAAAAAAGACCATGTATAGTAAGGCGTTTTTAGCCAAAAAAACGACAGTGTATAGTAAGGCGTTTTTAGCCAAAAAAACGACAGTGTATAGTAATGCATTTTTATCCGAAAAAACGACCATGTATAGTAAGGCGTTTTTAGCCGAAAAAAAAGACCATCTTTAGTAAGGCGTTTTTAGCCGAAAAAAATACCATGTATTGTAAGGCGTTTTTAGACTAAAAAAACGACCATGTATAGTAAGGCGTTTTTAGCCGAAAGAACGCCCATGTATAGTAAGGCGTTTTTAGACAACAAAAAAAAGACCATGTATAGTAAGGCGTTTTTAGCAGAAAAAAACGACCATGTATAGGAAGGCGTTTTTAGCGGGAAAAAAACACCATGTACAGTAAGGCTTTTTTAGCCGAAAACAACTACCATGTATTGTAAGGCGTTTTTAGACAAAAAAAAGACCATGTATAGTAAGGCATTTTTAGCCGAAAAAAAAGACCATGTATAGTAAGGCATTTTTAGCCGAAAAAAAACACCATGTACAGTAAGGTGTTTTTAGACGAAAAAAACGACCATGTATAGTAAGGCGTTTTTAGCTGGGAAAAAAACGACCATGTACAGTAAGGAGTTTTTAGCCGAAAAAAAAGACCATGTATAGTAAGGCGTTTTTAGACAAAAAAAACGACCATGTATAGTAAGGCGTTTTTAGCTGAAAAAAAACCGACCATGTATAATAAGGCGTTTTTAGACGAAAAAAACGACCATGAATAGTAAGGTGTTTTGAGCCGAAAAAAACGACCATGAATAGTAAGGCGTTTTGAGCCGAAAAAAACGACCATGAATAGTAGGGTGTTTTTAGCCGAAAAAAAACGACCATGTATAGTAAGGCGTTTTTAGACAAAAACAAAGACCATGTACAATAAGGCGTTTTTAGCGGAAAAAAAACGACCATGTAGAGTAAGGTGTTTTTAGCCGAAAAAAACGACCATGAATACTAAGGCGTTTTTAGCCGAGAAAAAAGGACCATGAATACTAAGGCGTTTTTAGCCGAAAAAAAACGACCATGTATAGTAAGGCGTTTTTAGACGAAAAAAACGACCATGTATAGTAAGGCGTTTTTAGCCGAAAGAACGCCCATGTATAGTAAGGTGTTTTTAGACAACAAAAAAAAGACCATGTATAGTAAGGCGTTTTTAGCAGAAAAAAACGACCATGTATAGGAAGGCGTTTTTAGCGGGAAAAAAACACCATGTACAGTAAGGCTTTTTTAGCCGAAAACAACTACCATGTATTGTAAGGCGTTTTTAGACAAAAAAAAGACCATGCATAGAAGGCGTTTTTAGCCGAAAAAAAACGACCATGTATAGCAAGGCGTTTTTAGCCGAAAAAAACGACCATGTACAGTAAGGCGTTTTTAGACGAAAAAAAACGACCATGTATAGTAAGGCGTTTTTAACTGAAAAAAAAGACCATGTATAGTAAGGCGTTTTTAGATGAAAAAACGACCATGTATAGTAAGGCGTTTTTAGCCGAAAAAAACGACCATGTGTAGTAAGGCGTTTTTAGACAAAAGAAATGACCATGTATAGTCAGGCGCTTTTAGCCGAAAAAAACGACCATGTATAGTCAGGCGTTTTAATCCGAAAAAAACGACCATGTATAGTAAGGCATTTTTAGACGAAAAAAACGACCATGTATAGTAAGGCGTTTTTAGATGAAAAAAACGACCATGTATAGTAAGGCGTTTTTAGACGAAAAAAATGACCATCTATAGTAAGGCGTTTTTAGATGAAAAAAAACGACCATGTATAGGAAGGCGTTTTTAGCCGAAAATTCGACCATGTATAGTAAGGCGTTTTTAGCCGAAAAAACGACCATGTGTAGTAAGGCGTTTTTAGACAAAAGAAATGACCATGTATAGTCAGGCGTTTTTAGCCGAAAAAAACGACCATGTATAGTCAGGCGTTTTAATCCGAAAAAAACGACCATGTATAGTAAGGCATTTTTAGACGAAAAAAACGACCATCTATAGTAAGGCGTTTTTAGATGAAAAAAAACGACCATGTATAGGAAGGCGTTTTTAGCCGAAAATTCGACCATGCACTAAATATCTCACACTAAGTGACAGACACACCCATTTTTCATGCTTCACACTTTTAAAAAAAATGTACTTACGTGTATTGGAGCGACAGCACTCGGCGTCGATTTGCGGAGGACAGTGGAAGCTAAAAACGCCTTACTATACATGGTCGTTTTTTTTGTCTAAAAACGCCTTACTATTCATGGTCGTTTTTTTCGGCCAAAAACGCCTTACTTTACGTGGTCATTTTTTTGGGCTAAAAACGCCTTACTATACATGGTCGTTTTTTTTGGCTAAAAACGCCTTCCTATACATGGTCGGTTTTATTTCGGCTAAAAACGCCTTACTACACATGGTCGTTTTTATTCAGCTAAAAACGCCTTACTATATACATGGTCGGGTTTTTTTGGGCGAAAAACGCCTTACTAGATACATGGTCATTTTTTTTGGGCTAAAAACGCCTTTCTATACGTGGCCGGTTTTTTTCAGCTAAAAACACCGTACCTTATGTGGTCATTTTTTTTCGTCTAAAAACGCCTTTCTATACACGGTCGTTTTTTTTCGGCTAAAAACACCTTACTATACATGGTCGTTTTTTTTGTCGAAAAACGCCTTACTATACATGGTCGTTTTTTTTCGTCTAAAAACGCCTTACTATACATGGTCGTTTTTTTTTCTCGTCTAAAAACACCTTACTATACATGGCCGGGGATGGGGGGGGGGGGGGTCAGCTTAAAACGCCTTACTATAGTGTGTATATGGTTGGGGTTTTTTTCGGCAAAAAAAACCTTACTACACATGGTCGTTTTTGTCGGCTAAAAACGCCTTCTTATACGTGGTCGTTTTTTTCGGCTAAAAACACCTTACTATACACGGTCGTTTTTTTTCGCCTAAAAATGCCTTACGATACATGGTCGTTTTTTCCGGCTAAAAACGCCTGACTATACATGATCGTTTTTTGCGGCTAAAAACGCCTGACTATACCTGGTCATTTTTTTCGTCTAAAAACACCTTACTCTACATGGTCAGTTTTATTTCGGCTAAAAACGCCGTACTACACATGGTCATTTTTTTCGGCTAAAAACGCCTTACTATATACATGGTCGGGGGTTTTTTCAGCTAAAAACGCCTTACTATACATGGTCGTTTTTTTTGGCTAAAAACGCCTTAAGATAAGATATCCTTTATTTGTCCCACACTGGGGAAAACTATACATGGTCGTTTTTTTCGGCTAAAAACACCTTACTATACATGGTCGGGGTTTTTTTTGTTAAAACGCCTTACTATTCATGGTCGTTTTTTTCGTCGAAAAACGCCTTACTATTCAAGGTCGCTTTTTTCGGCTAAAAACGCCTTACTATACATGGTCGTTTTTTTCGGCTAAAAACGCCTTACTATATATGGTCATTTTTTTCGGCTAAAAACGCTTTGCTATACATGGTCCTTTTTTACGGCTAAAAACGCCTGACTATACATGGTCGTTTTTTTTCCGGCTAAAAACGCCTTACTACACATGGTCGTTTTTTTCGGCTAAAAACTCCTTACTATATACATGGTCGTTTTTTTTTTGGGCTAAAAACGCCTTACTTGATACATGGTCGTTTTTTTTCGGCTAAAAACACCGTACTATACGTGGTCAGTTTCTTTTCGTCTAAAAACGCCTTTCTATACATGGTCGGTTTTTTTCGGCTAAAAACACCTTACTATACATGGCCAGGGGGGGGGGGGGGGTTCGGCTAAAAACGCCTTACTATATACATGGTCGTTTTTTCGGCTAAAAACCCCTTACTATACATGTTCGTTTCTTTTCGTCTAAAAACGGCTTACGAGACATGGTCTTTTTTGGGCTAAAAACGCCTGACTATGCGTGGTCGTTTTTTTGGGGCTAAAAACACCTTACTATACGTCTTTTTTTTTTTTTTAGCTAAAAACGCCTTACTATACATGGTCGGTTTTATTTAGGCTAAAAACGCCTTACTACACATGGTGGTTTTTTTCGGCTAAAAACTCCTTACTATATACATGGTCGTTTTTTTTTTGGGCTAAAAACGCCTTACTTGATACATGGTCGTTTTTTTTCGGCTAAAAACACCGTACTATACGTGGTCAGTTTCTTTTCGTCTAAAAACGCCTTTCTATACATGGTCGGTTTTTTTCGGCTAAAAACACCTTACTATACATGGCCAGGGGGGGGGGGGGTTCGGCTAAAAACGCCTTACTATACTGTATATATGGTCGTTGTTTTTTTTCAGCTAAAAACACCTTACTACACATCGTCGTTTTTGTCGGCTAAAAACGCCTTATTATACCATTGTAAATTTCCCCAGTGTGGGACAAATTAAGGATATCTTAATGATCGTTTTTTTTTGGCTAAAAACGCCTTACTATACATCACTGAATTTTAAGTAATTGGTCTTGAAAAATATAGTAATGCACTTTATGATTAAACAAGATTTATAAAGAAAGGAAGTTTTAAACCATTTACACGTGCATATAAAATCTAAATGTAATCCCTGCCTACACCTTACAAACTAAGGAGAGTGCTATTGAATGTGTAAATGTGAGAGTGCTATTGATAGCGTCTGCTGTCATGGGTCTGTCTCAGTGACGGACTGAGGCTGCTGTTGTCTTCTTCTCTGGTCAAAACAGTGTCCACTAGCGGATACTCAATGAATTGCACCTTATTAAAAATATTAATTCTGTGTCTTTTATGCATTTTTTTAATTTTTAAATTATTCTGCGGGCCTGATTGAACCTCGCGTGCGTGTGTGTGCGTGTGCGGGTGCGTGTGTGTGTGTGTGTGTGTGTGTGTGTGTGTGTGTGTGAGTGATGAATGGAATTCCGCATCGGTGTGCAATTGTAAAACAAGGCTGTGTGTTGAAAAAATAAATCTGAAACTGCATTTAAGGGTGGCTCAATACTGGCTGGCCATATACGGGCCAGGGCTGTAAATTGATTTCTGGCCCAAATACTTCACTCCACAACTGGCCCTCATCTGGTTTGCCAGAGTCAAGCCAGTGCCTCCTTTGCCACTCTTGGGCCGTGTTCGGCCCACATGCATTATGCCAGTGCCGACTCAAGGCCAGCTGTGCCAGCTTAATGCCGAATCCGGTCCAGATGCCTCTGCTGACTGGGTAGCAATGTGTTATCGGATTAGGGGGAATAATTTGTTGACGTGTCCTGATTTACAACGCTGGATTCCATTATCGGACCTGAAGCTAAATGGGATGAACCCAACCATTATGTCTCTTGCAATTACATGCAAAAACCAGGAAGTGACATAACGTGATCGTTTTTTTGCATGCTGACGTTTGTCTTGGAAATGGACACACACTTGACAAATTACCCAACAACATTAAGGCCGCTGATCATGCATGATGAATCAAAGTTAGGTCCCTTATTAAATTAGAGGGTTGATAACGACACAGTGGAAGCCGAGACCCACCTGCACCCTGGCCTCGGTCAGGTTGATCTTCATGGCCAGCTCCTCGCGCGTGAACACGTCTGGGTAGTGAGTCTGGGCAAAGACCGCCTCCAAGGCTTCCAGCTTCCAGAGCACAATTACACACACACACACACACACACGTCACAATCAGTAGTACATAATTTAAATGTATAATAATTAATATTAATATGAATGCATACACATTTATCTATCAACAGGAAGCATGCTTACATTTTAAAATAAAAAGCCACTCAGAAAAAATAAGTGCAATGCAAAAGAAACATGTGAAAATATGGTACATATCATTTTCACATTATTTTGAATAAATACAATTTATGTATGATGAATACAATTCATGTATGCATGCTATTATTGATTTGTGTTAATAAAATCAATATTTAAGGTTTTTACCTAATATCTACACATCTATATTTAACATAGACACAGTTTACATACTATAAATGCATGCATGTTTCACACACACACACACACACACACACACACACACACACAATATATATATATTGTATATAAATGAAGCTTTATATATAATGAAGCTTTTTACTTCCGCACTTAACGCATAGAAAGCAACTTTCTGCCAAGTTTGGAATTATTGGCATGATTATTATCTTAAATATGATTCCCCACCCCCACCATGATTTTCTTTTTGAACAACTGCACCACAAATACAATGCAAGCAATGATACTTGACGATGTGCACATTTGTGAAAACACAACACCACGTCCTCAACAAGATGAAGAAAACAAAGCGAAAGACGAAGCAAAAACATATTTCAATAACAATAACCAAATCATGAAATGAAACGACAAATAATGTCATTCAAATAAACAGTAAGGTTGGAATTTTATAATAAGAAAATAGTGTATATGTATACATTCCCCGAAGGTTTGCGGGGTGAACAGATGAATGCGGTGTATGTCCAGTTTGAATATGTGCAATACCTGTTGCAAAGTGAACGTGGTCCTGTTTCTCCGCTGTTTCCTACGAAGGAAGCCATCGTCAAAGTCAGCTGGGGCGTGGTTTGCAAAAGTGCTCGAATTCACTGAAAAGTTACATTCCATACGTTTAGTCACTTTGTAAATCACATGCTTGTGTTTTAAATGTCCGTTTTGGAAATTAAAGAAAAGAAATCACAAGAATTTGCACTGATTTATTTTCTTTTCGAGGAAAATATAGATTCTAAGTGCAACATCTGCAACAGCAAACATTGCTCGATTGATTTTGGCCTTTATTTACATGATGAAACTTTGACGTTGTTTTGGAGTCTGAGGGGAGTCATGAAGGACTTTGAAACCAAAGTCAGCATCACAACATCCGTGCCTGGGAAAAATCCTCTTTCATTTTCTATTTCGCCAGAGCGCAAACCATGCACAACAAAAACGTAACAGGAACAAGGAAAGAAAGTCACACCAGTGCACTAAATATCTCACACTAAGTGACAGACACACCCATTTTTCATGCTTCACACTTTTAAAAAAAATGTACTTACGTGTATTGGAGCGACAGCACTCGGCGTCGATTTGCGGAGGACAGTGGAAGTAAAACATCCTGCCAAGAGTTTTACTTTACAATCGAACAAGCAAGAACAGTCCCTGCTCCGATCGCAACACGCACGACATGGACGTCAAAGTTGGGAAGTGGGCTGCGGGAGCATCCTTTCAAAACTGCACTGTTTGTGCGCGTGCGTACAGTGTGTGTGCGTGATAGAGAAGGAGGTGCTGCTCTGGAGGGAAGAAAGGTTGGACTCTGACTGGGAGGTTCCACTTGCCCCCCCCCCTCCTCTCTCTCTCTTTCTGACACACACGCGCACACACAGTAATGAACACACACACACACTTCGGGGAGTATCCATGATGTCAACCTTTTCGAGGCATTAAATGACCTCCGGGGGCGTGCTAAAATGATGACAGATAATGAAAGCAAATTGTTACAAATCTAGATGTTATTTTACATTTGCTTGGCGGATCGCATATGGCCCACGGGCCGTGGGTAGCAGACCGCGGGAAGGTTTTCATCTGGTGTCGCACAATCTCACGGCTAATTGCTCCTAATCGGATTATGTTTGTCTCGCTCACCCTTTCTTGCGTGTGTATGTGTGTGTATGTGTGTGTGTGTGCGTGCGTGTGTGTGTGTGTGTGAGCCAAAGTGCAGAACACGCTTATTCCCAAACCATAAACACGCGCACATGCCAACGGAACTTTTTGATTTCGTTCATATATTAAAAAAGAAAAAAAAGCAGCGAGTTTTTGGGGTGTTAATTGCACGTCGGGGGTGTGTTAAGGGTCCACTTTACAAGGGTTTGCGCTTCCGCAACACTCGCAAGGCCAAATTTTTGATTTTGTTCACAGCAAGGGGTCTCGCGATTTATTAGGCGGGCCGAGATGAATGACGTGCTGCGGGAGCCTTTCAATTAGTTTTAAAGCACATGCGGGACGACGCCCGCGCGCCTTTTGCGAGGTGCTCGCAAAATGAGGCTGCAGAAATTTCCAAGAGGAGCGCAAAGCACATAAAGTGCACCAAATCCCTTCTAATGGCGCGTAATTGGTTCTGTAATATCATTACAGGCGGATAATGGCCAGTTACACGGCCCCGCGCTATTAAGGCTTTCCCCGGCGTGCGGCGTTTATGTTATTAAAGGGGGAATATAATGATATTTTAGTTATTAAATGCGCGTAATTAATTTATGCACCGCTGAAAATAAAGTTGTTATTATGACCTGCATGGTGGGGTGCGTGCAGAAAATTGAAATCAAATAACTTTAGCCCAATATTTGCTCCTGAAGACTTGAGGAGGCCTCAAGTGCTTGTGGAGTTTATTCTCGTGCTCCTTGAAAAAAAAACACACACAAACATTCATGAGGAAAGTCGAACATCTTAAAAAAGTCTGTCTGTCTTCATAAATTAAAATCACCTGAAACATTGGCTGTACATTTGGACCTCTAGTCATGCACAAAAATGAAAAACAATATAGTGAATGCACTTGAAAGTCACATAATCAGAAATTCTTATATTGCAACATGGGGTACTTCCAAATATATTAATAGCATGCAGTGGAACTTTCAAATTCCCCAGAGTGGTACCATTTGGTGTGCAAACAATATGTTTTGTACAATGCCACATTTAAGAGTTGTTTTTTTTTTTTTTGTGATGCCACCATAACTGCTCAAATCGATGCCAGAGGAAAAAAATCTAACCATAGAACAGGAAATAGAACTTATTCCAACAGTGCAACGTGAGCTGTTCATTCATCAGATAAATCAAGGAAATGATCACAAACATTAGCGTAAAAGTATAATTGCCCAAGTCACTTAAAAAAAAAAAATCTGAAAATGAAAAACAAATTCACTAAACAAGGAGTCCAGTTGCCTCAATAAAACCTTTTGTGGATTAGCATGTCCTGGATGACTAAGAACCTATGGTACATAAAAAAAAATAGGCTATTATGAGGCTACTGATAAACATTAATTACAGCAATACTTAAAATGCCAGCGGGTGACAGCATCACGCTGCCAACAATCCTGTTCTTGATCCATACTGTGTTCAAATTTTTTCTACGCGTTTTTAAAACATCGGATGTCAAGCAGTACTAGATTGTGTTCAAACGTCCAGTGAAAGCAAACCATGAGCAAAATAAGATAGCTTATTAAAAAGGTTTATTATTGCACATTCCATTTCTTTGCAAAATGATGACACTTGACTAGTTGGGATCATAAAAGCACATATTCACCATTACTATGAACATTTGAGGTAATGACTGTAGCACAAATGTGAGTAAACTGACAGTATCAAAAGCGCTTGGATGTATTCAAGAAGAACCAGCAGATAAATAGAATAAATGAGACAATTGGCAGAAGTGCTCAAACAGGCACTGGAGTGGATTCCGCACATTGTACAGGAGTTGCGGATGATTGACTGAGATGATGTTGTCCACTTGTTTGTGCATTGCAATTTGCATACAAAAAGTAAAAAGTAAGTGGATGACTTTGAGGTGTGTCAAACTAGTTAAGGAAAAAAAACAGTATAAAAGGTACAGTACAATATCCAAATATGAACAACCCATCTAGTTAGGAATGCAACTGAGCATTTGGTGACTATTATGCCATGAATCGTCTCATCGAGGATTATGGTCAACTTTTGAGGTTCCGCTGTATGGGAATATTTGAGGAGGTTGCCGTTGTCTTAGCTTTCAGCGCAGGTTCTCCTTGAGACTCCACAGGCCCTCCTCTCCAGAACCGCGCTGGAAGTCGCAGATGCTCCTGAGCAGTTCTCGGAAGACGGGCGACTGCTTGACGCTCAGTCTGGGTGTGAAGTACTCCAGCAATTCGTGCGTGCTGGCCTGCCCGTCCACTCGCGCCTGGAAGGCCACAAAGTTGCGCAGGTCTGCCAGCAGCTCATCAAACTCGGTGCTCGGAGCAGGACGCGAGCTGCCGGCCCCATCCTCTTCTCCCTCGTTGTCTTCTTGTTCCTCTCTTTGGCTCCGGGAGGGAAGGCTGAGGTGGTTGCGCTCTCTCATGCGGGTCAGCAGTGTGCATGAGGAGGGAGGGGCTGAGCTCAAATCACTTTCGGCTACTTCCCCGCTGAAATGAGCCCCTGAATCAAGCTTCTTTGACTGTGTCTTTGTTATGATAGCAGCATCCTGACAGAGAATCACGCACATTAATATTGTGAAATTCAATTAACCGCTACTGAGGCTGCAATTAGTGAACCCTCGATTTTTTCATATAATTTTTCTTTACTGCAGGTAAAAAAATATATGCCTGTGAATGCTATACATTATTGTCAGCCTACATCTACTATTGCAACATTTTTCTTCAAAAATCTGTTGTTGACAGGGTTATAACACCAACACATTGATACTATTTGTTAGCCTGTCTATGGCGTTTTACATTGTGTGCTGATGCTAAGATAGCTGACTTTGCTAAGGCAGTTTTGTTAAAGTAGTTTTCAAACCTTTTACACCAAGTTCCATGTTTAAAAAAAAGCACCACTGTATGACTAACATTAAAATACAGTAGTATTAAAGGTCTAAAGCAGGGGTCCCCAACCTTTTTTGCCCCACGGACCGGTTCAAGTCAGACAATATTTTCAGGGACCGACATTTTAGGTGTGGCGGATTAATACTACAAAATAATATGGTATGAGCTGCATGAAAACGGTGGTGTTTTTGAAATATAATAATAAACACAAGGAGCGTCTAATCTGGTCGCAACACTCTTATTGCTATGGTAATGTTTAATGCCTTTAAAATACGATACAACGCAAATTCAAAGTGCATGAAAATGATGACTCACCACAGCCCCGAGCTTGATTTTCTGCAATCAGACAGTCCCATCTCGGGGTAATAGGAGACAATGACACCTCAAGTGTGTGGTTTATGTCCAGTAGATTTCGTAATTTTGTTTTAGTCGCCGTTGCTGCAGAAACTCCCCACTTCACACAGGTAGGATGTCGGAAATAGCAACAGTGCTACTGTGGCGATCTCAGAGTATTCAGCCATAACTTGAATCCAGTTGTCTCGAACGTACTTTTAAGGCCGCCGTCATTTGCGGTCTCCAAGCAGCTTTTTTACTCATTTTGCGGGCTTCAGCGTTTTGTTTTTGAGCGTCATCGGTCACGTGACCGAGAAGCGTGATACAGACGGATGTAATGGAGAATTCGGCAATTTTTCAAAAGAAAACATCTTTCGTATTCCGAAATAAATAAAACGGAAATAAGGCAAGTTCTTTCTGTGCGGCCCGGTACCAAATGCCCTGCGGACCGGTACCTGTCCGCGGACCGGCGGTTGGGGACCCCTGGTCTAAAGTTCCCAGGAAAATAACAGTTTTGCAAATCAATAGAACATTAACACTGTACCTAAATGAAAGGAAATTAAACATAACTGAACTGTATTTGGGCCAAGTAACACAAGAGTGAACCTGACTACTCGTGGCACACTAAGAACCACTGGTTGGAATTGCAAATATACCGGTACTACAAAGTGTGATCCCCAAATATTTCAAACTCATCTTACAACATTACCCTTCAAAATAAAAGGGTAATAACATTTTGGACCATCACACATCTGTGATGGTCGAAAAATCTAAGGCTGCCCTCAAGGTACAATGATCCGGACCCTAAAAATGACCCCTCATGAAAAACACTCGAGTTACCTTGCATTTGTTCGAATTGGGGAGCGTGTGCACAGATGGTCCGACCAAGAGCGAATTCTTCTTTTGCCCGAAGCGTTTCCTGGAGAGCAAAAGGCGGGACAAAGTGAGGCGGGTAGGTCACATAACGAGCAAGCGTCTGGAATTCATGATGTCCCGCTGAGTGTGCGTACCGTGCGGGCGGCGGGGGGGCTCGACTACTGGCCAGTCTGCACCGCTGGCGGGACACTTTGAGGGCTTTCAGGGCATCCTTGGCCACCTTGTCAGCTTCGGCCTCCACCAGGACGTAGTCTGGATTGGAGGACTCGATGATGGAGTCGTGCTGCATCACGCTGTGGATTCCTGAGACGACACGACAGTAATACGCATCTGCACGGAAAAGCTCGAGACTTGTCAAATAAAGCTGAGCTCGTACCAGATTTTTTAAAGAGCTTTGACAAAACGTAATCGTCAGATTTGTTCTGGTCTTCGGCGTCCATCCTCTTGTACTCTCTCTTCTTCACTAAGTGTGAGATGCGCTGGCCCTCGAAGCGAGCGTCCTTTTCACGTTTACGCTTTTTACTTTTGTGTCTCTTCACTTTGTTGGAGTCGCAGTGCTTTCTCTTCTCACTACGTTTCAGGCCCGTATCGATCTTTAGTTGGGCACACGACAAATGCGGCTCTGCATCCGTGCCGTTTGGATGATTTTCTGCATTCGTGGTACCATTTATGGTACCCTGAGATAATGTGCATGTAGATTCGGAGCTGTTTAATAAGGAATGCCTATTATTCGCATATATTTCATTTGGCTGAGGTTTGGAGTGTTTACTATGGTGTTTTCTGTCGGATTTTTGAGGTGCCTTGACATCAGAGCCGGTACCTATAACGAATGCAGGGGAGAAAAAAAAATGCGTTCAGGGAATCTGTTGTAACCGCCTCCAGCTGACGCTCAAAACGATGCATACCGGCAAATATTGCACTGGTCTCTGTGCCCTGCTTCTCATCAGGGTCAACTAAGGTGAAAAGTTCATAAATGTCGTTGGACTTGAAGAAGCGGCGTTGTTTGGGGTCCTTCAGGACACGGTTGGTCAGAAACTGTTTAAAAATTTGTCTGTATGGTGAAAACAGAAATGTGTTACATTAAAGCGTGTCATTAGTACAAAAGCCAAAGAGCAATTGATTAATGCGAAAAAGAATGGCAGTGTCTAACCTGTGGTAAATTTTCTCCTCAATGGTGCCTGCAGTTAGGAGTCTGTAGACGGTTACTTGCTTATTCTGACCAATTCTCCAGGCCCGCTCTCTCGCCTGTGGACCGCACAAACATGAACGCGAAATCGATTAGATTCACTTGCCTATTTGTCTGGATCATTTTTTTCTGCAATGTTTTTGTGGCTTCAGTCATTCAAAATTTGGTCGAGAAAATCAGGGATCTGATCTTAAAGTCTTATTGTACCACAACCGTAGTCAATAGTAAAAAATAAAACCAACACCACCAAGCGCCTTCTATGGTCGTAATTTACAGTGTCTATTTTCCTCTTCGATTGTATTCTCATTATTCTTTCAGAATATGTATGGCAAAAAAGCAAAAGAAAAAGCAAAAAGATAAACAGTTAATCTGTTGTTGGGCCCTTCTACGATACTAGAGGACATTGAGTCGAGGTTTTGGGACTTCAGAGGTGTATTTTTTCCGAAAAAAAAAAATGTTTTGAAACTACAAATGGTACGACTTCATGAAATTGAAAGAAAAAAGGAGAATGACAAACCTGAGTGTCAGTACTCGGGTTCCAATCGGGGTCATAGATAATGACCCTGTTGGCTCCAGTCAGATTGACTCCCAGACCTCCCACTTTTGTCGTCAGCAAGAAGACAAATATAGATGTGTCCTTTTGAGGGATAAACAAAAAACATGTTAAAAGTAATATTAGGACTTTGGGCAAAAATTATCACATTTCTTTTTTCAAAAATAGAGACAAATCAACCCTTCACTGGCCACTTTATTAGGAACATGCATAATGTGATGATCGACTACACTGATGATACTGGACACTACGAAAAGTATTTAAAATCATTTCTGTGTATTAGTGTGATTTTGGTCAGAACACACTCTTTGTCATTCATAATATTTTGTTCTTATTTTACCACAAGGGCGACGTATGAGATATTTTAGTCAAAACTGATCATGTCTATCTTTGTAAATGCAGAGTAGGCCTTATACTGCCTTGTGCAGCTGAACTCAAATGTTGTGTCTAGGAGGTGAATATCTTCCTTTAGAACCTCACTGGCCCACCTTCTTACCAGTAACATTCTCTCTAAATGCATTTTGAGTTCCCTATAATTGACTACATTTGACCATAAATTTGCAGGGGCTGTCATTCTTACC
Organism: Hippocampus guttulatus; assembly: GCF_054856545.1. Taxonomy (NCBI): domain Eukaryota; kingdom Metazoa; phylum Chordata; class Actinopteri; order Syngnathiformes; family Syngnathidae; genus Hippocampus; species Hippocampus guttulatus. Next base: position 9,387,296 of record NC_141270.1, read on the forward strand.
AGTTAATCAATTTGACAGTGGAGGTTAGTTATGACAAATGATGATAAAACCGTTTGCTCAATGAACGTATCCAGGTATATAAAATTGAGCAGTAAAGAGCATCCAGATGAACAACAGCTTGCCATCAATTAGTGTTTCCACCTCAGGGTGAGCACGGCTCCTCGGAAGGCTTTTTGTCCCTCAGGAGGGGATTTTCATGGGAAACACTACTCGGCGCCATTAGGGATGACTAATCCGTACCTCGTTGTAGCGGGCGATAAGTGGCTGTCGGGAAGCTATGGGGGTAGTGCCGTCCATTTTCAGGTGCGTGTAGTGGTTCTGCGTCACAAACACCTCCAAGATGTGCAACATCTGCGAGGGAAGAGAGCGGTTGGCAGGGAGGACAAAAAGGAGGTTGGGGCGGTCGGGGTTTAGATTATACCTAAAAGGATTAAAGCAGATTAATATCATATGGACACAGATACCGACAGGGAGGGTCTCAGGTTTCCTCTGAGGTCTAATCTCATTGGTATCGACTATGACAACAGATGCCTCACATTCTTCCTCTCATAAGCACCCTCAAAAATTCTACAACTACATTCATTGTCCAAGGAAACAAATGACATCAGGGTCCAATTATTTACGTTTATTTTTTTAATTAAACAAAAATAAATAAATACATAAATAAACAAGGCTTGCCGGTCACCTGTCGAGACTGCGTGAAGAGCAGGACTCTGTGACCCTGCTGGAACCACAGACGCAGCAGAGAGTCCACTACGATCAGCTTGCCCGAGCGTTTCCAGTAGCCGAAATGCTCCTCTTCGGTCAGCTCCTCCTCGGTGATCCCCCTCAGCAGGCGCGGGCCGCCAGAGAAAAGGTCAGGGTGATTGCACATCTTACGTAGCGCTACCAAGCCCGCGAAAACCTGAGAACCAATTAAGTTGTTTGCGGTCAGCAGTCTGTCTGAAATTACAGCTTGCGATTGGCGCTGTTGCGATGTTTTTTTTTTCTTATTCAACTCTTTTGGCAATAATGTCATCTTGCACTGTTGTCCGTTCTGAAACAAACATGGACACACACGGCATTGAAGAGGACACACACTAATGTAAGGCCACTTTAATTCATCTGAGAGCTGGTTTATTTGTTTTGATGCTTTTGTTAGATTAGCAAAGGAGGGCTAATGGGCGAAGCATGAAACAAACAATATATAACAACTCGTGAATGAGCAATTCCGCAACAATCGGAGGTAATTACACTTATTAGCTATACTATATTTTATCTCGATGGAAACAGGGAGGCATTTATCTGTCTTAGGCGGACCCAGCAACTAATTGGAGCATGGGGTGTATTGCAGAGATGACCTCGGAGAAAATACAGTGTTTAATTTTTGTATTTCTATTTGTGGTTATTGTCAATTATAAGTAGTTTGATTTTTGTATGGTTGATCTCTTCTTTTATTGGCACTGTTGAAAGCTCATTGAATCTTGAGAAAGATGTTCGCTAATTATAAAAACCCTTGCGTAAACATTGTTGTCGTCTTCACAGCGCTGTACCTTTAAACAGATAAACGCAAAGAGGGATGAGTTGCATAACTTATTTACGGACAATTAGGGGCATGTTTTTTGATGAAGGCACAGCGGTCACTGCATTAGTAATGGTGGTTAATGGACTCGGGAGTGACCACTAAATATGTGTGTACGTGCAATCTGCTGTGGTCACCCTCGGCTCTCCAACCACGTCCATTTGGTTAGTGGTGATAAATGGGGTGAGATTCTCTCCAGGGTCCGGCTAATGCGAGAGTAGCATCTGCACAACCTCCACATCTTTAAGGACGACTAAAGTAAGCTTGTTATGGAGCTGACCAAAATGTAGGTTTACGAAAAGAAACATTTCACCCCAAGTCTCTAACGATAAAAAAAAAGGCTTTAAGTGATGAACTAAATTCATTAGTTAAGGGGGTTAAATAATGAATAAGGCTTGTTGTGTTCCTGGAAGTCATGTCCCAGACCACAAGTGCACCCTCCTTGTCTTTTTAATGCAACATGCATCAAATCAGCCGACGCATCAAATCAGTTCGGTTACTCTGCTCACCTGCATGTCCCCATTGAGTATCTGGAAGACTTCTTTGGAGTTTAAGAAGCTCTGATAAACCTGCCGCTGATCCTGTGTTAACCTGCAAAATAAAACCTACGCATATAGAGGGGACAAGTGTTCAGAGAGTGTAATGAGCGGTGAACATCCTCTTTAAAGCACCTTGCTGAAGTGGTGTGTGTGTGTGAGAAGAGAAATTAGAGGGGCAGAATCGTGTTGGAGCCATCAGCGTCTCTGGGGGCGGACTTAATGAGCTGAAGTGAACTGAGGAGTCAAGCGGCATCAGACTCAAGGACTGACCAGAGACTGGGCTACATTAATGAATATTTGCTCCTTTTACTTTAGCAGGACTTTATTAGCTGGCTTCACCTGGAAAGGCCATGCAAAGTCATGGAATAATTATTAAGACTTTGCACATGTGGTCCCTTTCAATGATCAAGCACTAGCAAAGGCAGTTAAATACTTGAGTCCACTTTCCACCAGGTTTAGTAGATTACTCAACTCTATTTTTTTCAATCATGTATGGGGTACTTCAAAAAATAATTACGAGAAATAAAAACGGTAACAAAAACTAATGTTTGCTAGAATGAGACAGACATACCTGCTCATTTTTGTCAGGTAAGGCGAGGTTGGCCTTGACGTCTGCCTTCATTCTTCGAAGGAGGTAAGGATTGATGGTGTCCCTCAGCACGCATGCACACTTGAACGCCGTCTGGACCTGGAGGTGAACACGTGATCTGACTCATTAAAAAAAGAACAGACATGCAGCTAAAAAGAGCAGCCAATGCAGTCAGCGATAACACCTGTCAGCAGAGATGTTTCCTGGAGGCAGGATTGTCATTTGGCCCCCTCTCACTCTGTCATCACCTCCTCTAAGCTTTCTGAGCCACTGACCATTGAGCAGAGTGCTGCCTGTCTCAGGGGACACAAGTGGAGACCCTCCACACACCACTCAAGTGGCCCTCTTCACCTTATGCGAAAGGCCAGTTACCTTTTGGGACATTAACTCACTGGAGGTACGCAGAGGGATCAAAAAGACCGCCCGTCACAGCAGGAGTGGGTGATAATACAGTGAGAATTTCGGCCGGAGTGGAGACGAGGTGAGAGAGGGCAGTAGATGATGCTGAGTGGGTTCACATGTGGGTGTAAAGGCGCGCTTCAGTAATGGATCCCATCTCCACATGTAGATGTGGCCCCCTCTCCAATACGCTTTTATGTACTTTGACACACATGTAGGGTTATACACACACATGCCACGCACAGACACACACAACCCACGGAGCAGCGAGAATCTTAAGAAGAGGACGAAGTAGCCGAGCGTAGCTTTCTCTGACCATTTAATAACATTAATAATTAGTAAAGGTTTTTATTATCGACAGCGGAAGAAGCATCAATAGCCATCTTAAATAATTAAATCCATTCAGTCAGTGGGTTATTAACGAGTGGACACTAATGACAACGGGATAAAATTTAGGTCTCCACTCCTCTCTCTCTCTCTCTCTCTCTCTCTCATGTGCACAAAACAAACAGACACGTACACACATGGGATGATCTTAAGTTCCTTTGCATGGCTCTACAGTATTATTTGCCACACTTTTTATGGCTCTGCTGTCCTCTTGAAATCAGCATGTGCATACAAATACAAATAGTGATTTAAGGTGCTAAAACTCTTTACAGTACGTGTCAAACATGTAGCAGACAGTCCTTTTGAAATCAAACCATGCTTGAGAAAGCTAGAAATACAGGTAGAGCTATCACCACTGCCGTGAACAAAAATATCCTTTTTTTCCCCCAGATAATAATTTTTCTGGTCTTTGGAATTACAATTCATGTTTGTCATCCAAACCATCTGCTCACTAAATACTTACTGGGAGTCGGGCCAATGAGTACCAAATGTAAAGGTGACAACCGTTCATAGTTCAGTACCTGAACAGGTGAGGCATTGCTGTATCCTCCCATAGTGATGGGCACTGAGAACTGCTCCATGAAGACGGGTAAAGTGCCCAGTTTTCCAGGAAAGATAAAATCAAATAGAGACCAGAGCTCCTTCAAATTGTTTTGCATGGGGGAGCCAGACAAGATGAATCTGTGAGGGGTGCGGAACTGGAGAAAAAGAGAGAGAGAGAGAGAGAGAGAGAGAGAAGGAAAATAAAAGATGTCAATGAGAGTGAAAGGAAAATCTTCTGCGACATCTGTATGCAGATACTGTATTGCACTACAAACGTCAGTCCAAAGGCTACCAATTAGGGGCAACACCTTCAACTTAGCAAAAACCGCAGACAAGCAAGGTTCAAAATTGGTGATGTATCTCTCAGCGTGACGCACTGCACCTGTTTGCAGGCTAGGGTGATTCCGGCATTTGGATTTCTAATTTTGTGTCCCTCATCCAGGATGACATAGTGCCAGTCGTAGCGTTGTAGGGTGTCCTGCAAGATCCTCACTGCTGAATATGAGGTGATCAGGATGCCGTGACATGATGCTATCTCTGCAATCAACTTTTCCTACAACAGTAAAAAAAACAAACAAACAAAAAAAACATCTTACTAAAGAGAATCTCCCCTCCTATGTGGCATAAGGAACTAATAGTGCTCTAGTGCCCCCCAGAGGAGTAAGACTCCATTGAAAACTTTATTGCTCACACAGGAGGATCTGTGAACACGACCATAAAACTATAACCAAAGGAAACAAAACAGACCTTGTTGCTGCTGAAGGACCCCGTTCCATGAAGAACGGCGACTCTAAAAGGTGGCCACCAGGTGTGGAACTCCTTCACCCACTGGTGCATGACCGTAGCAGGACACACGAGGACGGTGGGGCCCAAGCCAGCATACCTGCAAGCAAATGCGGAGTATGTGTCAACAAGGGGGACAAAGGGTTTATTACTGCAGGAAATATCAGCAAATTTCATTGGCAAATTAAAGTAATAATTCCTAAACCAAATTAAACTAAATAAAGGCAATTCCCAGAGAGCGGAAAGTGCTTGCGTGAGGCAGAAAGTAAAAGGTGGCAACAGAATGTTAACTTAAATGATCGCTTTACAAATTTGTTCCCGTGAAAATCTACAGAAAACATGCACATAAGCACACCCTCAAAGATGCGCTAATGGCCCGGTATGAACCTCAGCATCAGTGGAAGCTATTGATATTGGACCATAATTGAGTTTGCGAGCAATCAATTTGGACTTCTACAGCAGACAGAATATTGACCAATGGGGAAGCTCCGCCTACCAAATGCACAACTGTTATTTGTGCAGTAAAACCAGATTATCACCACTCCTGTGCCATGTATTATACATTTGATTTATGGCCCCGCTCCGGCAGCGTAGCCATTTCATGACTCCGAGATTCCACTTAAGTGTTCATGAAAAGGCTCACTCAAACGGTGTCAGTGTATCCTCTGATGTCTGCAGGACCAAAGTCAAGAGTCCGATAATTGAAACACGTTAAATAATTCAGATGAGCACACTCAAGCAGAAATCCTCCTAATCAAATATTCATACCATACAGACACAAAGTCTCAGGCCAAGCTTTGTGTGTGCGTGCACCTGTAGTTGGAGCCTCGGGTCCTCAGTTTGCTGTAGCTCAGTCCAGCCAGGAAGCCGATGATCTGGATGGTTTTACCCAACCCCATCTCGTCTCCCAGGATACCTCCTGCCTGTTGACAATGGAGCTCCCACAACCACCGCACGCCAGTCTGCTGGTACCTGACAACACAATACACGCATGCGCAAACCACAACTTAAAACAAGCAGCACAATTATTTTAGGTCCAAAGAATATAATGAATTACACACTGGTCAGAATAGGTTTGATTGAGATGTGAGAGTGTGAACATGTTGAGATCATTAAATCGGTGCCCAATATTCTGCATCAGATGCAAATAAAACATGTCATTTTAAATGGAATTTTGCCCATTCAAACCGTTGCATGACTCCTATGAGTATCAGAGTACATATACAATTAACCTCTGTTCAATGCAGGGTGTACATCCAACTTGTTCCACAAGAGTTGGAACTGCACGATAGAGACCAAACATTTTTAGAGGTGGTGGCCGTGCGTGATGGCGGCGAGTGAGTCTGTGCAAGTGTCTGAGCGTGAGCTGTGGCCAACAACAGCTCTTGCGCAAATGAGCTGATTGTGCTCGCGTGTTTTATTGTTTTCAGTGTTTAATAAACTGCTGAAAAGTGCAAGTAAATACTTTTCAACCCCAATAAATAAGTAAAGTAAAAAAATCCATGTTGGTAGGCAACACACAATACAGCGGGGCAACACTGTATTTGGGGGGGTGGGGGGTGTTATCACTTGGAACATATTACATAAAGGAGGTTGAACAAGCTTACGTTCTACCCACACGGCTAATTGGTCAATTGAGTAGTTTATTTCCAGGAGTTGTAACAAAAATAACACAAACGATGCCATTATACAGATAACAAGTTTTCATAGCCATCCCTTTAACAGTAGGTTTAGGATAACTCTGAGACACTCAAGTAAAAAAATGTAATTATAATGAAAACAAATCCTTTTTGTGACTAAACCCGGATCCACACAACTTACTTGAAAAGTTTCTTCCAGAGGAAACCAGGCACTTTGAAGCCTTCATCAAACTCTGCATCACTGTCGTCTGTCAGCTCCTCACCTCTCTCCCGCCTCTCCTCCCTTTCTAGAAGACGCTGTCGCTTCCACCTCCTAGCAGGAAAAAGTACAGACTCTTGAAGACGCGATACGAAAACAAACGCAGGACTTAATGAGTAAGGAGCTTGTCTGGAAGCGATACTGTTGTTATTAAGGCTGAGACAGATTCATAATGCCTTTAAGAGCTAATAAATGGATGGAGACCCCACAAAAGTTGTGCGGAAGGCAACTTGTTAGGTCCCTTAAGATTTGCAAGCTGAACAGAAAAAAAAAGAGGTAAATGTAAAGGAGAAAGGGTTTAATAATGGCGCGGCAAAAGGCAGTTAGAGGCAGAGTCGTCACGCAGCAAATGAAGATTGATACAGACAATTAGTAGTGTGAGTTCCCCAGAAAGGTGTGAGGTGGAGGGGATAAGAATCCATCTTCATTTGGGCCTGGTCCTGTCACCCTGCCACAAAACTGCTCCTTTAGCTGGGCCTGTGAGACCTCGTGCTCTAATTAAGTCAAGACTATGCATTGGTTCAGTTAATTACACTTTTCTGCCCCCTCTGCACCAACAGCATTGCCAGCTCACTGCCTCCGCCCCACTACAAACTGCTCCTAACAACATCACTGCTCGCAAGGCCGGCCGGCCTCACCCAGCCGTGCCGTGTCGTGTCGGTGCTGCTCAACTGACATTCAATCATTGTAGCGCAGAAAAAGAAAGGACACATGCCAACACAATTTATTTGGCAGCTATAAATATGAAATCTCATTAGGGCTGCTCTTCCCCTAATCCGAGCATGAGCATGAGTGAGTGAGTGAGTGAGTGAGTGAGTGAGTGAGTGCGTTTATTAAAAAAAAAAACATGGACGAGGATAATTAGGGCAGATCGAGAAGGGGGGAAAAAGAGCAAGGAGTGAATTTGCTTCGTCAAGAAACAGCTGCCAATCTCATCTGGGATTAACTCTTTTCTGGCACCGTGCAGCCAGCACAAACCAACTAACTCATGCAAATAACAATAGCACATTTTCACTATGCCGGTCCAGAGGCGTTATCAACTAAAGAGGCTCAATCTTGTTAATTGGCCACTTTCCTAAAAAGACTTGCAGCCAAACTTTGTTAAACAACGGAACAATGGTGGACCCTCTGGAACTGGAAGTGAACTGTTGCAGTGAAGGTTTTACCTTATCCGTTGTCTGTAATATTCCACATCACCGTCATCTCTGCATTTCTTCTCTTTGCTTTTGCCGTCATCCTCTTCATCTGAATACTGGTCATCATTCTGCTGTTTCTTAACCGGCCCCTTTCCCTTTGCTTCATTCTTCCTCTTGTACGCTTTCAACTCGTACTCGTCATCGTCAACGTCTTCACCAAAGCCTTCCTCCATGGCGTCTCGTTCTTGTCGTTCTGGACCGAAGCCTTCGTCGCTCGGCAGGTACTCGGAGCCATCGCTGTCAACCTCGTCACCTTCTATTGGACTTTTTCTCTTTGGCTTTGGCGCTTGTGGCTCAGATTTCGTTCTCGCCTTGGGATGAGCCTTCAGCGCAGTTATCTGGAGCTTTCGCATGCGCTTACGCATTTTCTTGTCCTTGGGAGAGGAAGCGGTTCCTTTGGATCCTTGTTGACGCGTAGCAGAACTCCTCCTCTTCTTCGCATGAGGAGTCCTCTTCCTTTCAGTGGCCAGCTTAGCCTGGTCGGCCAGGTACTGATCGAAGGCCGAGTTCTCGGCCAGCATCGGTTTGCGGGGCCCCTTCTTCTCCTCCGTCTGTGGGATTCGCGTACCAAAAGGTGTCATGTGACCTGTCCGGATGAGCTCCTCCCACTCTGTCTCCTGTGCTGGCATGAGCATGCTGCCCAGCGTGGAAGGGCCAGGCTCTGGTACAACAAACACAAGTTTTGGCCAAATGCTTGATAGATAATAAAGGCGTTGATCACAAATACAACTAAGTTGGGTATTTTGCTGTAGCGGAACAGCACACGAATTTTGAACTACTAGTATATAACTAACATATTTCCTCGACATTGAACGACACTTTACATTCTGTGTATGCATAAAAACAATATATAATGGATATAAGCAGGTTTAAAGGGGCTTATCCCGCATTTGTTTGTCAAAGTTAGAATTCAAGGTTGAAATATTAGCGGTAAAATCAACAATGACATTGACTTTTTATAGAACTTACTCTATTCGCTGATTGGACTTGTCCCCAGTTTCGTTCTGTCTTTTTGCTTCACTTCAGTTGAATTTAGTTCATTTGTTGTAGTGACCTTACCTGTTTCTTCTGCACCCTCTGCCAAAAGCTCATCTTCAAACCTTTGGATAATTTCTCCTCCCAAAATAGCCTGAAGCCGCTTCTGTTTGGCTCGGACCTTCTTGAGCTGTTTCTCCTGAACACACACACATAAACTTTTTAATATTAAGGTCACCATCAAATTAATGTGAAAATACCATCTTAATAACCTTACCTTATTTTCTTTCTGCCTTTTGACTGATTCAATCTTCCTGCTGATGTCTTTACTCGATGAAGCATACGGGGATAGCTGCTCAATTATTTTATTGATGTGCTTTAGAGATACCGTCACAGACCTAAAGGTCAGATGGAAACAATCATAATCAAAATATGATACAATAGTCATAAAATAATCATAGTTCAAAGATAAACATTTTTGACAACATTTCCTGTGTTTTTAGAATTTCAGAGCAGGTCAAATATCATGCTCTCATAGGCTAGATATGACTTTAATCAGGAGACTCACAGATGATGACCGAGACAAATTTGAGCATCTACCTCAAGAAAAATAAAGTAGCTAATGGTGGTGTCAGTGTTTGTATAACATATTTCACAATTCATTCAACACAATAAAATTACAAGGAAAAGAATTCCCAAATAGCCACACCATTAGCATAGCTTCTTAATTTGTTCGACTACTGCTGCTATTCTATTACAGTGTGTATTTGAGTTTGCCCACTGTTGCGCTGGTCGTTTAAATGATTATTTGTATTTTCTTTACCTGACATCATCCAGCACTGATTCGTACTCCTTCTCGGCCTCTGCTTTTGCAGCAGCCTGACTGGCCTCCTGGATGGCCTCGTCCACCTGCTGCAGGACACCTTGCTCCAGGACATCCTGGTCATAGATGGCCACACCGAGGCCAAGAAGTTCATCAGCCCCAGAAGCTGATTGGATGCGCTGGCGGTCGATATGCACCAAAGCTCCGGACCTCTTACCACCTGGACACAACAGTGGATGATAATTTGAAACATGACCGATGATTTTAGTAAACGCGCCAAGTAAAATTACTCAGAATAAGATTTTGGTTCTCACCACTGTTACCCTCCCCAGCTTCGTTGACAGCTGTGCAGGAAGACGCAGCCTCAGGGTCCTGAGATAAAACTGCTGAACCCCCATTCTCCTCTGAGTTTGACCTGCAGAGAGCCACACTGGCCGACCCAGAGTGGGAGGATGGGACCTGGTCCTCTGACCCATCTACTGGCATGATGAGGCTGTAACAACATATGATAGGGCAGACCCTTTAACATTTTTTAATGACATTTTAATTACGCAACAACTATCTCTGCTACCTGAGCATTGTAATATACAGGGTGTTCCAAGATGGCGCCGCGAGAGTGGCTGCCTTTACAGCAGATCCTATATTTTGTTCTACTTCTTCCTTTCATAACATTGCTGCTGTGAATTGGGAATTTCTCCATTGCGAGACTAATAAAGGTTTTCTTATCTTATCAGAATGCCTTTTCTGGTTGAATGAACGCCATTAATGGGTCTGAAAAGAAATTTTTAAAAAAAGCAATAGCCTGAACGAAAAACTTAATGTAATTAGCTTTAAAATGGCACGACTTTTATCTTACATAGTTAAGGAGATATGGGTAAAGAGATTTGTGTCTCTTTATAAATATACTAGCTAAACCCTGGTGGAGCAAAAGAAGACGTCGTGGACGAGACTACTATTGTAGTAGAAAAATATGTATTTGGACTGAAAAGAAAACATACAGATGACAGAAAAACTTGTCCATCCGACCTCGAGCGTCGTGTCTACTGTACTAACTAGCTGAGCTGTTGTCGTGGCTCGGCTTGCTTAGCTGGGTGTTGTAGATCAACGCTCTTTGATGTGTAACGTCAGTTGCGTCAGCGCTGATTGCTTGAAGCCAAAATGCGCGCATGCGCACACGTCCGCGCTGACGCACGAACAGCATAGAGCAGCGGACTGGCGGACAGCGGAAGACCTGCCCTGGAGCCCAAATACCACCTCACTGGCCAAAAAAGCCCACCAGCGCCTGTACTTCCTCCGCAAACTGAGGAGAGCAAGATCCCCGCCCCCCATGATGCAGACTTTCTATAGAGGCACCATTGAGAGCATCTTGACCAGCTGCATCATCGTGTGGTACGCCGCTTGCACCATGTCCTGCAGAACGAGTCTGCAGCGCATTGTGAGAGCGGCTGAGAAGATCATTGGTATCTCTCTTCCTCCACTGGCGGACACTTACAACTCTCGTCTGACCCGCCAAGCCACCCAGATCGCAGGTGACCCCACCCACCCATCTCACAGCCTCTTTGACGTGCTGCCGTCGGGGAGGAGGCTGCGATGTCTCTGCTAAATCCACCAGGCTCAAGAACAGTTTATTCCACCAGGCGGTCAGGAGACTAAAATCCCTCCATGTTCTGCCCGCACCCCCCCCCCCCCCCCCGCCACAATTGGTGTCCCTCCCCCAGCATCTGACATCCGATTATTGCACTTAAAACAAGTAACTACGAATACAGTATACAATAATTACAAGTGCCCTTGGTTGTCTGTTGTTGCTATTTGTTTATTTATTTTTATTTAACATATTTATATATTTATGTATAATGGAATTTAAACGTAAATTTTAGCATTACATGTTAGCACTGTGGTTGAGAGAGGAAAGTAATTTCATCTGTGCTGTATGTTCCACATAGAGCATATTTGACAATAAAAACTGACTTGACTTGACTATTGACTACTGAGTCGCGCTTCGCTCGAGTGGCGTCGCTACATGGGGACTATAAATGTGCCCAAGACTTTTGGAACACCCTGTGTTGACAGCAATCAACACGTCTATGTAACGGTTAACTGTCCACGTAGGCGATGGGTTCCCGTTTCATCAATGTGTTAAATAAGGTACGCGTCACGAAACGTTGGGTTGAAATAATCTTGTCAATTAAGACCGCAATTGAACCCTTATGCCCTTCGAAAAAAGCTGATACCGAACCTACGCGTTTTACAATGTTGTAAATGATGTATGTTGTGTTATACAAACATTCTTCTTTTTTTTTTCAAACACTCAAAATGTTCAGCGGGATCTGTGCTATCCATACATATATAGTTTATATTAATTCCTTGGGATTTTTTGCCCTTTATGGACAATAAAGCAGTTCTGTGCTATGACACTTCAAAGAAATATTGCATTCTTTGTAAACGGTGGACTATGAGGGTTAAAATCAAAACTGGCAGTGAGGTATGCGTCTCACGGAGTCCATTGTTTACATGGGCTAGGCTAGGCTGCTCCTCTACTTCTCGGCTGCCCAGGCGAGCAGGCGAACGACTAACGAACCACACACCGTATAACAGACGAACTCGCTAAGAGTATGTGAATGAAAGCACGGCAAACATGTCATACGCCAGCAAGAGGAACACAGGTAATACTTACGAAACGTGTAGTTACACAACATCTGCGTCCTGCCGAAGCATTTTCCGGTGCCGAAGAACGTCGAGTAACCTTTGATTTGTGCGACAGCGCCTTCTGCTGGCGGTCCGATTCTGCTTCTTTTTTTTGTCCAACAGATGACGCTATACAACTGTTTTTTATTTCGCTTACCAGTTGACTGACAGCAACAAAGAAGTGATGCCTTCGAAAAAAAACTACTGTAGACATAAGACTGTTTTTACTCAGCCTCTTTAGAGGTCTCTTGTCATTTAATCGTGTGATGTAATCTCTGTTTATCACGTGAGGCTAAAATGATGTTCATCAACGTCATGATGCCGCTTGAACTCGATTTGCCCCTGGTCTGGGAATATACGAAAATACAATAAATTGTGATTTGGGGCTCGACTAGTTCTGCTTTTGTTTTGTGGGACTGACAATCTGAGCAAGGTAGACTGCTTACTTCCACACTTCCTGTCCAGATTTTTGAACAGGAAATTTTTTTGCAAATTTAACTATGAAACATTATTGGATTCAAAAACAAATGAGTACAAAATCACACCAGTCACCCAAAAAATTAGCTGAATAGGTTTTGTGTTACATTTAAGAATCAACCCAAAATGCACTATAACCTATGCTTGTGAACCTAATTTGATCTTCTCTAAACTCTCCAACTGTTCCACATTTCACTACTTTTTGCACAACTTGCTGTTCTGTAACAATATGCTTAACTGTAAAATTCAAGGTGTTTCTTCCACGAGTCTACCAATGAATTTCCTGGTTCAATGAGAAGTGGAATTTAAACATTCTTCACCATGTGATTCATATATGTGCAGGTCTTACCGGTATATAAATTCGTCCCATTGTTACATATAACAATGCAGCAATGGACATTTTCAGAAATGGATGGATAATAACATGAGTGTGAAAATGAAATTTCTGGCTCTCTAGTAATGGGAATCTTTTGGAAAAAATAACACATCAGTGTTGATATAAATGTGAATGGTTCCAAGTAGTTGTGTGCCTCAGAGGAAGTTTGTTTCCAATGTTTTTCAATAATAAATTGTGGTTTTAATTAAAACATCTTCTTGGATTTGCATTAGAGGGTTGCAGAAAGGAAAATAAGTCATTTTAGCTGTCTGGGGTTGAAAAACGTTGCTGGTTTTAAAATATGTTATGAAGATACTGGAAATAATAAATAAAGCAAACTTTTTTTTGCAAGCGCTGTGGCTTTATCACAGAAAGATCTTCAATGTGCAGACCATGTTTTCATTTTAAGTCATTATTTTTACAGAGCCACCCACACAGGAGTCAGAATGGGTCAAAATAAACGCCTGATAAATTACTGATGTTGTGAAAAAAGTGATACATGCTCACAATGTTGTGACTGTGAGGTCGAGAGGCAGTGGGGAATGTAAACTTATCTGTTTTGCCCTTCATCTTTTGCGTAAATTCAGCTTTTTAAACCAAGGGCAGGAGATGATATTATGCTACCTGACAGAACTTCTCATGCTTTCAAGGTTTGTAGCCATGTGGAATTGTTTCCATCCAAGTGCATAGAAAACACATGAGTGGCGAGTGTAAGTGCGTGTACATTTTCAGACGTCTCCTGAGTCAAGTCAATATCTTGCTTCTGGACTGTCAGTGTTTTCCCAAAGCAGTGCTTGTATTTTCTTGGCAGGCTGCTTGACTTTATGGTCTTGTTGAAATGTGAGCCGATTCCCCAGTCTGAGATATAAATTCTATTATGAGCACTAAAAATTCAAACTCAGGATTGTCTGGAGCAATAGAATAATATGCCGAGTGCAAATGGCCTTGTAATGTTTTGCTTTCTCAATCCCACTGTAATCAGTAGCTGTGCAACCCATTTGTTTGTTTTGGGATGGTGTTGGTCACCTTTTTAGTGATCCTGCACTCGATTGCACATATTCAACTTTCCTGTCATTCCAATGCTTGCACTCCCTTCGGCACAAAGGCTTTGCGGTCAGCATGATGCCCCAATGCTTGACAGTGGATTTGATGGCAAATCGTAAAATCTGTATTTTTCTAAACAAAGAAGTCTTAAGGGTCTCAAGGGATATTGTACTTCGCTATACCGTTTTGAATGAATGACCTCTATTCACCAATATTTTGTACTACATTATATTTATTTGAATTGAAGAGCTTGCGGTCTCCAGTACACAAGCTAGATTTTAAATTCTTCTTGTTGCTGTTTGAAGGACTTTACAAATGCATTAATAATGAAGGAAATATAAAGAAAAATACAAATACTTACACCTACCGTAGCGATTACAATATGTTTTATTTGTGATTTAAAACATGTATAACATCAGCAACCTAATGCACCTTTTACACATAGTTTTGACATTTGAAACAGCAATAACCAAAATGAAAAGCTCACAGCTTCAAAAAGGTAATGAGTGAGAAAGCAGCACACACTAAAACAAAAGGGAACAAAAATGGCATATCTTTATTACTTTATTCATGACATTCATGCCCAATACCATGTGATTTGATTGAATTAGACTGTGATGGACTGAGAAACAAATTTGGCCTGGGAATATTTGTCAGAGGCAGGGAAATGTCTCAAGACATATTGGTCGATGAGGGAGGATGGGGAGTTTGACTAGCCCTGGAATGGACCGGCCGTTTGGGATTCTCACAAAATTCCCGATGGCCACCACACCCCTAACTGCACTCATAGATTTCAGTTACAGAGACTCTCCACACTTTGCTTTATTGTCACAAAATTAATCCTTTTGTTTTTTATATATATATATATATATATACAGTATATAATATATTCATGCAGGAATGTCAGATTTTTCTACTGATTTGTGACAATCATATGAGAGCTCTTCTCTCCAAAACTCATGAGGCTTCACTTAGGTCGTGCTTGCACTTAAGTTTGAGCGCAACAGAGCCAACATGTCGAAAAAGAAGACAGAATTGGAACATTTACCACTGTCACAGCATGATCCCGAGTTTTTGTCATGAGAAGGGAAGTTCCTTTGACAGACTGCCCAACGCTCAAAGTGTCCATCTTCATTTTAGCGTGTGCCTTTATGTGTGAACAAGAGCGCACGTAATGAATCCTGCCCACGTTGGGGGGGATTCAGATTTATTTGGCATAGGGGGGAAGAGGGCACCTCCCAGAGGGTGTGTGGTGTGTCAGCGCTGCCGTGTTGCACTGTTCTCGATTCTGACAGTAGAATAACACATGAAGCAAGATTTAAGGACTTAAAACTAACAGGTTTATGTCCTCAGTTCTAGCTGACTTGTGCATCTCAGAGAAATGTTTCCAAATTACGTTGAATGTTTATGTGCATTGAAGGCAACACTTGACATGGTATTTATGGTAATTGATCAGTGGAGGTTCTTTGTTTTATCTCATGCATGTGGTTGTGCTGCTTTGTGTCCATATGGCCTGCATCAACAGTTGGGAAATTCATCAATGCCTTCAGGATATATTTTTGAGAAAAGGCAAAAGTATTGTGGAGGTTTTTTTTCCTTCATCCTTAAGAGCCTTTGCGTCTCCCGTTTTTGGATGACTAGGTTTGATGTCACGCCACATTATGAATCTATTTTATGAGGGTCAAAGCAGATGGTTGACTTTACTGAATTCTCACCCTGTGAACCTCATGTGCCAAATACATTTCCATACTTTTTACTGCATTTTTTTTTAAATCCATCTGTCCATCCATCAATTTGTACTTGTGCATATCCACTATATTTAGTTTTAAACGCCAAAGGGCATTTAACTTTCCTCACACTTGTTTTCTCTGGTGTTAGGGAATGATTTCCCAAGTGATTTTTTTTCCTTGAACACCGACTTTCTTCCCAGCAAACCCTTTAAATGCCAAAACAAGCTATTTCCTACAAGATAATTCGATGGATACAGTATCTGTCGTGTTTTTTGCCTCATTCTGGGCAAAACTATATACCTGTATATATACTGTGTATATATATATATACCTCAAAAGTTATGAAAGCCAAATCTGGAGCTTCTAAAGTATTAACTCATTAAGCTCAGCTTTTTCTTTAGCTTTTTTGTGCTTCCATGCCAAAGAAGAATGGTACCAGACGGCAAAAAAGAAAAGACTGATAACCATAGAGGCAGAAATTAAACAGAAGAGAGTGTCCATCTGTCTATCAAGGGCCACCAGGTGACAGTCTGTAACCACTCTCCTGTTCCCACCGAGTCTTTAAAGGATGAGCATTTTTTACCTAGTTTTTGTTTTATTTACAGGGGTACTCAGTTTCTAAATGAAAAGAGCAAGACAGCTGGGAATATAAACAATTTACTTGCCTTGAAAAGTTTATGAATGCAAGAGTCTGAGCCTGGAACAGATTCCATCACTTGACATTATTTTTTATGTGCAAGCTGTTTTGAAATTAGAACACCTTGGAAGTCAACCAGCGACAGAACAGATTATCTTCCACTTTAGGGGCTCTAATTTGAGAAAAGTCCATACATCACAATAAAAATTCTCTGTCATTTATGCGCGGTCCAAGGTCTTAGTCAGAAGGTACAAGAAAAAGGATGTTTTCTTAAGCAGCGGACTGTAGAAAAAGTCAACACGTGTGTAACTTCATCACGTCTCCATGACTGCATTGTACATTCGGGCCGCGTTGTACAGTACATTATATGTGGGACCGCATTGGCAGTGCTAATGTCTCCCATGTGTTTTGCTGTCTCAGTTAGTAAATGTGTCCCGGAGAGTCTGATGGTGATTACAGGGATGGGCTGACCTTTCATCAGTAGCCGCTTAATACATCTGTTTGTGATTTTACACAGCTGTACTATGATAAACGGATGCAATAACATCCACGCAAACTTGTTGTGTGGTGTACACTGGACACAATCTGTCTGTCTGTCACTTCCCAGTCAGGTTGAGTTTAGAACCGGGTGTTGGACTAAAAATGTGTCAAAATCAGAAATTTATTGTTGGACTCTTGCGATGCAATGATTCAGATTCAGATTCAGAAAACTTTCTTTTATTTGAACTCAACAAATCTCCACAAAAGTTGCAGATAACAGATCCGTTATACGTACTTGGATGCCAATGCAGATCATGGTGTGAACTGGCAAATGACCATTGACACCCACATCCACACCATCACTGATTGGGAACTGATCCCACGCTGTCCGCACACAAGTCCGGCGACACCGTCAGCAACTTAAACCATTTTGCAGTTCTCAATTCAATTCAATTCATTTTATATATATATATATATATATATGCTTTTCAGCATGGTGACAGCATCTCTCAGTGTTAAAACTGTCATTTCTAGTTGTAAATAAACACAAAGATTAACTTCCACCAAATTTTACTCTTTCTGACTTGGCTCAGATGTGATTTTCCACTCGCTTCAAGATAAACAGCAAAATTCCTGAGCTGAATTTCTATAGTGCCCCCGCATAAAAACCCGGAACACTTGGATAATTTCCATTGTTTTATATGCAGAATCATAAGAAAACTATGCTGAGCCAGCAGATCTTTATCAGGCTCACCTCTGCTCACCAGGGAGTAACCTAGGTACTTACTCTTCATGTCCCAATAGTGAACCATTGTGATTGAGAACAACAACAGGAATTGGTGAAGCTGAATCATGTGGTATGTTGCTGAACTGCTCAATCTCATTTTAGGTTAACCGAAGGACACTGCGCAGAGGAGGCAGATAAACAAGTTATTAAGCATAAGCATGCAGGGATGTAACGGATGAAAAAGATTTGCACATGAATAACACACACGTCAGCGCTGGGACAATGTGGCAAAGGTGAAAAGCATCAGTGATCAGGACAGCTTGGTGATGAAGTTTAGGTCAAGTCACAAGTTCAGAACTCATCGTCTTGCTTCACGACAAAGAGCAATGAGACGTGATCCGGAGGTTCTGGGAACAGGAAGCCAATCCACACTTCTTGCCAAGTCAGCATTACGTGTATTAAATCGAAATGCTCGCGTGTGTGAAGCAAGCTCGGGATCCTAAAGGAGGAGTGTTGCCCAAAAAGAGCCTTGCTCAAATGGGCTCACAGCTGATCACAGTTTGACATAGCTGATTTACTTTTGGAAAAGATAAATTGAGCCCTGGCTGGCGACCCCTCATCGTCAAAGAATAGCACTGTGCCCCCCGCCCCGCGCTGCAAGTCATAAATTAGGATGCAGCTTTGTCCTCCGCTTCCACCTTCTGCTACCCTTACTCAACATGATTAGATGCCACCCGTTGAAAGGGAGTTAGAGGTTACCGTACATGGAGTTGTAGTGCGTAGCAATGGTTTACTGCTCCCTCCAGATGTACTTAACCCTTTCCACATTCTGTAGATGGAGTGATTTATTTGTAGTTTACATTCATTAAGCCCAGATATATGCGATTTAATCTATGCAAGTGTACAGAGGGGACTCCTTCTCGAATGTGCTGTTGAAAATTCTGCTTTCGGGAGACCAGGCCTGAATTTTTGGAACCAAAATAAACATATTGGCTATCGATCTTTCTTCATTTCAGGCTCATTAGTGTTTCCAGCTACATCAAGATATCAGGTGTAGGGAACAATGAATAATCATGCAAAACAAAGCGAGTGAATTAAAGGAATAAATGAAGTTGTTCTGCAGTGACGTAAGTGGGCTTTATAATGAATGTTGGCTCTCGCTTCTCGTTCTGCACGTACTAGGCTAACGACACATCAGGCTTTGGTTACTTGGTGTTTTATGTGTATAAAAAGTGCAGTGACAGCGCGGAACCTAGCTCAGTTTGTGACCATCAAGTGCCCCTCGCAGGCAACAGCACACCGAAGTATATTGCAAAGGAATACGCTCCGCATCTTCATGCAGCGCTTTTTCACAGCCACTGTCAGACACGTGGCTCAGGATAACCTTTCTCGCTCACACAAACATTCATTAGTTGATCCCCCCTCCCTGGCTCTACAACTCTGATGTAAAGCCACCATGTGCAATACTTCTATGCAATTTCCTCTGTGCAATACATATTTGAAGCTACATGATACCGAGTGCAATATTTGTATCTTCAAGTCCTGGTAACCAGTTACAGGATTATATTAAGATCAGTATGTACATATCTATTACTTTTATTGTTTTATTTATAATGTGTGATTTAGTCTTTTACCAGTTGCATTTGTTCTTCTTGCTAGTGACATGACTCGGACATGCACAAAACCTTGTTTTTTAACCTGTACAAGTCAATTCTATTCTATTCTATGCATGACAGACACATGCAGATAAATTAGGAACATTGGAATAGTAAAGGAATAGCTCTGGAAATTATTTTTTTTTAAAAGAGCATCCTTGTGAGCCAAGATGAGGAAAAAAAGCCCAGACTGATGTGGACGACGTGAATTAAACACAAGTCGTCTGGTAGCCTATAGACCAAGTGGTGAAAAAACTGACAAAGAGATCAAATACAAATCAGATTTTTACCTCCAACAAAGTTTGTGTTCAAGAGCAGATGGAAAAATCCTACCCAACCTTCTTTATGCTCCGTTTCCTCCACGACTTCCTATGGGCCACCAGTTCCACCTTCAACACACACACACAAGAGTGCCATCTGTGAAGTCATAACTACAGCACAGTATGTCCATTTCCTCTTCTATCTGAGCTTCCTTCCTCAATCTTCTCACTTTCCTCACCGTTATCTATATTTACCTCTGCCTCGTGCAAAAGAGGAAAGGCCAATTGTTTTGATTGTTGTTTGTGCGAAAATGAAACCCACGGATGTCCGAGACAGAGTATAACGATACTCACAGGCATATATTGTTTATCCTCTGCAAAGAACGTATAGTATTAGTACTTTGACTGAGCTCTTCTGAAATTCTTTTTCATATGCGTCTGCACGTATGTATTTTCTGCTCCCCCTGAGAGATGAAGCTGATGAATATGAAGCTGAAATGAATGTCATTTCTATTCATTTTAATCGAGAAAGATGAGTTAGGAAGCAAGTGTTTGGAGAAGAAAGTAATCTCATAAATCAAGGCACTACTGTATAACTATATGTTTGATTGTTTGAATGATCATATTTTATTCATGTCTACTGTAGTACAGCCTCAGGAGGACTTTGTAAAATATGAACTGGTCCCCGGGGGAGCAAGGTCCCCCACTCCTGCTTTCAATCATGCTATGTGTGTCTTTTATGTGACATTCACTTAAAAAATAGCAACCAGGTGCTGAAGCAATCATTTTCATTGTTGATTGTTATCACAAAATGCCCATTTTTTGAGGGGGGGGGGGGGGTAATGGTTATTATTTGTCCTCTGTTGATTTATGATGTTTTCGGTCATGCTCTTTAATCTCAGTTTTGGGAACATTGAACTTTCTCTAACAGGACCTCATGACCTAAAGTCATTTGCTTCTGGTCCATGTTTAGTAACTCGCGCTGAAGGTCATATCACTTTCATTGTCGCTTTATTTCAGCCGTTATTGTGTTTCCTGCATGGGAACATTTTTATTGTGCTGAACAAGTTTTGCCTCCCGCCAGGCAATCCTAAAAGGAGTTGTGATGCTATTAAATGGGGGGTGGGGGGGCTCTTGTTATCTGGCCATGTTTGTGACCTCGGGGGAACTACAAAATGAGGATGAGGAACCTCATCGTGTAAGGAAAAACAGGAAAACTGGGATCAACATAGGAAAACATTTGATGTATTGCTGTAAAAAAGGAAAAGTTGGGGGGGACAACAATAAGTGTTTTTTTAATTTATCGCGTAACAATCAGAGAATATATTGCTGTGACTTTTTGTTTCATGTGAGGACTTTGGCTTTCTTCAAAGTGCATTTGAATAAGTTTGTTTCAAAACACTGATTTACATGAAGAATTCCTTCCCCATCCACATACCACACACATGCAGAGTACCGTAAATAAAGACACTTTGGCATCTGTTAAACAATGAACGTGACATTGAGAAGAGGAAATATTCTGGGCCTTGTCAGCCACCAATGTCAGCATATTTCATCAAGAATAAACCCTCTTACGTCATACAAGTCCTCCCGTGACATTATGGAGCACAATCAGGCAAAAAAAAAAAAAGACCCTGCACAGGCTTCCACAGAAGGAAACAAGCTCATTAGAGTTCAAGTGAAAACTGAGCCAACAAGCAACAAACTTCTTTTGGAAGGAAAACACAATTCAATTTCAAAATTAGGCTTTGACTGCAAGACAGAGCTTTTTTTTTCCATCCAGAAATGTCCAAGTGAATTAAAAAGGCAGTAAGGGAGGCTCAAGAATTATATCTAAGCACAAAAGCACTTAACCAGGCAGATGTACACAAGGAGTTTACTTTGTCGTGCATTTGATGAAAACCAAACCACCATAATATACTTGCAGTTCATTTTGATTGTGACTTGCCATAAAATACAAGAGTTTTCACTGGGGAAAAAAAATCTAAAAAGTTGTGCAATGAGTCTCCGTAACACTTTACTTTTACTTATTCCACAGCTTTTTCTATTAGATGTGATTGGCTCTCACTCATGTGCAACCTTAATGAGCACTATATATTTTTTTTTATAGCACTGTATAAAATGGATGGATGGTGACGCTAGAGTCTAATCAAGTCCATAACTTCAAGTTGTTCGTGTCTATTTGGCCTTCTTCTTTTGCAAACACCATATATGGAGGCTCCCCATTTTAGAATAACTGTCACAAAACAATCACAAAGAAAGAGAGACACACACACACACACACACACACACACACACACACACACACACACAAAAGGTAAAGGTTTTATTTTTGGTGAAATTACAAACTGCATGACTTGAGGGGCTTTGGGAAGTTTGGAGGGTCCATTATATTTATAGTAGTAGTCGGAATACGTTGCCTGTACATGTGGGATTGAATAACAGAAAATGCTCTGTTTAGTTTTGTGCCATTCATCTTCATCTTGACAACTAAAGGTTGGAGCTGTAACGAAAGAAACATGATTTAGTAATTCTCAGAAAGAATCATCCCAGAATATGAGGTTAAATGTCAGTGTTGTTTGTTTACTTTTCATGTCATCCTGTTTATCAGTTATTTGGCACTCCAAAATGGGTTGTTCCTTCAAACAAATCCCACTTTAAGACCACCCTGCAGGACACATTAACATTGAAAGCAGGAAACTCAATTGTCTGGTGCTGTACATTTGGATCATTTAACACAATTTGTAGAAATGTGAGAAGCACATGATTCCATTTTCTGACCAGTGAAACAATTAAATTACACATTCCATCCATTTTATTTACCGTGTGTCTTCATTTGGGTCTCGGGTGAGCTAGAGCCTATCCCAGCTGACATTGAGCAAGAGGCGGGGTACAAACTGAACTGGGTGCCAATCAATCACAAAGCACATATACAGACAAAAAATCCTCGCATTCCTTCCTATGGATAATTGTGAGTTTTCAATGAATCGAAGACAAATAAAGAGACGCCACACAAGTGCCTGAGAAATTGCAAATTAGAGATTCGAACCCAGAACCTCTTGACGGTGACATATTCCACTTGTCAAATATGCTGCAAGTACATAAGATAATTGTAAATCATCATTCCCCCCCCCCCCAACTATTCCCTGCTGAATAGAATTAACTGCCTAAATATGCTTGTGTGTGTACATTTTGTGTGTAAATGTGTGTGTGGTCTGACCTGCTTATCAGATCCAGGGTAATACTCAGAGTGTGACGGAAAATTAAAAGACAGCTGCCAGCTTGTATAGAAATTGCATGCAGTTGTTTTGATTTCTTGGATTGTTTTTTTTTTCCTTCCCATTTTTAAAATCTGAAGATGTTTACTGTGACTATTTCATTGCTTCGGTGAGATGACACACAACACAGAGGAGAAACATTAGGAGAAATGATGGAGGCCCAGTTGAAAGTAACATGAAGGACTCATTCGAAAGAAAAAATGTCACCTGTTGCCAATATTATGATTGAATTCAGACCTTCAATCAAGCTAACAAGCACGTTTTCGGAATGTGGGCGGAAGCTGGTGTGCCAGGACAAATCCCTCGCAAGCGCTGGGAGACCATGAAAGCTCCACACAGGAGTGCCAGAGCCGAGATTCAAATCCAGAACCTCTCGACTGTGAGTCATACATATGCTACAAACTAGGGTTTCTTTTGAGTGGAACGTTGCCTCAAATCGTCTCGACTCTGTCTGTCTGTCTTCTGGTGTGTGCTCAGAGGGGGCGTAAATCGCTTTAGAGATGAGGACGGCCAATGTATTGGCCTCTCTGTGCAGCGTAAAGATGCTTTTGACACTCATTGGACCTTGAATGCTGCTCCAACCACCCACAGCGTCCCTTTCCGCCATGAATCATCACCTACGGTTAAGCTAAACTGCACTTGTGGAGGCCACCGGGAGGTGAGACATCGAGCTCAACGATGAAGAAACATGTACAAAATTAAGTTTAATCTGAATGAAGAGTAGACCGTAGGCATTATTTTCTTTGCAACTATATAGCTATCAACCAGTAATAAGTTAGCATAGTAATCCATCTCCCTCAACAGCAGTCGCCATGAATACTGCTCATATTGAAAAGTTAAATTAAAGTTATTGTATTAAATCCATTAATCCATCTCAGGTTTCGATTCCTATTTTGGGAGTAAATTGTCGTGGGAATGTGCTACTGGTTTTTGAGTAAGGAGTGAACGGAGCTCATGAACAATATCGGAGTCATTGTGTAAAATTAAGAAATTGGTTTGTGCCGCTCCCTGCAACCTCTTTTTTCTTTAAATTAGAGCATTTTTTTTAAATGTGATTCTATTCTATCCTCTTCTGTTGCACGTGTATGATTCTTGAATTTTTTTGTATGGTAATGTTTTTATGGAAAATAAAAATGTTCCACTGGTGTCAGATGGCAAGAAATCCGCATTAATTGTCTGGATACTCAAATAGAACAGCCAAACGTTAGCTTCCTCAAGTACAATTATTACATCTGCAATACTTTCTGATACCACTGATGGTGTACCTTTGCACTTGCCTGACTTGGGCGCCGACAGCGTGCGTTCAGTTCCCACTCATTGACGGTATGAGTGCCAGTGGGAATGGTTCTCTGTCTGTATTGGTGATTGGCGATCAATCAAGTGTGTGCCTTTCTGATACAAAGAATTTCTAATCAATCTTCGAATCTCTTTCTTCTTCTGCTCGCCCAGAAACAATATTGTGACATTTTTGAAGCTACAGCTCAACCGGTCACAAAGGATGCCTCATAGTCGGGTCACTCGGAAGTCGGAAGTCACTCTGTAATTAGCAAGAGGTGAGTGTGTGTGTGTTGTCTGTGATGAGAAGGAATGTTGACACTCATGCGCGGCAACAACCTCCCTCCTGCTCCTCTTCCTGCAGGTATTCCGAATTCCCGCGGGGATGATGTTGACTCAGCTGGCATCAGTCAAGTGCTGCTGTTAAGAGAAGTCTTCTTCATTTGTCCTGCTGTTATCTGCCAACAGAACCTAAACCCTCTTTATTATCTTTGACACTTAGTGAAGACCACACTCTGCCTTCCTATCCTGCTGCCTCTTCCCCTCCGTTGGTTGCTTTCAAGCTCCCGCTGCAGCATATTCCCCCATTTGAAATATACGGGCAATCTTTTCGGTTTCCTTGCATCAGCGTCCGTGTTTTCTTAGGACCTCTGTGAGGTTAGAGGTCAGTGAGGTCCCTCTTTGGTAAATCCCCCTCAAGGGTTTCCAAGGACAAGGTCTAAACATCCTCCACTAATGCGAGCAACTTGTGTCTGCCTCAAGGTCTGAGAGTGTTTGGTTTGTGTTTATGTGTGAGTGCGCGATCAACATTCCTCTTCAACATTGGCTGTTTGCTCTTGCAACAACTCTGAAATGAATTTATTTATTTGTGAATAATTGGCACTTATGGTGACTCTCTACAGCCTGTAAATGCATTTGTCTTGGGTAGTAATTGACCAGATCTGGCAGGTCGCATGTTGTTGTTGGTGATGCCTAAATTTGCGAGGTGTGGCTCAAAAGATGAATTCTAGTCGGGGAGTGATTGTCTTATTTTCAAAGAATCAAATGTTTTTGGCCTAAAATGTGAATATTTTGCCAGATTGTGACATCACCTGCCCCCCACAATTGAAAATACAATCGATAGCACTGACTTTTTTCTTCAGATTCTATGCTGACGCTTCCACAGGTATGAGCTGCTCACCTTGTTGCAACACCCTAGCTCCGCCCCAGGCAAGCTGGGTGAAGAAAACCATATTTGCCAAAGAAGGGGGCATGTGCATAGTTCATTTGCATGGTATGCCCGTATCACAAAAAGACTGATTTCAGACAGGCAAAGAAAGAAGGTGAAAGAGGGGCTGTCATTTTTTATCCTTGACAAAAGCATGACACGCATGTTATAAAGACACGAGGGAAATGTTTAAAAAAACATCATTCCATTTGTTTGCCTTTGAATGAGCCTTTAAGTATTTTTATTTTTTTTGTAACTACTGCACATTCCATTTTAAAAGCGTATGCACGAGTGCATATAGTGAGTTATTCAACATGGATTATTTGTGCCATATTAATGAACTAAGTTGATGTTTAGTTTTAGAAAGTTTTTGTCTGAAAACAGCGAAAAGTAACACTATGCAAGGCATAAGAGTGAAATAACCCCATTTAAATCCAAGTTGTCCATGTACATTGAGCATGGCACATATTACATTACACTTAAAGACTTCTCCGTTGCGGACAGAGAGTACAGAAAAACTTCCTGTGCCTTCGAATAAGGAAGAAAAATGTTTGTTTCATTGATAGGCTGGCTGTGAGCAAAACAAACGTCTCTACCAGAAGGTGAACATGCTCTTCAGTCTGATTGGCTGATAACAGCCTCTGCCAATGAGAAAGACAAATAAACATCCATACCCACAATGCCTGTGGTCACATCTGCAAACACAGCCTCTCTCCCTCTCACTGGGGATAAAATAACAAAGTTAAAACCTGCTTAAACACAGACCGAGCTGATGTTAGTCACGAGTCCATCGGGGATGTGCACGAAACCGAGTGAAGCTTTACAATGATGCAGTGAGGTGAAAGAATTGTCGTTATACTAAAAAACAGGAAATGATGTCAAACGGGACTCAGGTGTAATATCAGACATTTCGATAGATGCCCATAAAACACCGCCCTTCTTCAGAAAGTCAAACTATTTTCCCAGAAAAAAAGCTGACCATCCTTTGGGGTTCGGTTGTGCAACTTTTTCATATTCTCTTCCTTCCAAGTTGAGCTTCTTTTCTTGTGTGATTTGTTTCTTTCCTTCTTCTTATTCTCCACCGCAGATGTGAGTAATGACTGCCGCATCATAGCAATGAATCTTTGCTGGATAGAACAGAGAAGCTTTGTCAGCCTGTGCTTGTGTGTGTTTATTCCATATATTCCAGCTTCCTCCGACATTCCAAAAACATGCGCGTTAGGTTGAAAGAAAACTCAAAATTACCCACAAGGGTGAGTGTGAATGTTTGTTTTTGTGATTCGGTGGCGACCAGTCAGGCGTGTCCCCTGCCTCTCAACCAAAAGTCCGCTGGGAGAAGCTCCACCTCAGGCATGACCCAGAACAGGAGAAGCGGTCGAAAATGAATGAAGGTATGTCACACAATATAAAATGTAAAAATTTAAAACAAATATGCAACACTCCTCTTCATCACAAAATGACAGACTTTGGAAGTTATAACCATGTTATAAGCATATTATAATGTTGCCCCACATTCATTCATTGTTCTCATGCCTCCTTTTTGCTCTCTGTTTTTTTGGCTGGTATTTCTTGTGATTTGGTTCTTTTGTCCTTTTGCGACAAGCAATTTCTGTTTGTATTTTCTTGGCTTTTTTCAGGCGCTTTTTGTTTCTCTCATTTTATCCTGGTGTGGTTACCAGCATCATTATTTGTACTTTGTCGGATTTGGACCACTTTTTCTGAAAATACTTTTTTTTTTGTTGTTGTATATCTTATCTGAGTCTACATTTGTAGAGTCCACAACTGTGTGAAACCTTCCGGACCCTGACATTTTTTTGGGAGCGGGGGCAGGGGTACACCTGTTCTATGTCCACCAAAATTTTTGTTCACACGCACTTTCTGTATCAGCCGTATTAGTGCTTGTTGAAGGTCAAACAAGTCACCCTAATCTCAAAAGTAAACAAAAGTTTTCACTTGGAGAAGCATTAAAAATGAAAAAAAAAAAACCCTCAGTAAACTGATTGTGATTTTCATGTTTTTCCAACCATTTTACGCCAACCATAAAGCCAACACGAAAGCAGTGTGGTGAGATATGTTTAGGTCCTCGTTTATCACTTAGCGAGCAGAAATGGCTTTGAAAATTCATCACTTGTGAATGCTCTGAAAAATGCCATCCGTTACTCCCACACGGTAAACGAATCCATCAGTCTGTCAGAAGTGTAACTGGACCAATCTAAGTGTTCCTCTGGCTTTCCCATGCACTCACATTGTTTTCGTCGAAGCAACAAGATTTATGTGCCGAAAAAAACTCATCCCACAGAAAAATCCAAATTTAGGTTAGCAGCTTTCTGTTTCGACTTTTGTGCACCACCAGTTGGGCTGCTTTCACATTCAGAAGTAATTTGTCTTATAAAAGGCTTATTAGAGATATTTTGGGGGATGGGGGGGGGATTAAATTTTTGTTTCTTTTTCTATGCAAAATAAAGTGAAATCATATAAAAAAGAAAGCGGGACAGACTGTACTGTAAGAGGTCTGCAGGTTTATCAGTAAATTATGGAAACACATTTGTTTTGTTTGTACTGTATTACCTTCGTTAATTTATTCTGATAGAAAGTATCGTAATTTAATTCAATGTAAATTCATAGAATTAATCATTTCTTGTTGCTCTTGTTTGTATGAGTTTCGGTAAAAAAAAAACTTATTGAAATCAATGAAAATGCACTTTACTATGATGAAACAACAGAAAAATAAACACATCATATTTCATGCTCTGAATAAAACTATCACATCTATCCTGTTTGGATGTTTGAATGCAGTGCAGTCAAGGCAACGCCGAGTGATTTCATACATTCTGAATATTGGAAAATATCACATCTTTTTGAAGGAAGTAATATTTTAGTCCTTTATGTTTGTTCTCAGCATTCTGACTTGGGACACTCCACAGAGAGGCCAAAGGAAGGAAAATGATTCTCTGCATCCGCTTTAGATGAGAGCCATTAGTCTCTAAGCTGATGTGTTCATTGACACATTGCATGACACAGTAATGTTGCAATGTTTGAATAAATGAGACTCTCAACTGTGGTCACACATAATTTATTTGAGCAATGCAGCCTGGATGTACAGTATAATACCCGCTGATTTCTTAATGAGGTTGTTTTTGGAGTTATTCCCCTTGTGTGTGTCCAGGGCCAGGGAATCGTCAGTTCCTAAGTTGCCATTCCAACATCCTATTTGGCTGCAACACTCCCTGGTCGCTTTGGTAATGTTTATACGTGCCTTCAAAATAAGATACGCCGCAAATACAAAGTGCATGAAAAATACGACTCACCATTACTGCAGATTATGCAAATGAGCTTGGTGCGTGGGAATCTCCCGTTGAGATAAATCCGTATTTTAAGTAAGACTCGATTAAATGTAGCCTTCTTTTTCTTGAAAGTTGTAGGCTTCTCTTCTGCATAAGATAAGCAAACCTTTATTTGTCTCACAATGGAGTCATTCCCAATCATTTGGGAATTGAAAATAAACAGAATTATAAAAGCCGGCCTCAAGAAAAAGGGTGATGATGTGAGACAAAAATGAAGGATCTCGACAATGATCTGTTCAAGCAGACAGTGACTCACATCAGCATCACCGAGGAGTCTTGTTAATATTCTTGGTGAATTTTGAAAAATAGGATACGCTAGGAAGATTAGCCACAGTGAACTTTAGTCACCACCATTCATTTTTATCTAGATCCAATTTTTCCTTATGTTCTGCTGTTAAATCAAAACAATTCTGCACTTCCACCATGATGCAGGGCAAATCACTCGACACTTTTCACAGATAAAAAGAAGGGATCAAATTTCATCAAACCTCACTTTTCAAAAGAAGACGTTGACTTTTAAATTGCTCACACATAACAGCAAACCATGACTTACGTTTTCCTCTGAATGTCTTCATGTCTTAGTCTGCCACATTTGGCAATATAGGTTTGAAGGTGGTCATTTTAGATTAACCATAACCAAGTTGAAAAAGCTGCAATACTGCAGATGTCTTAATTTTGTGGTGTAGAAGACTGCAGACATATTGCAGCCTATTTGGGATCAGCTGGTTGGTCGGTCGGTTGGTTGGGTGGTTACTGGGCCACTTTTCATTGACCCGTTTGTTGGGTTGGTTGATTGGCTTCTTGGTTTGGAGGTTGCTTGGTTTTCTTGGTTGTGTGGTAGGTGCTTGCCTATGGTTGGACCCTTTAATTCTCTTTGAATCTTAATTCTTCATTTGCCAAGGTATTATGACTTTGGAGAATGATTTGCCTCCAGTTTGACTTACTCCGGTGCACAGCGCCATATGCAATAAGTCATGTTTAGGGGGAATTATAACAGAGATAGTTTGGCTGTTGTTGAGCCAACATTGGTCCTCACAGCTGAAGGCACAAAATAATTTGACAGACGTGCTCCAAAATCTTGTAGAACGTCTTCCCAGAAGACTGAAAAACAACTGCATATTTTAATTTGATTTCAGTTGATGTTGTGGGTGCTTCGGTCGCACACTATTGTGCGTTTGTGTCTGAAATGAAGGATGCTTTGCTGAAGTACTGCGGGCAATAAATTAAAAAGAAAATCACTTTGTTCCTAGAAAATGTATTTGTTGGAGGTGGGTGACATAATCCATCAGACAGTCCTCAACATGCTCCGGCATTGAGTCACGCCACATCCAAACAGAGGCGTCCCTCTCATGTTTGTTGTGTCCCTTGAAGATGAAGCCAGTACAGTCCACCAGTGTTATCTGTACATAATGGCCGAGCTGTTTCTTTCTACTTGAAGACAGCCGCATTGGTCACGGGTGTCACATGGCAATCTGCGCTACATATGAGAAGACTTTCTGTTCACAATTGATGGAGACACCCCAGTTATATCAACCAATTAGGATATGGTTGAGAATCTGGAAAGGAATGGCAACTCGAGCAAGCACAGTGTGTGATTTTGGGTCAGTGGTGTTCGAGCTCCTGTGGGCCCCGCGGATGGAGGCACCCCGCAGCTTCTGTGGTGGGTGACTCCATTGTGTGTCATCCGTACCTAACAGGCGTACTTTGCTGGTCCTTCTCAGTTTGCGAACCCAATCACATGGAAAGAATTTGCACCATGGCCGTGGTATTGTGCGTAGGGCGGCCCCGTGCCCATCCTGCATATGTGTTTCTCCGTCCCCCCCGCCCTTGTTCAAATTCTATGTGAAGATGGATGATGTTTGGACTCATAACCTTGACGATATTAGCACATGAAAGGTAGCGAAACTGCAGGAGGCCGATTTTAAACGGCCGCACAGGCCCCTCTATTAGCCTCCCGTTCGTTCCCAAACAGACGCACACATGCTGCTGTTATGACTCACCACATGTTGGTCAGTTTCAACTTCCGTCGCGGCAACAAACACGTTTGGCTGACTAATATTGTCATAATTGTGATTAATGAGCTAGCGGGTCACGGTCAGTGTTAAAGTAATTAAAAAGCAGGCACCCGCCACCGCAGACCCTTGCAATCAACAGGTCATTTAAAAGTCATTACTTGGGATGAGTTGTTGTTGTTTTGTTTTTTTTAAGATTTAGAGTGTGCAGCACTGGGTGAAATGCGCTTCGGGTCATCTTCATTCATTCATTCAACACAGTTATTATGTTCAAGGGAGTAGGAAGAAGTAAAAAACTTATCTAGTCCTACGGGAATGGCGAGATCTTGACTAATGTTTCCCCTGGGGAGGTTGGGTTAGGACACAGCACGGCCCAAGGCTGCAGCATGGTTTTCGATAAGGCAAGGTGGTGTGGGGGGAATGGGAGTAAATAACCACAGTTGCAGAAAGGGAAAATAGGGGGAGGGCAGTTCTGGTTGAGACAGAACAGACACTGCTGGTACACATACTCAAAGACATGCACACATATGCTTGACAATAGTTTTAGTATGCAAAATCGATTGAGTGAGAATAAAATGAATTTTGCTTGTGCTGAACAAGGAAAGCGGGCCATTATCTGTGTGGTTCCCTGAGAGGAAATTGGATTAAATCCATCCGTCTATTTTCCATAGCACTTGTTCTCATTAGAGTCACAGGCGGCCTGGATCTTAGCCCAGCTGGCTTTGGGTTTGTCCCCAGTCAACTGCCGGAGATTTAAAAAAACAAAATTCTGTCCTGATACATATCCTAACAGCTTCGCTGTGCGTTAACATCCTGGCTCGTTGATGGATTCAGAGACTCGCCTTTGAACACTTGAGCTGATATTCAATCTATGATAAGGCTCGAGCTCACATTATTTTTGCATTTGTCTTTGTTTTTTTTCATTGTTCACATTCTTTGGGTGCCAAACGATGAAGGAAGTGGCAACGCCCGGAAAAGGGCTGGATCAATCCCACATGGCAGCCGAGCTGCTGCCCTGCAGTAGCTGACCTTGTTCTTTAAACTAATTGTTGAGCCGAGGGGGTTCAATCTTTCCTTCCCGGTGAAGGGAGTGAGATTTGTCAATCTGCCCTGTTGAAAACCATACAAAAAAAAAAAATCAAGGGCAACCGTAATACCTGGTTATTAAAGTGTATTTTTCTGGCAACATGAGCGTCACCTGTTGTCCTTGAAAACATAGATGATACAAAATGCGAGAAAAGTTAGCGTTTACACTGCATCTGCTTTACTTGTCAATAACCTTTGGCTGTTGATATCAAATGTCGAGTCACTTATGCGATACTTTTCGTCCTGAAAGTGTTATCTGATGTTAGCTGAAGTTCTTTTTCTTTTTCATGACCTGCAAAATGTGCCTACAAATTATTGAGTTGACACTTTGAATCTGTTTTACGCTTCGTCTAAAATCACCTGCATAGTTTAAACTGTGGGTGTTGGCAGTGATTCCAAGAATATGGTGAGTTAAGATCTCTTACAACTGTTTTGGATTAGTGCGGGTTTGTTTGTCTGTCTGGGGGCAAGAATGGTAAGAAAAGGCATGATTTTTATTTTATTTTTTTGGTGCAAAGACAAATAAACATTGAGGAAAGTATTTGAATGATGATGCGAAAATATGGTGTGCGTATATATAGCAATGCTATCGCAGCCAAATCTTTCGGTTGAAAAAACAAGAACACGGAACCTTTCAAATTGAACACCGGAGGTTGTACAACTTTAAAATTTGACCAAACATTTTGGTGGAAAATATACCTTATAAACATATGTTTGAACTGCTGTCATGTGTGACATCGTACCAGGGATCCTACTGCATATCATGAGAGCTCAGTTGATTTTTATTCTTTATTCAGATGTCTACTAGCTGCCTCATTTGGCAGCGGCGACTCGGAACTTGGCACCATGACACCAACTACCATCATGAAAAGCTTAAGGGATACAATTGTCAAAAGTAGAATGAAGTTAGTTTGAAAATAAAAAGACGCCTCTCGTGAGAAAAGCTTCTCTTTGAATTAAAGTGGAATATAGCAACTGGTTTGCAATGTGCACCTGCTGGATTCCCTCCAGACAATTCAACACAATTTGAAATCAGCTTACGCAGTGACTGAATTCAGCGTATATCTTACAACAGCAAGTCTGCCGTGTCTTCTTCTGCCCATCAAAGTTCATCTGTAAACTAGCAAAACGGTTCACAGACAGCCACGTCTGAGTAACCCGCCCCCCTTTTCTTGATGTTTCAATTAGTGGACCACTCACACCACATATGTGAACCGCCATGCTCCGCCTCACATAATACCACCAAAGGGAAGTTAGAAGTTCATCCCTCTTAGCTCTAATGTGTTCCTAATGGCTGCTTGTTTAGTTAATTCGCTGTGAACAAGCAGGCTTATTGTCCTGTGACTTCAAGCTAAACACATTTTCAACATGAAAGGCTTTACATCACCCTTGTGATCTTTTAGTCCAGGACACTCTTAAATTGCATTTACAGCTGTCAGGTTTAACTGGATGATGGCCCACATGGTCATCTGGACTTACTCTGAAAAAAATTCAAGCGATCCATGTAGGTTTGTTTTTTCTTCATGTATTTATTTAGTTTTTTTTTTTAATAACTGCATACAATTTTGACAATTAAATTTGATCGGACGGTTCAATTACGAAAGTACAGTTCCCTTCATTTAGATGCATTAAAGAGTACAAAAATAAAACATTTACAGTATATCACATTTATCTTGCATATGATATGTCGATAAGATCGACTAGCTGGCATCTCCCATCTTTGAAAAACAGTTACATGTGAGCAAATTCATTTGTTATAAACGAACACAGACAGTGGAATAGAAACACAGAAAAAGAGACTGGGAAACAAAAAAGAAAGAGTTGGTGAGTGTGTTAAAAAAAACAAGTTGCTCAGATATATAAAGTGCATTTTTTATCTGCATGACAGTTGAATATAAGACCTTATCTTCAACTATTTTCATAACTACTAATGTGATTTATGTTACAATTGCTGTAAAAATTGTTGAGATCGCTGCCATGTTTCTAGTAGAATCCAGCCAAATCAAGTTTATCATTTGGGGGGGAAATTGATATTAAATGAGGGTCTGTATTTATTTTATTATAGTATAAACAACCATGCGGTTTCTTTCCCAATCAACCTGTATGAGGGCCGCAGATGTCATCTTTGTATCAGTGAGTTAAAAACTAAAGCAGCCATGTTGGGGGTCACATTATCGCAACCAGAGTGTTGCTCAGGAAATGCTCGAGTCCTTCCTTCCATCACAAAAACATCATCATTGGGACTTTTACTAGACTCCTGTACAATGTACTCAGTCTGTGTGGCACAAATAGAAATTCCTTGGCGCCAATTCGCCTGAAATATGGAGTACATTTTGGTGAAACCGCCTATGGTTACGTTTCGGAGCACAGCGGCTGAAGTCCGATAACAAAAAAGTATACACTGTACATTATAGTTAGGAGAACAAAGACAGATATAATTGCACTTTGCACAAATAACATATATGTAACCTAAGCGGCGACGACAATGATCAGTGATGGTGATGATGATGCAATGATTCCATGCAAAAAACGGTTGCAGGACAGCTCTGATAAGTGCTTCATATCCGCATTTTGATGATGACAGAACATGTACAGTAAATGCTGCATTTATATCAAGAATATATGTATGTGATGGTGCTCCATATCCTCAATGATGGCTCAGGGGGATCTTAGCAGGAACATTAGTTACCTTGTTTGGACTTTTTCATGCTGGAAGACAAAAGTGAAAGGAGAGATGAAAATCATTGTCGTAATGCATGAATGAATTCATGGTGACATCTTATTTATCTACATTCCGTCACGAGATATACCTTCCTCTATGATGCTGTACAGTTCCACATCATGGTCTCAATTAAAAAAGCATAGATTTTTTAAAAAAATGTACAGTATGTGTGTATTGATAATTGGGAATAAAAAGGATCTCAGACAAACAGTTTATGTTCAATGCGCGAGTATAAAATTGTGACTGGGTTTATATCTTTTTTTCCAATAACAGGGTTTTTTTTTCTAACTTCAGGAGAAACCCAAACACCCTAAAGATATAATACGTTCAATATTTTCTGAGCGAAAACTGGCCTTTCTCCACCAAACCGCCCCACTTTCCATATTATTTGTCCAGGTTGGCTAACCTGAGTGACTATGAAGTTTGCTCCATTTTGTATTTCACCAGATTGCTTTGGGCCCATTGCACCTAGTTTTCAACACAATTTCTGCTCGTCACATCAAAATGGACTTTTTACCATGTTGCACTTACAGTCTACTTCTGAATTTGCTTGACGCCGAGGCGGCAAGCGGCTTGTACACAAAATTAGGTCAGTGGCATCATACTTTTTCCAAACCTTTGCCTTAGTCAAAGTGATGCATCGAGGAAATCATTGTCTTGTTTAACCCTTTTAGGCACAGCGGTTACTACAGTGGACTGTTTCATGTTATCAGGTGAAAGGGTTAACTGCAGCATTACAATCTATTGTGTGCAAGTATGAATCCCCACTGCAAGAGAGTTTGTAAAGTCTCCTGTGGGACCATAATTGGAGACATCAGATCCATTGCAAACGATTGCTGCCTTTCTCTCTATGTGAGTGGTGTTGTTATGCTGACGAGCGGTCACACCTCGCCGGTGACACACACAAGCTTGAACTGCTCAAGCAGCTATTGAGACGGACAGACAGACCGTCTGACTGCGCCCCGTCTTGTCCATCTGTTAGTCGGCGCGCAGAAAGTCATCAACGGTCAGCACGGCAAAGTAGCCTTCGACCCTCCCAGCCATTAATTTGACTGACACACAGACTGACGCAGAAGATTTGAAGTTGACGTTACTTTTTTCGGTGATGCACCCGCTGCATGTGCAGCATACAAAGATGCGAGCATTAATTGGCAATTTAAATTTGTCAGCACGGCGATGAAGTGAAAATATAACCAAGGTGGTCCTTCTGGGAACTTGTGTGCATTTCACAGTTCACAATTGCTATGAACACTCCTCGCTTATGCTCATCACTCTATCCCGGGGCGCCAAGGCAACGAAAGCTGCGACTTGCAGTGATCAAATTCAGTTTGTGGGGTGACAATTGTTAAGCACGAGCATGTTTTGACTTCATGGTCATCAAGAAGCAGGACCGTTAAGAGGTGCTACTCTTCACAATGGTCCATTCGCTAGATTTGTATGCGCATTTCTTCTTTTGCATCCCAACCCTGCTTACTTTGAATGTCTATGGTGGACGAATGCGAATTGGAAGGCACAACCAGACGGACAAGTTTGACATAAGCTGACAGCGTGAGTGGAGGGTAACTTACCTCTTGATGGCATTCTTCAGGTATTGCTGCAGCCATCGGATTTCAGGGTTCACACACACCTCCTTGTTTGTCTTCAGCTTGGCACTATTTATGAGAAAAGAACACGGCCCTCAGTGTGAGATGAAAGAGTAACGCGTTGATATCAAACTAAGGGGAATTAGTGCCACAGTGTTAGTTTAGCGCGACAGCACCCTTCAAATATATGCATTATTTGGAAAATGACCCGTCACCGTAAATACTCAACTCTTTTTCAAAATGCAGAACGTTCGAACACATGCAAAGGGTATCCTCCTAAATTCAGCATCACCCCGTCATTATTTCCAGAATAGGTCAAGGCTGGATCACACTGAAGTGGTGTACATACAACAATCAAGCCCAACTTGAGCATTTCCCTTCCCTTACGATCAACGTAATCAAAGATTTTTGAGTGTCTCTAAAAGATTATCCTAGGGGTGTGGGGAGTATAGGTTGAGACCAACAAAACGGTGAACGTCTTCCATAATTAAATCGCAAATCCTTATCCCAGTGAGCGCCTGGGCTTGAGCTGTGGCCAACAGCAGCTCCTGAGTGAGTGTGTTCAGTGGGTGTTTGTGTTTTATTGCTCTCCCTGTCATGATCCTGATATTCTGTCCGTGTTCAGGCTTGGGGGGGGGGGGGGGGGGTTCTTCTTTTTTTTCCCTACTTTTTGACTCCCTCATGTCCATCACATGTCATTTTAGCATTAACCTCGACGTTTATCCGCACAACACTACCTGTCATAAGAACACATTATCAAATGCGCTGAATATTTTCAAAGATTTTGATTTTTGAGCACATTAGAAAACCAAAAGTTGCACGCCCACGTTCCAACTGACTGGCGCTTCCTTCCGCACGCCTCGGTGGGCTTTGGCTGCCCATGTGTGAGAGCGCGAGTGACAGAGGGGCGTGTGCACACACATGCATGCCCAACTCTTTTCTCCGCCCTGTCACCTTCTCAAGATTGATGGTGAGAAATGTCCGACAAGGAGGAACCCATTTCAAACTTTTAAAGAGTGGTGTATAAAACCTCTTAATACCGATAGATCACTCTAGAAATAAACACATAAATAAATAAACAAAACACTCACATGACTTGGAAGGGGCAGTTGGGCGTATGTATGAAGCGGAGCTCTCGTATGTATCCCCGAGGGAGGCTGTTGACTGTTGAACGACAGTAGCATCTCTCCATTAGACTGATGGGCTTGGCTGAAGGGCACAGAAAGGAACAATTATGAATATCTGCTGAAAGATACAGTATTCCCACAGACATCATAATAAAATGAAACAGCTGCGATTGTCTGGCAACCGGTTCAGGTTGTCCCCCGCCTACTGCCCGAAGACAGCTGGGATAGGCTCCAGCACCCCCTGCGACCCTTGTGAGGATATGCGCATCGGAAAATGGATGGACAGATTTAAACAGTGGAGCACAATGTGACCACAGGAGTGTAGCAAGGCTTTCCCATGAAATTGATACAATTAGACTTTAAATATCAGACCAAATGCAACTGACTGGTGGTGGATAACCACAGCGTATCCCACTGGACATCTTCTGGATTTTCTCATGCACTCCAAAACACAATTGAATTAAATTTAAAGAAAATAAATCGAATGTCCCTCTAGACTGATTAACTATACACAGAACAAGTGGAGTGTATTATTCTACCTGGTTGACAAGTTGATTAATAACGGTTTCATCAACCTCTAAATCAGGGCTGGGCAAACTTTTACACTTTAGACAGATGGGCCAGGCCATGCATTGATGAGGTAAAAAAAAAAAAATGGTGCGTATGTAAAATGCTTCATTTTCCTTCCATCCATAAATTCATTTTCTTTGTGACTTATTCCAGTTCACCTCAAGCAAAAGGTGGGCGACGCCCAGGATTGGTTTCCAGTCAGGCATAGGGCAAAAACAGAGACAGAAAAGCCTTCATCTTCACGCACACCGCGTCATTGAGTGAGAACTGCCTGCACCAAGTAAGGAAAATGTACAGTACATATCACTATTCAACAATAACTCAAAGTTCATTCAAGATAAGTCATTTTTGTTGTTCAAATTTGACTTGATATAATCAATGTAATTATAATTACTTAACCAATAGGTTAAAAACCAATTTAAAAATGTTAAATTGGTGTTTAATTAAAAATCTAATTGTACTTTGTAAACAAGAAATCAATTTTAAAAAACAGGATAAAAATACATACAAATGTAATAAATACATCAATATTGCAGGACTTTGGATAAAGCAAATTCCCTGTGGGGTGGATATAGAGCACATGTGCTGGATGTGGATGAGGATAACGCAAATGTGCAACAACAGTATTATTTATTTTGGTCCATGCTGACATCGCAAGAATGTTTCTAAACGGCAAATGTGAACAGAGGTAGTAGACAATGAACAAGACAGATCTTTGCTTCCCCACGAGCTGGAGCTGATTCCAGATGCCCTTTGAAACAACATGAATCCAATATGATGACTATCATTCAAATGCTGAACATATTCATTAGATCCACATGAACTATAAAAAATGCAATCTTTGGAAACAATAAAATGCTTTTAAAGGTGTTGACCATAAAGTGGTGTTCATATCAAGTCACACAAATGTAATAACAAGTTTTTATGTAAAGAAGCGCAGAGTTTTTTTCAGGTAGCCGACGGCGGTTGTTCCCTGATGAATGTTCATGGTGATACAATTCAAACCTCAAGTTTGTGCAAACTGGTCACTGTTGATTCATGACGACAAAATATGGAAACCCAAACCTACCGTGTTTAAGAAAAAAACCTGACACGGTAGGGATAAAAACAGATGTGCAGAGGGTACTTGTGGGTGTAATGCCCCATTCTAATTATTTCTTACACCTGATCCCACATTTGCATGTGAAAGAACGCGCAATTTTCTGATGACGCCAGGCAGGCTAGCTGAGGTCCGTGCCTCTAACGCTGCCTCATTTGGGACTAATTAAAGCGTAAACGTGGAAAAACAAATAAACACGTTGATCTGCATAGCGCCAGGGAGCTTTCCACAGCCAAAAACCACACACATACGTGCGGAGTCTCCTGGTGATTTTCGCACGACAAAAAAATGTTAAAAATAAATAAATACTGAACTTTTTTTCTTAACTCAAGGAAGCCAAATATGTTTTAAAATCAAAAAATGCAAGGCTATGTTACATTAACGTATTTTGTGTTGTAATTGCAACTGCTTTTCTTGGTAATTTGCCAGAAAACGTTATCACATTGCGCACAATTACAACAATTCTACTGAAGTGATACATGACTGACATTTGAATGAAAATATTATAAAATTTCGTATTACCTTAAAAAATGCACATAATAACATATTTCAGCAATAAAAGAACCCCAAGCAGTGCCAATTTGTATTCGTACCTTGCGAAAGGGGCACATGTGCCAGCAGTGTGAGTGCAGCCACGACTGCGAGTAACTTCACGTCCATAGTGGCTTACTGTCACAGGTATTTGGTCCTGCTCAGAGTAAATCCAGAGGAGTTGTGGAAGACGAAGCGGCAGCTACGTGCGGTTAAATTGCTCATCAGTCTCGAGTCTCGCTTCCAGAGAGAGAGAAAGAGAGAGAGAGAGACAGAGAGAGAGAGAGAGAGAGAGAGAGAAAGAGAGAGAGAGAGAGAGAGAGAGAGAAAATAGCATTTCCGGTGAAGACGTCAAAATAAACTTCATTTCAAGCCACTCAGGGCGATAATTACCAGTGGAAGCCATTTTGGCGAGAACATTAAAAACAAAATTTTAATGACAGAAGTATATGACAACAACAGACAGGGTTGCAGGCAAGGCAATTGTTTCTGTTTATTTAGTTTTATTTTGTTATCAGATATTCGTGTTTCCGGTATGGCTAAAAACCAAGAGAAATGCTTCCGAACCTAACTGACAAACTGCGCGACTCGTAACGGCGCGATGGTCGGCACGTCTCCTTCGAGGTGGAGGATTGTACGAATCTAGGCTCAGTGCATGGCTGGCCTCAACACAGTGCAAAAAGTAATTACTGTGGAACAAATATGTAATAAAATTCTTATTTTTCAGAGAAAATTTTGAAATACTAAAGGGGAAGATGTAAAACCGTCATTTATTGAGGGGAAAAAAGCTAAAAAAAACTAAGTAATAATTGTATGACAATAGTCATAAATGCAAGACAAACGTCATCAACACTGATGTATATTCTGCTAAATACAAACCAAACTGTTTATGGGCTGAAACTTGAATGCAACATGTTTATTTCCAACATGTATGTTGAGAAAAAGTAGGAGACATTTTGACGCGCAAGTTTGTTTTTAGTCATAGTTTGTCTTGTCTCGGGGTCTTCATTAGGCCAAATTCATTTCAAGTTAAGCGCGTAACTGGAGCCGATTCACATGAAGGTGAAGTTTTCGGTTACATTGAGCAACTGTCTCAAAAAATAGACAAGCGGGATGAAGAAAAAACACCCGTGCTGCAACGCAAACAAGAACCCCCAGACTGTATGCGTAAAGGAGCACTGCTACTCTCTGTTAGAGGGAATCTCTAAACAATTTCTTCGACACAGCCTGCTGTACACTTCAGATGGAGAAGTGTGTGCGTGTGTGTGTGCGTGTGTGCCTGTATGTTGCTGCTGCCAGTATCATTAGTGTTTAACAGGTTGCAGATGTGAGGTCTGTTTCCAGACATTTGACTTTCATCTTCAGAGCAAACACTGCAGCGTATACATGTGGGCTTGTGTATTCCCTTAATAAAATGTGTGTGTCGAGTTTATTCCTAATGGAGAGATCTGGGGTCAAAATAAAAATGAGATTTGGCTTTTGAGTTAGTTTCACAGTGAGGAGCCCGTTGCTGCCAAAACTCAAACGCACAACACAAATCACATAGCCACAGACATGTCGGTTTGAAATGTCAGTGTTGTTCTCTGCATGTTCGTGTCAATCTAAGGCTGCATTTCCACCGCATCGCTCAATAGAAACAAATCACATGGAATCGGATATCTTCAGATCAGAATCAGAATTTGTGCATAAAAATCCGATATGGGCTGGATACGGGCCAATGAGAGTGCAGGCGTAGACGTACATATGGGATATTCTCAGTCAACGCGAGCTTGACGTCATCAAAATACACCGATCGGTGACCTTTTTACAACCAGATCTGGCCAAGCAACACAAAGAAACATCCACTCTAAGTTTAAACGACCCAAAAAGCACACAAATAGGCAAAATATTTGCTGATCACGACCAGCGGGGAATGTGGAGCTTAGGTAGAGTCCGTCCAAGTAAACTTTTTTTTTTACTTCCATGTGGACGCTTGTGGAGTTATGTAACAGTAATTTGAGCATCTGTGCATGCAAGCCGCTCAAGTCTTTTATTAGTCTTCCAAAATATTGAAGCACTAAATTGGAAAACGTACAATTAAAAAAGTATGAAGATGTCTGTCAGAATGATACTTGCAATCCAGGATTTACTTGTATCTTTCGGCTAGACAGTTTGAGGTTGCCCACATTTTCAATTTCAAACTGGGAAGAAGCCATGGAGACCAGTGGGTGGTGAGGATGATGAACACCGAAGCAGAATCAGCTGACCATTGAATGGAGGTGTGTTGACTTATCTCACAGGCTACAATAGAATGCAGCAGACATGCGAGAGAGAGGCAAACTCAAAAAAAAAAAAAAAAAGAGACAGAATGAACATTTGAACACTCACTGCTTCTCTGCAGCCACCTTCACTCACTGCTTGTTTATCTTTGAGTCAAAAGCACGCTCTACTTTGAAACCCATCCATCCATCAAGCGGTTTTTTTCTATATACTATTAAGTCAAACATGAAAAGCTACTATTCAATAACAGCATGATTTTTAATGTAAAATTGTGATGATATATAAAAGGAAAGGAAAGAAAACTGTCATTGTCCAAATAAATCTGTACCTAATCTAATGCCTTTATGGCAACGGTTGGCATTTTTCTTTCCTTCAATCATGAGATGATGCATGCGCACCTAAAGAGAAGTAGCACACCGTCATATGTCATCACGACACATTTCTGTACCTCTCTCAAGAACATGCAAACAAATATGTGTGTTATTGATCACACAGTTCAATGGGCGAAATTTTCTACAAACTCAGCAAAATGTGGAAAATATGTGATATCTCATAAACTAAACAAGACGTCAGAATATTTGCTACATAGCAAGATTTACTTTTGGGTGAATGGATAGTTTGATGTTACATAAGCGACAAGTGGAGCCATCTTCCCGGAATTGTCCACTCACTTCTTGCTGCAGTGCCAGTGTTCTGTGTAAATAGTTTGATAATGTCTTTAAAAGTGAAAACGCCACGCAAAATTGATTGTGTAACACCATATTTGCTCACTGTGATTACTTTATTCATTCCATGAACAGCTTAGAGGTCATGGATTTGCCTCCGTTTCGCTAGGTTGTTACTGTTAGCAATTGTGACTGGATTTGGACGACATGTTTTGTGTAGCACCAGAATGACCCAACCAAGAATTGACACAGCTGCAATCATAATTCGGATCTGAAATATGAATCTGCCTAGTTTTCAAAACGGCCAACATATTTTGATTGAAATTGCTGCTCTCAGGCTGAACACATTTTGATTACATTTGATGAGTGGCTAGCATGGCCCAATGATGATTTAATGAAATTATTGTGTATCACAAGACGCATTAGATCAAAGAAGGTGAATGCAGAAGTGCCAGCTATAGCCTTAAAGTATCAGGAAATAAGCAACACAAAACGTCCTACTGCA
This sequence comes from Hippocampus guttulatus, assembly GCF_054856545.1. Taxonomy (NCBI): domain Eukaryota; kingdom Metazoa; phylum Chordata; class Actinopteri; order Syngnathiformes; family Syngnathidae; genus Hippocampus; species Hippocampus guttulatus. The sequence goes on from NC_141270.1 coordinate 9,430,324, forward strand.
AAATGGAAAAAGTCCCAAGTGGGATCCTTTAAAATGGCAACCTGCTGAAGCAAACACCATTGCTTTGTGTTAACAGGAAATTCGCTTAATAAGTATTGGCGATATTTGCGTAATAACATGATGCCCCTCTAGTTTTCATCTTTAGATTTGATAGAAGTTTCAAAGTCAAGTTCTATTGCCAAGCTGGTTGTGAGTTTTTGGGGGGGGGGGGGGGTCTCACTCCAGGGGTCCATCTGCTGTTCTTTGCATCAGTCATGCAGTCTTGCTGTACTTCAGATGCAGCACCATGAAACTGCTTCTGAATCCAAGTGTAAAACACGTGTTGATTTTCTGTCGGGCTATCAAAGCAGCAGCTGTCCTGAGTTTTTTTTTGTTTGTTTGTTTTTGTAGGACCAGATAATTTTTTGATTTTTAGAAGGTTAATCTCCGTTAATTTGAATCCAGTTTTTCTCTTAAACACTCTTACAACTGCTCTCCTGAAAGTTTCACTAATGCAGTGTTTGCATGGCAACGACCAAATGTTGGAATGCATACACTGTTTCAACTTTTTGGAAAGGTTTCACATAATCAAAATCAGCCCCATTTACATGAGCCTGCGAAAAAAAAAAGAAGCACTAATATGCATGCCAGACAGGTAGAAAAGTGAAAATAACATATTCATTAACTGACCAACTGATTGTCCTCCCAGATCTTCTCTGAAATTGCTTCCTGCTTATGTCTGGACTTAAACTTTGGTCAATGTCAGTGTGTGACTGCGCTAGACACATTAGCAGTATGGTAAATGCGCATTTTTGCTGTGGAAGCATTTAATACTTAAAACCTACAAGAACTCTGTGGTCTGCCATGTTTCTTCTGGCCGTGATATATACACACATGTACGCACCCATGCTGCAAACGAAAACTTCAAGTGCTCCAAATATCATCCAGTGTAAGGTTTAAAAAAATGGTCCATAAAGTGGAGAGAGTAGTAAGTATTTGACAGTTCATGAATAATCCATCTACCATTTCCCAAGCCACACTTAAGCCAAGAAAAGGAAAGAGACGATTATGAAACACCTACCGGAAGTACGATTGTTTTGTCAAGCATAATCAAATCAAGAAAGGGTGGACTCAGCCCTGCCTCAATGTTGTTGGAAAAAAAAACGCAGTGCAAACACCAAAGCGCAACCGAAGGACCAGGCTCACTTTGCTGTGGCTCGCAGACTAGTATCATTCCAAGCAATCTTTAACCGTACATTCAGCAACAACTCAACAAACATGAATATTGATAATGATGAACGTGCAAATCTGCAACGTCAATAAGCTCCTGAACATTTTTTAACTACTTAGAAGAGATAACGGATGACCCCCGGGGGTGAGTCTATGGATGGCTGGATGGATTATGGAAGAGTGGCTACTTTCCACAGATCAGACCGTGCTTTAAGAGCGTACAGGCAACCCGGTCTCAGCGGGGGGACAGCCCATTTCTCCATTGAGCCTTTGGAGGCTGAGGGCCTGCTGGCTGAGCCTTTGTGTGTTTTTCTCTACATCCTCCAGAGAGTCGCGCGCCCTCCACCTTCACGCCGCCATATGGACCACCTCAATGGCCCGCCCACTCACTCTTCCGCAATAGATGTTGAAACAAAGGAGAAACAATGATTCAGATAATAGCTTCGGAGCCAACCAAAACGTAAGGTGGTTGTCGTCGCATGCAGTTTAACACCTGTCGCTGTCCCGGTCGCAGCAAGTTTTCAGCTGCTTTCCAAGGCAACCCTCAAGAAAAGCCTTCAGACACCTTTCATAGATGGGTTGAGGAGTTGAATGGGCTTGCGAATGACTGAAAGAGTATTCACAGAAATGGCTTGCAAACGGCAAGGTAATGTTTAACACCGAAAATCCACAAAATGAAATAAGAGTCCAATCACAACATCATAAATTTAAACAACAATAGTCGCACAAAAGAACACTTTAAAAAACAAAGTCTATTCCGATGAAAGTGACTACGAACAAGAAATCTACAACATGGCACTTGGGCAACAACAGCGATCAAGGTCAAGAAACCAACAAACACTCGGCATCTTGGCAGTCCTGAAATACTCTGAAGCCTGATTGCCTGACGGGACACAGGTGCACCGCTGAAGGGTCACGCCCAACACTCCAGCTGGTGCTGAAACAAAAACAAGTGCATCATTCTATTGCAGCAGATTTTGCAGTGGCTCAAAGAGGATCTCGCATATTTTCTCACAGTATTTAGAAAGGTTAGTTGCAGCATTTGAGAAAACAATGTTGACTTTGTCATTTCACATTTAAAAAAAAAGAAGGCACTGTTCGACAATCGGGTCGCTGTCTTTCACTATATGATGTCTTTTGGCTCCACTTTAGTCATCTTGCTTTTGCAAAAAGTTTATATTCTTTGGCCATCCCATCAGCCCCGATACATTTGTGGGATGAAACTTGTTTTCTGGAACAACATGTGGAGCCTGTTAACATCATTCATTTATTGCTTTGTTTCAGCGATGCATAACATGTGCTGTCAGAGCCATCGATTCGACTTTGTCATCGAGTTGATATCGGGCCAAGTCATGTTCCTGCGAGATACTCAAACAGGTGAAGCAGTGCCAGAAACAGCTGAGAGCCCCAAAGATATAAATCACTTCACAGCCTCTTCGGCACGCAAACACACACACACACACACACACACACACACACACACACACACACACAACAGAAATAACATTCATCGGAAGCAATACAAAACGAAGACTAATGACTGTCTAATGAGTTAGTATCTTATCTATCACTATAAAAATATGCAGTGCGGGTGCTATTAATCTTTGTCTTTCAAAAGAACCCATCATGATTCAGTTAGTCACCCCTTTCCCATGAATCTACAGTATATGAGCAATGAAAATGTATTCTGGCTCTTATTTCTGGCTCAAGACACCATTACTAAATGTACATCACCGTTAACAATAGGGAAAAATGAAGAGCGTGCATGTTGTTTTGCTGTCTGTGTCCAATTTCCATTCCGGAATTCAAGTTAAAAAGTTCATCAAAGACTGCTTTTAAGATAATACCGTGTGCAATTCCTGTCAAGGAGAATCTCGCAGCTCGGATACGTCATACCTTTCACACTGATCGTTTATCATGGAGTCGTTACAAGGTGCGGAAAGCAAATTTCCCTCCCCAATTTAGCCGCCAGCTCCCCTCTTTCCCTTTGTCACTCTTGTTCTGGGACAACTTCAGAGGTCTTTCTATTCTCGGGCCTCTGCTGAGCCATAACAAAACAGCTGCTGTCTCTTTACAACTTTTCCATGGCCAGGTCGCGACGTAAAACACTGGAAGGGGCATTTAAAGCGAGAGTCGAAGCTACAGCTGTCAGTCAAAATGACAGAAAGGTTGAACATGAAAGCCGCTGGCTCGCAAATAAAGGCTGCGATTAGGAGGATGGTGGAGCACGCGTCTGTAGCTGCAATCAAAATCGAATTCGTCACAAGGAGGAAACGACACCAGCCGCAAAGCAAAGACAAGATATTGTTACATGCCATTAATCCTGAAGGACTGCTTTTGAAGTCTCCCAGTCAGGAAATGTGTGATTTCTCATGGTCCGGATGCCCCTTTGAGTGTTATTGGCGTCATTACACCTGGACATGCGTGCACCTAAAACGACTTAACCTGCATTAATTATTGTAAATTGCAAGGATGTATCAGTCCCACACAAACTATATGGACATTGTGATCCGGTGGTGCCTGTGAGAGAGATGCAGAAGAATCAGAAGACAACGTAAAAGGTCCGTTGACAAAGCTGTCTTTGATTAGAGGTTGCAACCACGCTCGGATGCCCATAAATACAACATCTTGAGATACTGAGTCAATGAGTTGGACATGAATTCTCAAAAAATTCCCGAAGAACCATTCCAACATCTTGTCGAAAGTCTCCAGCTGAGCGAAAGCTGTTATAGCTACAATGTGTGGAACGACTCACTCACATCTTCCATTTTTTTTCCCCCTGTAGGTATGATGGAATTGTTTCCCAATACTTACGTCCATCTGCTACACCTACTGTAAGTCTTAATTTTGTCTGTCAAAAAGATGTCAACTGATGTAAAATGGGATCATTATCAATGTCCCAACCTGTAAGTTCTCCATACTGTAAATTTATGCAACCATGAGAAATCAGTGTTATAATATCAGGTGTTGAAATAATAATATACGCTGCAGCAATGTTCTATGTTTCCCTGAAAATCTAATAAAATGTCACAAAAGGTATACACCCTATCATAAAATCATTTTGAAGATACTATTGAAAGAAAAAATGGCTACATTTGAGTTGACATAACAGTTTACTGTGAGATCATTTTGATACATGTCCAAGTATTCAGTGCCCCCCACCCCACACGTATTTTGAATCAGCACACCATCCCCTCGGAAGGCATCCATCCCATCAAGGTAGAGATGTTCCATTATAGGATGAAAGCAATTACTCTGAACAATGTTGCATTGATTTGTTGTGACCTCTCCCTCCGAGAGAACAAGTGAACCGACCCCATGCTGGCCAAAGGACCTGCACAGCATAACACGGCTACCCGATCCCCCGCCGGGGTTCTTGCACTCATTTCTTCAAAGTTTCCCTCAATTTGTCACTTGTCTGTGATCATGCTATTCATTCTCGGGATGTGTCAGACTTCAGAAAGACCCAATTTACTGTTTAACCTCGTCTCACAAACACAAACCCAACATTTGTTTTTCCCAATCACACAGGGAGGAAATAAATTCCTTCAACAGGAATGCAGGGTTTATCGCAAGTATTATTATTATGTGAAATACTGCATCTACATCTTCAATAAAAGTTTTATGTTCAAGAAAAAAATCAAGTTTATATAAAAAACAATGGAGAGACAGTGTTAGTGGAGGCATCCACAGTAAGATGTACATTAAAAGGTACACACATTTGAGTGCACACATTCTCAACCCAATAATGGGCGGTCTTTCAATTTGCATCATTAATTAACCTCTTTGAGTCTCAACTTGCCCTTCAAGGGGTCCGGTCAGTTGAGTAAGTCAAACCATTCAGGTTTTAAAGGTCATGACCCACCTTGTCAAATAGCCATGTTCGCACAGTACACACAAGCACACTTTCCCACACACATCAGAATTCCAAAATATTCTAGCAAGAGTTCAATATCTTAATCAGGGCATCACTAGTAGCTTACAGTATGTTTAGTACGTACGTACCTTATCATGTACAGTATAATTGTATCCCTTGTGTATGTGTGAGGGCATGGGAATTCAAGCGTCGCCCGTGGACCCTAACAAGTCTCTGTTAACCCCACACTCTCCAGACAAAAGGCACTTTGTCTGCGAGAGCTCTATGTGGAGTGAAAAGGTTTGAGGAGGTGAATGTAAAATAAGGCTTTTTGCAACCATGTCTTTCACTTCCTTGCTTTACAAAAGTATGGACGCCATTAACAGGGACTCAAGACCATTCAGGGGTTGTATAATGGTCAACAAGCTGTGATAATCTGCTGCTGGGATGGTGACCGACTGTTGAAATGTGAGCTGGCATCGCCTGCAACTAACTGTATGTTCGTCTGTGGATGTCTGTATGGTCACTATTCAACCGCTCTGGCTTTCACTTGAATCCCATGAAATGAGACACAGACAATTAAAGTAATGAAAGCAACGTTTGCCTGTCTCTCTAACTCTCCAAACACAAGAGCTGTATAAAAAATGGCCTTGAGAAAGAATGGTTACTCAGAATGCAGGTCTCAGCTAAGACCAGAAAAGGGTCACATCTTCATTTTACTTTGTACATGAGGGTGTGCACACTTAATATGGTGGGCAGCCACATTATCTCAGTTATTTATTTTTACTTCATCTCTCAAAAAAAAGAAATCTTTTTTTAAATGAAATTGTATGGGTTATAGGTTTTGGCATCCATTTTGAAACATGTTATGTTGATCTAATGTTTTTGGGTCATAGTCACACAAACCTGCCATTTGAATTGGGAGCGCTAGGCCTTTTTACATCCACTGTCGGTCCAAACAAAGAGCAGGATACGTTCCGTTTCAACGGACATGCCGCAGGGACATGGGATGCCGTTGATAACTTGTACTGTTCACACCTGCAACCGATCGCCTGATTGCCCACACGGAACTCCTTTGTGTTTATCCTCTACTTTGATGCATCCCTACCTTTCCATATTTTACCACCCTCGTCGCTCTTCCTTTGCTTGTTCCGACTCGCTGTTATCAGGTGAGCTTGGTTAGCAGATAAGTGTCGCGCTGGGATTTTGATAAGGGAATGTCTTGCTCCTAGGATGTGGGGCACGGACAGTCCCACGTGACCCCGCCACCGCTGCCTGCTGTCCTTTTGGCCTCATCAGACCCGACAGGCCCCCAGTGGGGCCCTGGGAGGAGTCTTAGCTTTAGGGTGAGAAATAGCTGAATAACTTAATTGCCATTCCAGATCAGGATGTGATGTTCGAGGTGACAACAGCGGCAGGGATTGCTGTATATGTTTATCTATCAAAATGTTTTTATATTTCGTCAAACAGTCACCCTGGTTAAAATATGATGGCATCCACCATACAGACCAACAGAGCGCAGTATCTGTCTGCCTGCGGATGGATCGAATCCAACAAAATCGCATTTCATCACCTGCGCCACAACTCAGACCTACTTTCACCTGCTCTAAAGTCAAGTCTAATTTCTGTCACGAAATTGTCAAGTGAAATGAGGTTACATTCACCCTTAGCTATACTTAACTTTGTCTTATAACTTTTCAGTTCGATTTTGTTGTTACCGAGTTTGGCACAATTGGGCTAACTCACAACTTCAAATTTTTGGAAAGTGTAAACTTAAAGGATAATTAGCATAAATAATTATGATTATCAAACCCTGCCTGAAACAGTTTAAATCTAGGATCTTTTTCATTAAAGTAACAACAGCCCATTTCCCTCTCATTCCATTCCAAAATAAGCATAAATATATCTTCTGATTATATTTGAAGGCTACCTCTGGAAAAAATTAGAGCGCTCCTCCTCTTCAGGGTGCATGAATGTGATTTGGGATCAACTTGCCAGTTCAAAAACTGACAGATTAGGTGTCCCCCCCCCTACATATTTCATTTCCAAGGTCTGAACTCTATCTGCTTGTCTGTCTACATCTGCCACAGGGTTCTTGTATGAAATGAACATTATACTCCCTCTGGGTAAATTGTTCATATTTGCACAGCTGGGGCGGCTGCACGGAAAGGCTTAGAAGTATTTGGACAACTAAACAACGTTAATTTGAAACCTATTAACATTCTACTTCGGTTCAGGTTGAGGAAGACATTTTCAACGCTTAACGAGTCCAGCGAGGCGCGCTCGTTTTCTGTTCAAGTGACTTCCCTCGCAGTTTCATCCGTGAAATCCCAATCGCCACGCAGCACCCTGCCGCACGTTCTTCAGAAGGAAACGTGGGTGGGAAAAACAATGACGAAACACCACTTTGTGCTTCCCCCTGTTCAAATATTTGCTCACATGTCAACTTGGAGTGGTTGAGTGTCCAAGGTGATATTGTTTTTTGCTGTGTTTTATTGTTTTGGCGGGTGTCATTATTTTTTTCTTTAATCGAATCTGTCTGGATATTAGTAGGTTGATCCTGATGGATTTCTTCCCACCCACACCAAAGAAGATGTGCGCCCCACTAGGGCAGTTATTACTTGTAAAGACAGCCTGAAGCTAATTTGTACTGACATGATGGAAAATGTCAAATACAGCATTCGAATCCTTGCGGCACCTTTTACTATTTTGTTATTTATTGTGACACAAAAACAAAACCTCTTCATGCATCCAATGACAACTTGAAAGGTCACCAACCACTAGACAGTGTATAACAAAATACACTTAACTCCATGTATTTTACTTGCATGTTTGTTCCCTGACATCTCTAAAGGTGAATTTAAAACTCATCTACGGGGCCATTCTGTCTTCTTGAGCTTCTTAACTGTCCTCCTCACCGTTCTATTATAACTAGTGATGTTCTATTAAGGAGGCCTGGTGGTCCAGTGGTTTTAGCGCGTCGACCTCACACTGCAGAGGTACCGGATTCAATCCCAGCTCAGGCCTCCCTGTGTGGAGTTTGCATGTTCTCCCCGGGTTTTCTCCGGGTACTCCGGTTTCCTCCCTCATTCCAAATACATGCATGGCAGGCTGATTGAACACTCCAAATTGTCCCTAGGTGTGAGTGTGGGCGTGGATGGTTGTTCGTCTCTCTGTGTGCCCTGCGATTGGCTGGCAACTGATTCAGGGTGTCCCCCGCCTACTGCCCGGAGATGGCTGGGATAGGCTCCAGCACCCCCCGCGACCCTAGTGAGGATCAAGCGGTTCGGAAAATGGATGGATGGATGGATGGATTTGTTGCGGGGTTTTTTCCAGTGATGTTATCATTACTGCCCATACTACCTAAATAACTTGATTCAGCCAGTGATTGTGCCCTGACATGAACAATATGGGCCTAATTTAATCTTCATAGACGACAATGCGGTCATGATCAGGGAAGACTGTTGGAGACTTGTGTACCTCAATAGGAAGGGCCCGCACTTTCTCCAGACCTGAATCCTATTGAAAAATAACTCACAGTAGACTGGAAATATTGTTTTTGTCTTTGGACTGAAGTCAGCCTCATCTTAATGATTTGTACCTTCTGGATTTGGTTGTTTTACCACAGTGCGGTGGTTTCCTCGAAATCAAATTAGAGGGATCAGAGATCGCGGATCATTTAAATCCCGTACGACTGTCAGGATATAGAAACCATAAGATAAAAGAAGTCTTGTTTTTTGTTTTTGTTTTTTATATTGCAAAATCCCCCTTTTAATCATGCAAGATGACAATGGTTCCGTTATCAATAATCACACAGTGGAAAACGAGGTTGTTTTACGCTTTTATTTCTCCAGAGTGACAAATGGTATGACGCGCAGGTCTAATTAGGCTGTGTGTTTTCTTAAGAACAGATGCGATTCCTGCATAAGGTCTGGCATAATGCCATAGAATGAGCTGACAGGTGCTATGTACATCTGGGTAGTGAAATTTGCGCTCGTGTTGAAAATCATGAAAGTCAGTCTTAACTTTTCACTTTTTTTGTAAACACGTCAGCTTGACTGCACTTTGATGTGGATGTTGCTTATTTGCTAGGCTAATACAACATTGTAAATTGGTCATTTTCGCAACATTGCTTTCATCGGGTGCTGTAAACTTTCAACGGAGGGGTCACACTGGAGATTAGTAGTGATTGGTTGTGTGGTGCAGGTTTGTGATAGGGCAAACATCCTTGGGTTACACCATAGGTGTCAAACTCAGGTCCTGGAGGGCCGATGTCCTGCATGTTTTCCAAGTCTCCCTGTTGCAACACACCTGATTCAAATGAACTGGTTGTCAGGCTTCCGCAGAGCTTGCTGATGATCTGATCATTTGAATCAGCTGTGTTGCAACAGGGAGACTTGAAAAACATGCAGGACAGCGGCCCTCCAGGACCTGAGTTTGACACCTATGGGTTACACCATTGGGTTTGCGGGTAGGTGCTTCATTTTCACATAATCTTCTGCTCTGTCTACGTGGCTCGTGCCTAGTCCGCCGTCTCTTCGGTGTTTGGCACTACTGTAGTTAGAATAGCTTTTGACTGTGTGGATACAGCGATATTGACGTCATTTCATGCTGTCTTCACTCTCGGTTGATTTGCTGTCAGCGACTGTTGTGGCAGCGAGAGGCAGACACGCTGTGTGATGAGGGATTTAAATTTATGACAATGCTTGGCGAGATGTGGTCAGGAGTTAAAGAAGGCAATCAAAGCATGTGTTGACAGCCTCGCTGAAAAGACCCCTTTCCATGAAGCGGTAATACCAAAGTTATGTATGGTTTGGCATTTTTTGTAATATTCAACCCCGTCTTTTTCACTTCTTTCTTTCTTTTTTTTTTTTTAACATATGCCGAAACAGATTAAGGTCATAAAACCTTTATTTAAATCCACAAACCAATTTTTAAATTCATCCACCATGCACTCACTGACTCCAATGCTGGTATGAACAGATTGAGAAGAGGGGGGGGGGGGGGGGGGGGGACCTATGCAATCATCAAAGTTTTATATTATTAGGGTTTTTTTTTAGGTATTTTTACTTTTTGAGATGGATTTCAGGGCTCTTGACATTTCTAATTATTCTTTACAAATCAAATCACAACACACTTCTTGGAGGAGAACCAGAAGTGTTGTTTTGTTCACAAACTGACACAGCAGCACTGCAACAATTGGAAGGTGCAATTAAGTCACACTTCAGATGATGCAATCATTATCTTCACCTGAAACTAATTTAATTGATAAGCCACAATTATTGCAACCGCACAGCCAGAGTAAGTTAAAGAGTCGCGCTCCTTCATTCTATATTGACTTGGTGTGTGGAAGATGGTTTTCATCATGTTAAGCCATAGCCAAGCTTTTCTTTATTACCACACAATCAATGTATGAGTTATTTCCTCGGTGAGTTTCTCTATTTTGATAAATGACCCCGACTGAAAAAGCCCCCCAGGGGAATGTTGCACCTCACAGTCCCCATTTCTCTTAATATGTACAATTGAGAGCTTCGGCTTTCCACACCGTGCAAAGCACTCCAGTTTATGAAATCCCATTGACCTTAACATTAACCTTCAACCAATCACTCTTTCTTAAATCATTTCATTCATCCCCCACTTCCAGGTTAGACAATACACGTGCTGTGTAAATCATAGCTCCCTTTTCCTAAGTCCCATTACCATAGCAAATGGCGTACGAGATTCTGGCCTTTGGCAGGAGCACAAGCAGGTTTTTAAAAATGACAAGACTAAAGCTGCATCAGTAGAAGAGGTCAAAGGGCATTCGTGACCCTGCTGCTGGAGCACTTCTGTGTGGTCAAGCGGGGTCACCGGATCAGAGAAGAAAAGTGGGAGGTCAGGCCAAAATGACAGCACACCACCAATAGAATGGCAACGCATCCATCCAAAGTGAGAGTGCGACACATCACGTCCATTCGTCTTGTCCCCACCTTTCGCTTAATTCTCTCTTTCTGGACTCCCACTTGTGTAGTTTAACAGTTTTGTTGTATAAAATCCCACCAAACATCCTCGGAGCGTATTCTGTGTTTCATTTGGTCGGACAGAATTTGAAAAGAAAATGACTGACTTTGAGAGATATACGATGTTTGCCTCATTTGTTATTTCGATCATAAAGCATGATGTTGTTTCACTCCTCCATCTGTTGTCACTCATAGCGTGTTAGCACATTCCAATATGAAACTGCTATTTGGGAGAATTCTTCCTGTGTGTCCTCCCGAGGGTCCAAAGTGATTTGTGTGTGTGAGACAGGTGCTCGTACAAATATATGCACGCCCGAGGCATGCCGGAGTTGTTATCGCCGTGAAATCAAGGTCACCACTTTTACCGATGAGAAACTTGGCTTCATTCTCATCATACCAACACGTCGGTTTTTTTTTTTAAGCCAGAATCAACCACAGAGGCATTTCCATCATCAAATCCGCCTCTTCCAATAATGCCGACCAGAAATGCTTTTGCCATGAATCACTTTAGATTCATAAACATACATACGCATGTCTAAAAATGTCTTTCCCATACAAGGAAATTGTATTTTTGAATTAGGTTTGAGACTAAATCCGTTGTTGTGAACAATTAGGACTTTGCGCACATCTGAAAACAACTTTTCCAAAGAAGTTGCAGTTGACACGCAAATATTGTTGTGATGAATTACTCTCAAATCACACATGCGAAATGTCAAAATTCACCATGGCTAAAGGCAACTTTCCCATATGAGGAAACTGTTGGGGGTTTTTTTGTTCTTGTTTTTTTTTTTTTTTGGAAGCAACTTGATGAAAAGCAACGGATGAAATCTGAATTGCTCATGTAATGTCTGTGAAGCAGTGGAGGCGACTCGGTGTGATTTGTGATGAGATCAGTGAGTCGGGAATGTGGCAAGCTTAATGTGTGTCCGATGAAGGGTTGAGCCAAATTAGTTTTTTTTTGGTGTAGTTAACAGCAGACATTAACGGTTCATCTTCATACTGAAGAGATTGTTAATCGACCATTGTTCATCCTCGTTTCATCATCGAAGCAGATGCTACAGTGTATTCTCTTTCTTTTTCGGCTATATGAGGGCATTGGCAAATTGTCTAATTGATGCCTTGCTCCTATATTAGGACAGACTCACATATTTTGCGTGTCGTAATGCTCCCGGTCTCCTTTTAAGTAAAACAGTTCACCATGCTTGAGGCAATGTGCCACTTTGCTACTATTGTGCAGCGGCAAAGTAGTTTTTAAATTATTATTTTTTTAAATCCACTAAATCATGCAGATGACTTGTTTTCATGTTTAAGGTAAAAATGTTTCTTATGTATACTGATCGGGGGATTGAACTGCCGACACTTTTTTCACAGGCTGCATTCTTAACCTCCTGATCACAGTAGCAAATATGTAGATTGTGTTTTAAAGTGTATGGCATTCTATGTATCGCACTTTTAGGTTTGGGTTCGGGTTCAAAATTCTTTGACCAAGCTATCCCTTTATGATGCCTGACTCCATTCTTGCTTCCTCACGAATTGCACACAACCACTCCATTTGCTCTCTTGAAAGCACCCGCCTCCAACTCGACTTCCCCCCATTTCCCAGACGTGCTTAAAAGCATGCCGGCTTCCGTGTCTTAGCGCGCACCGAATGCTAGTACACTGTACACTATCAGCTGACAAGATCTCCAAGGAGCTTGTCCTTGATCGCGGTCTCTTGTCATTGGCACAAAGGTTTCAGCCAAGCTGCAGCATGGAAACGCTTAAAGAGGCTGAAGCATGGCCCTCACCCTGACCGCTGCACGCCACTCCTAAAACACAAGCATGTGTAAAGGATTTGGGTGGATAATGACTTCACCGAAGGCAGGCATGACCAATAACTGTGTTCATGACGGGGGCGGTTAAAATAAGACATGATTACACTCTTTTGTTTTTGCGGGGTGCTCAGTGTAATCGGATAATTGATATTGACTTGAGAAAGCCACAATTGTGTTTTGCGGATTTATTTACCCCGATATTTGACAATGACCAAGGTCCAAGTAGTAATTAGCCTTCAACCATCATTCAAACCCGCTGTTTTGGTTTGCATTGGAGTTTAAATGGGCTCTGTACTGAACATGATCCCCCCCCCCCCCCAATGGAAAAGGGATGCATTTAATTGTCCTAAGTGGATGACACACCCATCAACAGCATCCATCAGAGGCTTAGCCAAGATTTGAGGAAATGACAGTTTTGGGAAGGTAATGCATTTGTCATATAAAACATGCACGTGTACTCATAAGCAGCTACTTGAAACCTGTACCTGTTAAACCTGAAGTTATCGCCACCAAATGTCGCTTTATTTGGTAACGTCATATGTCAGGCAGGACTATGTTTTACTGCTCCCCAAACGGACCGTACACTAAAAGGAGTTTCCGCTTAATCCCAAACAGACCCTCAATGTCAGTCGGAGTGATGAAAGGTTACAGTGAGCTTCATCCATCAGCCTCCATACACACTACAGCGTGATATACAACAGCGTTTCCTCGCCCTCTAAGAACCCCCGCCATGCCCAATGGATCTTCTGAAATCGCCGCTTCCACAGGAGGACAACTGCAGGTTACTATATGAAAGTCTTTCTTTCACCAGAAGAAATAAGGAGCATACTCGTGTGACTGAAGTTGGAGTGTGATTTTGAAGAAATACCAAGATGCATATATTCATCGAAATTCATCCGAATCTTTGAAAATATTTTTCGATGCACTTCGTTCTCCCAGCTTTACATTTTTGAAGAAGATTTGTCCAAACATTGGCCAAGCGTGCTGCATGGGAGGTTGCCATGAATCTTGAGGGAACAACGGGGCTCTGGTTTGTGCTTTGGTAACCGAGTGAAGACTTGCGAGACTTTGCAAGCACACCACTTGAAAAGGGCTGGAACAAAAATGCGAATCTATCAGTGCAGAGGCCAAACTCACTTTTTCTTACTTTGGTCTGTTTATTGTGCAAAACTTGCTGATGGCGTACATGTACATGTAACAGAGCAAGGATTTAACCAAAACAGGATGCTTCTGTATCCCCTTGTTGTGAAATTGCACTTCATGATTCATCCATCATCAATTACAAAACAGTAAGATAAAACTAACATGTTGGTTTTCTTCATGCTGAGCACAGTTGCCAAAGAGGCTAGATTACAACAGTAAAACCTTGATATACACACCCATGCATGCTTTAAAGAAACATTTAGTAAAAAGAAAAATTACAATCATGAGCCACACTCAGTACGTATTTCTGAGTTAGTTTCCCCAGCACATCTTTTCTCACGTTAGTGATTTATCTCCTCGGGTAATGCTCCTAACCTCCTTGTATAAATACAATGAACGGACATTTTTCGTTGTTATCCTGTGGCAAACACCGGACATGGGTTTTCCAAACCTAATTCCAATGAAGTTGGGACATTGTTTGAAACATAATTTTTTTAAAATCCAATGAAGTTGGGATAATGTGTTAAACAATAACAACAGAATGCAATGATTTGCAAATCATGTTCAACCTCCATTTCATTGGATATACTACAAAGACAAGATTTGTTCAAACTGATAAACTTCGTTTATACCAAATAATCATGAACTCCAAAATT